>NC_057715.1:40975085-41031861 GCF_004010195.1 Chiloscyllium plagiosum
GGACCATACCATTAAGTGTATAAGTCCTGCTAAGATTTGCTTTCCCAAAATGCAGCACCTCGCATTTATCTGAATTAAACTCCATATGCCACTTCTCAGCCCATTGGCCCATCTGGTCCAGATTCTGTTGTAATCTGAAGTAACCCTCTTCACTGTCCACTACACCTCCAATTTTGGTGTCATCTGCAAAATAATATTGACACTATTATTAAAAAAATTCTTAAATCTGTCCAATCCTTTATCAGGAACCTTTGTAGGTCTTTCTGTCTTCCTCTGAATTTGTTATCATCCTTAACTTTTTGATTTAGCCATGGATGTTACCTCCTTTGCAAAGGGTCTTTTCTCAGATTTGCCTCCTTGGTGCCAGAGTCAAGGATGTTTCAGAGATGGGGCAGAATATTCTGAAAGGAGACCATCAATGACATCAATAGAGAAAAGCATGTGGTTCTCGCAGAGAGAATACAGGTAACTAGGCAGAAGATTAGAAAGTAGATCCTTGTCAATAGTAATATCTGGACTACTATTAGTGCCACAAGCTAGTGAGTGCAGGAATAGAAGGGGAGAGGAGATGAATGTGCTGGTACAATAGGCAGGGATTTACATTTTTGGACCACTGGGATATATTCTGGAGTAGAAATGACCTGTTTGAGAGGGACATTTTTCACCTGAATTGTAAAGGGGATCAATATCTTTGTGGGGAAATTTGCTAGTGTTACTCAGGAGATTTTAAACTAGTGGGGATGGGTGGGGATCAAAGCAATAGGGAGAAAGAGAAAAGGCTGATACTGGTACATTAGATAAAGGGAACAAGTATAAGGCAAGGCAGACAACAGCTTGGCAGAGAACAAGTAAAAACCGATAAATTAAACTGCATTTACATCAGTGCAAAACGCCTGACAAGTAAGGCAGATGAACTTAGTGTGTGTTTGGGAACATGAGACTGGGATATCACAGCTATTACAGAAGTGTGGCTCAGGGATGGACAGGATTGGTAGCTTAATGTTCCAGAGTATAGATGCTATAGAATGGAGAGAAAGGGGGGCAAAAGAGGAGGTCAATGATGTTGTTGTTGAGAGAGAACATTATGGCTGTAATTAGAGAGGATATTCTGGGAGATCATCCAGTGAGACTATATGGGTGGAAGTTAAAAATAAAAAAGGGGTGATCACCTTGTTAGGATTTTATTATAGAAATTGGTGAGTAAGAATTCAGAGATCACATATTTGGACTACATATCAGATTTTAGGGAATGATTAACTAGAACGGGGGAATTGGTTAGACTGCATTTAAAAGTATCACAACATACAATGAAACAGGAAGCAGACAAGAAATCGAAAGCTAGTAATTTTGTTATTAGAGATAAAGTGCTAGTGAATCATTCAGTGATAGGTGAACATTTAAAAGCAAGGTTTAGTGGACTTTATCAAGTCAAAAGAAGATTGTGTAAGATGAACTATTTGATAAGGACTCCAGAGAGAAAGGATTCTCACAGAGGGTGTCATGTGAATGTACTCAAAAGGTATTTTGACAGGGAAGGAAAGCAAAGGGAGATTGTGTTATTGGTAACAACAGAGTGAAGAACCAAGTTCAGAGGATTATGAATTGGATGTTCTTCAAATTAAATTGGACAATGAGGAAGTTGTCAAAAAATTGGGATAAATGATTGAGTTACCTTCCAGAGGAAAATCAAAATGACCTGAAAGATTTATCACTGTCATGTGGGGAAATATGTGGAAATAAGTTGGGAAGGACTAACCTAATTATGCATGATGTAGGTATAGGAAATGCTGTTCTGATTAAGCAACATCCTTGTAGGCTTAACCCTTTAAAGTTGGCACAGGTTCAAAAAGAGACTGAATGCATGCTCCAAGATGACATAATCAAAGTGAGTTACAGTGACTGGAGCTCACCCATAATAATGGTGCCAAAACCAGATGATACCCAATGGTTATGTGCAGACTATCACAAAGTCAATGCAGTCACAAAGTCTGATTCATATCCAATTCCACATTTCAAAGACTAACCAATGAAGTAATTTCTAGATTATCCAATTGTGTGCTTGACATTGAAGACTTGGTGATTTTTAGTTACACATGGAAGGAACATTTGCAACATTTATCAGAATGGTTCAAATGATTTTGGAAGATAGGCTTGGTTATAAACCTGGCTAAGAATGAATTTGCCAAAGCCCAAAGTTATTGGACATGGACAAATAGCCTCATGTGATGCAAAAACAAAGGTAATTGGGGAGTTTCCCATATCATCGAGGAAAGGAGGAGTACTACAGTTCCTGGGATTGAGTGAGTTTTATTGGAAATTCACACCAAAGTTGAGCAGTGTGGCTGCTACACTCTCTACACCATTGGAGGTGGTTATCAATGTGAATGATGTGGGTGTTGGGTGCTGTGTTCTTACAGGAAGATGACGAGAAGATAGAAAGATCTACCGGGTTTTTCTACAGGAAACTGAACATTCATCAGTAGTTGAGAAGAAGACTTTGAGCTTTGTGTTGGAGTTGCAACATTTCAATGTTTATGTTACCAATAATGTATCTGAGACAATTATATGCACTGATCATAACCCATTGAGGTTTATCAAGAAATTTAAGCACAAAGATTCCAGACTGTTTAGATGGACTTGTTATTCAAGCCATCCAATTTGAAAATTGTGCACTTGGCAGGACGAGAAAACGTGATTGCTGATGCATTGTCGAGACTTGGATGAAAAACTGAGATGTTCAATGGCAGGATTAAAATAGAGTGTATTAAAGTGTAGTGGTGCATGTTTGCATGTTTATAGTCAATGTAGTGTATACGTGTTGTAGTGTACTAACAGTGTAAGATTAAGCAGCTTTTAAAATAAAGCTATCTTTGGATATTGAAGGTTCATTTTTTAAAAGAAGGAAGGTGCAATGATGCTCCTCCTTTAACAAGGTTATGTTGTCCTTGGATTTTTCAAAAGGGGTTGTAAAAGGAAGACGTTCCAATTTGTCTGCGGTTAGGCTACTTTGGTTATGGCTTACAGATAATGTTTACGGCAACAATCAATGAAAAGAGCTTGTAGTTTTTTTTTAAAAAAGCACTTGTACAATGAGAGGGGAGTGGCCAGTTCTCCTAGTTCAGAGATATTTTATAATGGTTTGGTTTGATTTTTAGCAGGCAGATTGTTCAAAGCTGCTGGTTAAAGAAAGCTGCTGGGGGATAAAAAAGGTCCCTGATTCAATTGATGTCTCTCTCTAACATCTCTCCTGTAAGAACCTGTGTTTGAGTTTACCTTTGTGCCAAGGGATGCGTGTATGAGATCTATCCGGAAATCGAAACTGCTCTTTGCTAAGTTATGGGTGATATCATGTTGGTCAAATAGTTGTCATTCCAAATTCTGTTTTTATTTTTGCTTCTGTTTTATTTGGTAGTTTGTAAATAAATTCTGTTTTGTATAAAACTGAGTGGTTTGACAAGCTGCATCACTCCTGGAATATTCAACTTACATCTGCTTAAAACAACTTAGTAAAGTTAGGGTCTGGGCTACCTTCTTGAAATGTTTTGAGGAGGTCTGACCTGGTCCATAACATGCTTGTCTTCATTGGTCAGAACAATCAGTATAGGAGTTGACTGTACAAGACATTGCTGAGGCCACTGTTGGAATACTACATATGATTCTGGTCTCTTCTATATGAAGGATCTTGTTAAACCTGAGAGAGTGCGGAAAAGATTTACAAGGATATTGCAGGGACTGGACTGTTTGAGCATTAGGGAGAGGCTGAATAGGCTGCAGCTTCTTTTCCCTGCAGCCTTGGAGTCCAAGGGCTGTCCTCATAAAGGTTTAAAAAATTATGAAGTGCATGGATAGGGTAAATAGCCAAGGTATTTTTTCCAGAGTGGGGGACTCCAAAACTAAAAGACATAGGTTTAAGGTAAAGGTGAAAAGAACCTAAGGGATAACATTTTCTCACAGAGGGTGATAATTAGATTCCCAACAGTGTGGAAACAGGCCCTTCAGCCCAACAAATCCACACCGACCCTCTGAAGAGCAACCCAACCAGACCCATTCCCCTACACCTAACACTACAGGCAATTTAGCATGGCCAATTCACCTAACCTACACATCTTTGGACTGTGTGAGGAAACCGGAGCACCCGGAGGAAACCCAGGAGAATGTGCAAACTCCACACAGACAGTTGCCTGAGGCAGGAATTGAACCCAGGTCTCTGGCACTGTAAGGCAGCAGTGCTAACTCTGTGCCACAATGCTGCATATATGCAATGAATTGCCAGAGGAAGTGATAGAGATGGGTACAATTATAATGCTTAAAAGGCATCTGGACATGATATGAATAGGAAGAGTTTGGAGGAATTTGGATCAAATGCTGGTAAATAGGACCATGTCAGATTGGGATGTCTGGTTGGGAGGGATGATTTGGATAGAAGATTCTATTTCCATGCTGTATGACTTTATTTTGCCAAGTGACCTCTTTCCCTTCTGATTTCTTATTTCTTCTTTTGAGTATTTTGTCTTCTTGAAATAAAGTCTTCTACAATTAATTATTACATCTTCTTGAATTAACAGAGTGACCACAATACCTTTCCGTATCTTTGTGCCTTTTGAAAGGTTAAATATGGATGGATGTCTAATTCACTTCTGAGCTACTGCCATGCCCTACAGCATTCAGATAAGATTAAGCCCAAAGACATTTCAGGATGGATCCCACTTTAACTGACATTTATGTCTGAATCACTGATTGTTAATGAAAAACAAATAAAAGTTTAAGTAAATTAGTAAAATCAGTTCTGTACAATTCACGTAATCTCACATCAGTCTCTGTGCGATTATGAGAATCAGTGACATGGAAAGACACAATAACAAGTGACTTCACATTGCACAGGTGTGAAGATACAAGGTTTTAAATCACAAAATGAAATAGATATATCTGGCCCCAAATGTACTGGGTGTGAAAAAACTGGTGAGATTGTCATAATTGTAAATCAAAGGTAAAAGTAATTAAGTTTAAGATTTTCATAGCCCCTGAAGAAAAGTATACTTTTCCATTAAAATACTGAAACACAAGATATCTAAAATGTCCAAAGTCATAAAATAAGATGAAAAAATTAGCATTTGTGAGCGCCCTGGGCAGTCATTAGAAAACAATCTCTCGCTTTCAGCACTCACATCTCCCTTCAGCAAATTTTAATTCCTTCAATCAAACAAACTCAAGTTTCATTTAACTTGCTCCTGTAATTTGTTGGTTATTTCTATTATTGAACTGTCAGTTTTGTTAAGTGCCTTCACGTATGATGACAACCTAGAGTTAGGGATATTTTTCATTTGACAGCTTTTTGGAACTGTTGCCAGGTTTCTAGATGAGGAATTTTAACATGGTCAGCAGATAGCACTGTGTGTGGTGAGATGGTTAAACATTGATTAATTTTAACTGTGATGTGAAAGTAACTTCAAGCTGCTAACTTCTGATTTTACTGAGGTCAAAGGGAAGGCATCCAGTCTACACCCAAGAATGAAACTGGCATTTTAAATATGTTACTGATAGGGACATATGAATATGTAGATGAGTCTCTGAAGCAGATTAATTCAAAAAGTATTTTGCACCAGTCTTCACGATAGAGGATACAAATAATGTCCCAAAAGCAACTAGTTATCTGTGAATAAAAGGGAGGGTGTATCTCGGGGAAATAACAATACAAAAAAATGTACAAAAGAATTGCTGGAGCTGCGAACTGTCATGTGCTTGGACACTGAAAGATGTCATGCTATGGTCCAAAAGAAGTGGCCAATGGGATTAATGTTGAATTGGTTGCAATTTTCCAAGCTCCCTTAACTCAGGTAATTCCCATTAGATTGGAAGATAGCAAATGTAACCCTTTACTCAAAAAAAAAAAGAGACTGAAAGCGGGAAATTACAAGGCAATTAGCTTCACATCTGTAAAAGGGTAAAGGTTTGAATCTAATATTTTATAAAAATTATAACACACACTTAGATAACTTCATGGTATCCAGACAAGTCAATGTGGTTTTGTGTAAGGGAATTATTATTGACATTTAACCAATCTATTGAAGTTCTTTCAGGAAATAATATCTGCTGTGTAAAAAGAGGATGTCTAAGTGGATATACTGTACCTAGATTTCTAAAAGGCATCTGTCAAAATGCTGCATTAAAGGTTATTACAGAAAATAAAATCTCATGGCATATTGGAAAAGATTGACTAGCTCACAAGAAGCAGATGGTAGGCTCAAATTGTACATTTTCAAGCTGGTCAGTAGTGTGCAACAGGGACCGGTGCTGGGACTTCATCAGTACACAAGTTATATAAGTGACATGAATAAAGGGGCTGAGGTATGTTTGCCGACTTTACTGATGATAAGTAGAACAGTAATTTGTGAATAGGATAGAAGGACTTTACAGAAATATATAAATAGCCTCAGAGACTGGGAAAAGATCTAACAAATGGAGTACAATGTGGGAAAATGTGAATTTTCCATTTTGGCAGGAAGTATAAAAAAGAAGCATGTTATCTAAATGAGCTGGCAGAGCTCAGAGTTGCAGAGGGATCTGGGTGTCCTAGTACATGACTTACAAAAGGTAAGTATGAAGTATAGCAAATAATTAGGAAAAATTAATAGAATGTTATCGCTTAGTGCAAAGAGAATTAAATAAAAAAAAGAGACGTTGCGATTTAGTCACACAGGACAAAGGTGAAACCATTATCTTGTGAGGAAAAGCTGAACAGGCTAAGCTTGGATTTGGTTGAGATTAGAAGAGTAAGAGTTGACTTGATTTGAGGATAAGATCCTGAAGAGTGTTGATAGGTTAGATATGGGAGTTTGTTTTCTCTTACAGGATAATCAAGAACTAGGGTTCACATTTAAAAAAAAAGGTCACCCATCTAACACAGAGATGAGGCAAAACATATTCTCACAAACTGTCATGAGCCTTTAGAAGTCTCTTCCTGAAAAAATGGTGGGAACAGAGCTCTTCAATATTTTGAAGTGGAGGTGTCGGTATTGGACAATGATGGACAAAGTCAATAATCACACCACACTAGTTGATAATCCAACAGGTTTATTTGGAAGTACAAGCTTTCAGAATGCTGCTCTCTCGGCAGATCCTGCCCCACTAGCTACCTGATGAAGGAGCAGTGCTCTGAAAGCGCATACTTCCAAATAAACAGACTGGACTATAACCTGGTGCTTTGTTATTTTTAACAATATTTTGAAGGCAGAGATAGACAGATTCTTGTTAAGCAAAGGGGTGAAATGTCAGCAGGGGTAGATGAGAATATGGATTTGGGCTCAATTGGGTCAACCATGATTCTCTTCAATGCTCAAATAGACTCAATGGTCCAAACTGGAAAACTCCTGCTTCTTGCTCATATGTTTATAAGTAGGTATGCCGTAATGTGAATAATTTCAGTCAACATGTTGTCGGATTCTGCTGGAATATTGAAGCTAGTACAGCTCAGAGCATGATGTTCTATAATGTTACCATCATGTTCATTTTATTAAAAAATGTTTAAAATTAACCAAGAACTCTATCCTGAGCTTAAATAAAATAAGAGGGTCTTGCAATTTTGGATGCAACTAGGATTACTCGTGACCAGATAGGTCTCAGAAAGCCTGACATTGATAGTGAGCCAAGAGAACACTGGGATTAAAGCTAAGATTCCTTCTCTGCATTCTCTGTGCCTAAGAGAAGCAAAGAATGTTTCCTCCCAGCTGCAAAAACTCTGTACCGTGCCGCCTAATGTTCCAACCATATCATCACTCTCTGAATCCACTTTGGCGGTGAGAGATCAGAGACCCCAAATCAGGGATTGAACCCTACCATCTCTCCCCTCACTTCAACGTTGGAGATTGGCTGCCCACTGGGATGTCAAATACTGCACTTCCCTCACCCTCCCCTCATCACCTGTGGTTGGGGTTGGGTCACATCCAATTCCTGAAGAAGGGCTTATGCCCGAAATGTCGATTCTCCTGTTCCCTGGATGCTGCCTGACCTGCTGCGCTTCTCCAGCAACACATTTTCAGCTCACATCCAGTTAGGCCTACAGCTTCTCCAGAGTGCTCCCTGCCAAACTGGAAACAAAACCAGCCAACCAATCAAACATCCATGACAGAGAATGTATCAAGGCTAAAGTCACATGCAGGAAATCTGATAGTTCCAGTTTTCTGTTTCCAACCAACACTGACTAGGTTCAAAGTAAGAAAATAATATAGCCCATCCTTGCAATGTGAGTAAATGTATTGGACACTGAAGGTTACTTCTGGATTTTTTCTTTTTGAAGCAATTCAAGTTCAACTTATTTTCATTAATGAGAGACTGAGTGGCATAGACAAACACAACAATTCATCACTGATGCAACATTTGAGCTCAATTTGATACTGTCAAGCTAAAATCTGCTTTAAAGCAGCAGTGATTTTTAAGTTAGAGAATCTTTATTCCTGCAGGAATATGGTTGGTGGGTTTAGATTCTGTTTGCGATCAGGGTTCAAAGCTCCGGTCTTGATGTCATGCAATTAGAGTTGCTTGAAAAGGCACTATTAGCTTGAGTTCAGGGAATTTTAGACTTCTCCAGTTAGTGCAGTCATTTTTCAAAACAGCAAGAAAGCATTCTAACTGGCCCCTGACAAATTGGTCTGCCATTTCAAACTTATTAAATATTTTCTAAGGGCAAAAGAATGCATGTACTTTGGAACAAAATTTCATCTGAGATAATTAAAATTGCTTTCAAAATAAAATAAAAAGGTAGAGTTCATCTTGCATTGGGTACAGAAAGAATCTGAGGTAATATTGTAAATCCCCTGTTTGACCTTCCTTACCATTGAATTTTACTAGAATGAGCTACTCCCACTAATCTTACTAAATCATTGGTTTGCAAGCCTGGTGTCAGCAAGTATAGGAAGCTATTAAGAACTTAGCTTCTGCCCTATTTTATAGTGATAGATCAATCATCGTATCTAAACAGGTCTTGTTTCCATAGTATTTCACATTTTGTCAGTTCACTGGATTGAACCTCGCACAAATGAGGTTAATATTTATTGGAAGATGATTAAGCTACACTCGCTTCCACAAGATGCTACTAACAGAGCAGTAATGCATCAGGATCTTCTGTTTCCCCTTCAGCCTTTGGAATAATGCTCGGGAAAAGTAAACAGGACCTTGTGAATCTATAATTCACATTCTCTTGTGTGCAGAAGCAGTGAGCTGCTTCATTTCAGAATTTTTGTTATTATGCTTAAGTATGCAATATTTCCCAATACCAGCACTGCCCAGCATTTTGCATATTGTGGCTATGTCCACCAAATAAACAAATCCATCTTAATGATATTTGTTGAAGGTAATGATACCAAGTGGTGAAGGATCTCAACATGAAGCCTTTGGCAGAAGATAGGCTAATTATTATGAGGTTTATTATTTGGTAACAAGTTACATTATGACTGAGTTACATGAGATAGGAAAGCAAAGAAGGTGTTTGGTATGCTTGCCTATGGTCAATGCATTGAGTACAGGAGTTGGGAGGTCACGTTGCGGCTGTATAGGACATTGCTTTGCCCACTTTGAGCATTGCATGTAGTTCTGGTGTCCCTCCTATAGGAAGGGTGTTGTGAAACTTGGAAGGGTTCTGAAAAGATTTACAAGGGTGTTGCCAGGGTTGGAGGCTTTGAGCTTTGGCAAGAGATTGAACATGCTAGGGCTATTTTCCCGGGAACATTGGAGGCTGAGGGGTGACATGATAGAAGTTTATAAAATCATGAGAGGCATGGATAGGGTAAACAGGCAAAGTCTTTTCTCCAGGGTGGGGGAGTCTAAAACTAGAGGGCATAGGCTTAAGGTTAGAGGGGCAAAATATAACAGGGACCGAAGGGGCACTTTGTTTTAACGCAAAGGGTGGTGCATGTATGGAATGAGGTGCCAGAGGAAGTAGCGGAAATTGTTACAATTACAACATTTAAAAGACATGTGAATGGGTATATAAATAGGAAGGATTTAGAGGGATATGGGCCAAATGCTGAAAAATGGGACTCGGTTATTTAGGATATCTGGTCGGCATGGACGAGTTTGATTGAAGGGTCTGTTTTCATGCTGTATATCTCAGAGTCATAGGGATGTAAGCACGGAAACAGATCCGTCGGTCCAATTCATCCATGCTGACCAGATATCCTATCCTAATTCAATCCTTTTGTCAGCACTTCATCCATAACCCTCTGAAAGCTTCCTATTCGTATACCCATGAAGCTGCCCTTCAAATGTTGTAATTGTACCAGCCTCTGGCAGGACAATGGAGGTATAGTGGTGTGCTAGGATGATGGTGGTATAGTGATGAGCCAAGGTAATGGGGGTATAGTGGTGAGCCAGAATGATGGTGGTATAGTGGTGAGCATAGCTGCCTTCCAAATGGTAGAGCAAGGTTTGATTCCCAGCCAGCGCGCTTCCTCTGGCAGCTCATTCCATACACACATCATCCTCTGCATGAAAATGTTGCCCCTTAGGTCTCTTAAATTTTTCCCCTCTCACCCTAAACCTATGTTCTCTAGTTTTGTCTCCCCCATCCCAGGGAAAAGACTTGGTCGAATAACCCTGTCCTTGCCCCTCATTATTTTATAAATCTCGATACGTTTTCCTCTCAGTCTCCAATGCTCGAGGGAAAACAACCCCAGCCTCTACAGCATCTCCCGATAGCTAAAAGAGTAATGCGGTCCTATTCCATATTTCAATTCACAGAAACCATTGTCATGAAATAAAACATTCACATAGTTTCAGAGAAGGTCAACAATGAATTTCATTCATTTCATCTTGAGGTTTGTCCATCAAAAATTGCTTTAAAATTGCATGAGCGCGCTGGCTGGGAATCAAACCTGGATCGACCATTTGGAAGGCAGCTATGCTCACCACTACACCATCATCATTCTGGCTCACCACTATACCACCATTATCTTGGTTCATCACTATACCACCATCATCCTAACACACCACTATACATCCAGTGTCCTGGCTCACCACTCTACCACTATTGTTCTGGGTCACCACTGTACGACCATTGTTTTGGGTCACCACTGTACCACCATTGTCCTGGCTCACAACTATACCATCATCCTCCTTGACTCTAAAAGTTCATATAAGGATACAAGCTATACTTCAGGGTGAGTACACATTGCTGGTCCTGAAACTTCTTGGTATTTAACTCAGAGACACCTAATTTGCTCCTCCCATGGAACAGTCGTCTGTCGCCTGAAGTGTGGACTGTATTTCACTCAACCTTTCCAAATGCTAATTGCCTCTTAGAACAACTTATTGTTCATTCTATTATCTCTTACAATCATAGTTAGAGTGTTCTACCACTCATTATAGTTGTAGAATAATTTTTTTTTCTTTTTGAGTACTTTACTCGACAGTTGCTTTTTGAGATTTTATTTTTGGTTTTCGGGGCTCCTTAGATCTAAATACTTAAGTTAGAAACCAACCTGCTCTCGAAACAGGAATATATGAACAGCTTGAAGCCTTCATATAAAAGCTGTTAAAGAAATGATGGTCTCGGTGCTAGGCAGGTGATCAAGAATCCAATAATAAACAAAAAGTTTTACTTCACTCACCACAAACCTGCACACCTCCACACCATCCTACCCATCCTGTGGCTGAAAATCCTGCAAAGTCTAGAGTTAGAGCTCTTTTGAATAAACAGGTCTTATCTGCAGTGAAATGATTGCTTGTATTTCTCACTTAGACTATTTTTTTTCTCTTTCCCAGGAAACACATTATCATGACTGGATATATTGGCCAGTTTTTGGTCATTTACTTTAAAATCTACAAACGTCGCTCTGAAAATTGAATTTTATTCTCCCTACACTGCATCATGGCAGAATGAGACAAATCAGTAAAAGAAAAGAACATTCAGCTAGATTCAAAGTGTTTCAGAACCATGCTCACGCACCCTTATAATAACACGGAAGACAGATTTAATGATTTATTCTCCAAAGTGACAATACTTTCTTATATATTCACTTAAAAACTTGTTCCATTTTCTACATTTCACTGCATTTTCATAGCTGTTGTAATAGCTAAAATGCAGTCCTGTAGTCAGGCAGGGTCACTTTATTTAACTTCATAAAAAGACTAATTGTGGCACAATATGCTTGTCAGAAATGTTATTCCCTGACAGTCTGGACATTATATGTTTAGTTGAAACTTTGGCAAAGAATATGAATCTATATGTCATTTTAATATATTGGAGGCATCATGCTGCAATTTCAGCTTCTTTTTTGTGCTTGAATATAGGCATTATCTGAGAATAACGTAGAAGAAACACTAGGATGAGAGTACAGATGTACCCTGAACATCTTTGGACTGTGGGAGGAAACCAGAGCACAAGCAAATTCCACACAGTTAGTCACCTAAGGCTGGAATCAAAGCCGGGTCCCTGGTGCTGTGAGACAGCAGTGCTAACCACTGAGCCACTGCACATTCTCCACGTCTAGATGGTTTTCTGCCAGGTGCTCCAGCTTCCTCCCACAGTCCAAAGATGTGCAGGTTAGGTGGATCAGCCATGCTAAAATGCCCCTTCACGTTCAGGGATTCTGGTATCCATGGTAAATCCTAGGTTACAGGGATAGGGTAGGGCACTGTGTCTGGGTGGGATGCTCTATGAATGGTTGGAGTGGACTCAAATGTTTGAGCTGGGCTATTGGAATCTCCTTCCTCTCTCATGTTGGGCTGGCTCTCCACAACGATGGGTTTCTCAGGTCAGGGTGGATTTTCTCCAAAGGCTTCCTAGGTTGTCTTGAGGTCTTCTGCAACAAGTCTTACAGAAAGTCTCAGCTGAACAGGTGGCTTCCAAATGTGTGTGTTTATCACCCTCATCCTGGATCTTCCTGAATGTGTTATGGCCTTTGACCAATAGGGTCATGAGTAGGGTTCAAACTATCCAATATGGTAGTGTCATTACCATTCACTGTTGCCAGGCCAGGGCAGTTTAAAATGAATGTCCTCAGACACAGAATGGGAGTGAAGATGCCTGAAAGTCTGACTGATACTTCTCCAGTACACATCCTTGGGCTTGTTCTAACTGGTTTCCCTTGAACTTTTGTAAACTCTTTGGCTTTGGTTTCCACTGCTCTCTGTAACTGAAAGCTGCTTGCTGCGGTTTAATTTAATTTGGTCAATTTTCCGTCAGAATAACTTCAGAAAGTTCAATCTTGGGCCTGTGCACACTTCACTGTACCTTTAACAGATGGTTCTTCTAAATGACAAATGTGAACCTTCATTCAGCTATAAAGGTTTTATTTTTATTCCTGTCAAATTTGTATACACCATTGCTTTTGGTTTGGTACATATACAACTATCACTTATCTTTTAAACTGTAGTCGAAACAGATTTAATTAAAATGAATAGTCTTATGGACAAACAAAGGCTTATTAAGAAAAGCTGTAATGGGACTTTTAAATGTGTTTTTCTTTAACTACTTTGTGCAATTTTTTGAGAAGGTGACAGAATGGGTTGATGAGGACAATACCTTTGATGTGATTTTCCCAGCTTCTCAGATTTGATACAGTGCCAAGCAACAAACTTCTGAACAAAATTTGAGTTCACAGAATCAAAAGGAATAGAAACAACATGGAAACAAAAATGACTGAGTGACAACAAGCAGAAACAAATGGTTAATGGGTGGTTTTTGCAGGCTTGGTGAGGTTTGTAGTGGAGTTTCCCAGGGCTCAGAATAATATCCTTTCTTTCCCTGATATATGCTGGTATTAATTATCTAGATCTTGAGGTGTACGGCTGAATTTCAAAGTTTGCAGATGATACAAACCTTAGCAAAACTTGTGAGAAAACAGTAATGTTGATGTCTTCAATAGGGCATCAACAATATGATGAATTGGATGGATGGTGGGAGATGAGGTTGAAAGTGGAGAAGCAAAAGGAGATACATTTTCATGGAAAGAATACAGATAGACAGTATATAATAGAAAATATGACTCTAAATTGGTGCAGGAGCAGAGGAACCAGCCAGTATGCATTCACAAGTCATTGAATGTTCAGGTTAACAAGAGAAAGCAATAAATAAAGCTCACATTACTCTAAGCTTTATTAACAGGTTAATCGAATAGCAAATAAGATGTGCATGTTGTGTCGGACACTAGCTGAGCCTCAACTGAAGTATTGTGCCCAGTTTTAAATGCTACACTTTTGCAAAGATGTGAAAGTATTGGAAAGAGTGCAGAAGACATTTACAAGACTGTTTCCAGGCATGAAGAACTTCAGTTACGAAGTTAGATTGGAAGAGTTTTGATTGTTTTATTTACAGAGTGGAAGGTTGAGAAGAAAACAGATGGCGGTATCCACAATTCATAAGGAGACTTGGTGGAGTAGACAAAGAGAATCTGAAATACTCTAATAGAAAAAGCAGTGGAGGTAGATTCAATTCATGCTTTCGAGAGGGAATTAGACTTTTATCTGTAATGGAAGAATGTGTAGGGATATGGTGACGAGACAACTAATTTGAATTGTTTGTTCAGAGAACCATTGCTGACATCATGGACTGAACTGTGTCCTTCTGCTCTGCAATAATTGAGAGATTCTGGAATGCAGTACTCATTAAGAGGAAGAAAGACTGTAGTGAAGTAAGACTCAGTTCCCAGTGGTATTTTTATTTCTTAGAATAATGAGTGGAGTTTCAGACATAGGTACAATCAGAACGTAGCTCAAAAAATGTGCCAGAAATAATATTGGCTAGTTACAGTTCAAGTATCCCAGAAAGATTGTTTCTACATTCAAAACACAAAATCTTCCATTAACCAATCAATCATATAAAGAAATAGATTATAATTGTTTCCCTTTTCTTAGTGCCATTCAATGGTGTTACCAACACTGAATTACCCACTATCAACATCTTGGATGTTATCACTGACTAGAAACTAAACTGGTCTGTCCAGATATATGCTGTGACCACAAGAGCAGGTCAGAGGCTAGGAATACTGGAGCAAGTAGCTCAACTCCTGACTCGCTGAAAGCCCTACAAGTCAAGAGTATGATGGAATACTCCCCACGTGACTGGATGGGGGAGAGCATCTCCAACAATGTTCAAATAGCTTGACACCATCCAGGAGAAAACAGCCTGCTTGATTGGCACCACATCAATAAACATCTACTCCTTCCACCACCATTGCTCAGTAGGAGCAGTATGTAGTATCTACGAGATGCCCTGCAGAAATTCAACAGAGATTCTTAGACAGCATCTTCCAAACCCACAACTACTACCATGTAGAAGAATAAATGTAAAAAAAGCCTGGCAACAATATCAGCTGCAAGTTCCCCTCCAAGACACTCACCATTCTGATTGGAAAAATATGGCCAATCATCCAGAGTCATTGGATCACAATCCTAAAATTGTCTCCCTAATGGCATTGTGGCTCTATCTACAGCACATAGACTGCAGCTGTTCAAGAAGGTAGTTAACCTTCTCAAGGGCAATTAAGGATGGGCAATAAATGCTGACTGAGCCAATAATGTCCAATCCCATGAGTGAATTAAAAAAAGAACGTATACTGATATATTTAAGTGTGAAAGTGACCTGGTACAGTTTAATTGATACAACTGAAAATGTGCTTTTACAATAATTTTTTTTATGAATAGTTTCTTGTCCAACACCTATAAGTAACCTGACTGGTAATGACAAAAACAATTGTATTGAAGTATTTAGCAGCTTGATTACTCTACAATACACAATTTCCTTTCCATGGATTACCACCGTGCTGTGGTAAAGAAGCTTGGATGTTCCATTGAAATGAGAATGACGCCGTCAGGATTTCTCAACTCCTGGCAGGGCCACCCAAGATGGTAAGGTCGGAGGGGAGGAACCAGACAAGGCACAATCCAAAACAAGTTCTCAACTGTGACCTAGGTAGGAGATATTTGTGTGATATCAATGGCTGTGACACCAGATGCTACAATATGCATCTGATACAATGTCTTCAATTGTCAAAGTTTCTTTACCACTGGAACTGGATCTCTCATCTTTCATGGACCATGTGTCTGCTGATGTGCAGTTGCACTCCCACATTAAAAGATGTCCTGCACAGTGTGTTAACCTAGCGGGATTCAATCCCACTATCTCCCCCTTCCCCTCCCAATTCCAACCGCCCCCTCCCCCCACCACCCAAACACAACATAAGCCTTGCAGAAATTGGTGAGAGGTGACAGGGACAGGATTGTGAGATCTGGAAGTCACTAATTTTGGACTGTCATATAGGTGGTGGAGTTTGACTAAGTCATTTTGCTCTTGGAATAAAAATAGGAAAACAGCTTTTTTCATGACTGAGCAGTTCTCTGCAGGAGCTAGTCAGTTCACCTGCATGGGTAAGATCTACCTGTGATCTGAAAACCAAAATCAAACTCAATATCAGAACCTGGAATATATGAACCATGATGAATAATGAGCAAAGCAATCTTTCAGAATGAAGAACTTTTGGAATTTTGTGAGCAATTCTGGTCTTCTTCCTGTAAGAAAGATGTTGTGAAACTTGAAAGGGTTCAGAAAAAATTTACAAGGATGTTGCCAGGGTTGAAGGGTTTGAGCTATAGGGAGAGGTTGAATAGGCTGGGGTTGTTTTCCCTAAAGCATCGGAGGCTGAGGTTTATAAAATCATGAGGGGCAGGGATAGGGTAAATAGACAATGTCTTTTCCCTGGGATGATGGAGTCTAGAACTAGAGGGCATAAGTTTGGGGTAAGAGAGTAAAGATTTAAAAGGAACCTAAGGGGCAAATTTTTCACACAGATGATGATGCGTGTATGGAATGAGCTGCCAGAGGAAGTGGTGGAGGCTGGTACAATTGCAACATTTAAAAGGCATCTGGATGTAAACGTGAACAGGAAGGGTTTAGAGGGATGTGGGCCAAGTGCTGGCAAATGGGACTAGATTAATTTAAGATATCTGGTCAGTATGGACGAGTTGGACTGAAGGGTCTGTTTCTGTGCTGTACATCTCTATGATTGTAAAAAGGGCAAAGCCAAGAATGCAACAGATGCAGCTCTAATGTTTATCTTATCCTGGATGTTTCTGACTTTAGAGTATTTTATAGAAGGCGCCAACTTCTTATTGTTCAGCTGTACCCTCCAATTATTGCTTCAATTGTCTGACCCCACTATAACTCTAATGTTCCCTTTACTAGATACAATTGATATGCTTTCCTGAGAATGCAATAGAGAATAAAATTGATTACATTAAAAGAAAATTATTGCGGAGACAAAAGTGAGAAGTTTCTTTTAGAAAGCTAACAGACAAATATTTTTCAGTAATTCATGTTGATTTACAATTTATAGGCTGGCTTTTCCTGCTAGACATTGCTGGATAATTTACATATTAAAGATGGCACAGGTCATTCACACACTTATTTCATTCAGCATATGCTGGTCCAATTCAAAGTGAATTTCTAGTACATAAATCATTCCTTAGAAATGCATTTGCCAAACCTTCATTGTTCTTCATGATGCATTATCATGCAGCATATGTGGTTATTTATCTTGTTGCCAATTGTGGGATGCTGTTTAGTAATAATTTGGGTGCCATGTTTACCTGAATAACAGCAGTCACTAAAGCTCAAAAGTAATTATTTCAAGTGAGCTCTGAGACATCCTGAGATTGCTAAACATACTGAACTGATGAGAAATTGCTTTATCTTCGTCAGCTTAGCTATATTCTGTTTTTATAATGCCCTCGACATATTCTCAAACCTAAATTTTGTTAGTAGCTTTTCAAACATGTTCATCAACATAACATGAACACTTTATTTTTACTATAATTTATCATTTCATTATTTTGTGCAAAAATCATTCTTTTGATTGTAGGCTCATTTGCAGTTTCCTCATTTTTGTGCCCTTGTACTTCTGTTCTATGAAGACAATTCAAACTAGGTTCCACTTTCAAAATTTATTATATATATATTCCCCTCAGCCTTCTCATCATCAAAGAAAATAATCCCATCTTCTCTAATTTATTGTTATGCCTCAACTTCAAAACTATTCTCATAAACCTCATCGGCATTATCCCCAATGCAACACACCATCCTAGGTTTACATCTTCATCGGTTTCCTTAACTGTTGACTGTCCCTGAATTATGGCCCTTGCAATCTTCCTTGAAGCTCTCACCATTATACTGCTTTGTTTCCCACTGCTTAATTTTTACCCATCTACAAATGTGATATTCATGTAGTCTCAGCCTGGTTAATGCAGCTTAATGATGCCAGCTACTGTTCAAGTTCTGAAATGTGGAACTCTACCTACAGAAACTGATGGCACTTACTGCACAAATGTTATCAAAGTCCTGGAGTTCCCATATCGCACAGTATATGCTTTCTCAAGGATGGAGCAGCTCGGCCATTTCTTAATTTATTAGTTAGCCATACCACTACTAAAAGATATTCTTACAAATACTAATACATTTTATAATTATTAATAAATCATTATTGTTCCAATAAATTTGACTAGTACTTAACACTAGTACTTGTGATAAAACCTATTAAAAACCTCTTTCTTTGTGAACTAAATTCTTACATGAATTAATTTCGCTCCATTTGGTCTATAACTCATTAAGGTAAAGTCTTATATTCTTTATGTCTTTTCTTAAATTCAATAAAATATTCTTCTACATTCCAAACACAAACTTTTCAAAGTTTTCTCCTAGCAATCTCTAATTCTGCCAACACAATCTAATTTAGTGTTACTTCTGTCGGAGAATGTTTAAGACAACTGTGCAATAGTATAGAAATCAGAATGTATTACCAGAAAGGAGAAACAGGATTCACAAAAGTTGGGAGGGTTAGAGAGTGAACTATCAGACAAAAAGGGAACACACTGATATTTAAATTGGATTTACGATACACATATGGAGATGATATACAATTGGCTCTTCTGTTGTTTTGACAAATGCATACTAAAAATGACTGGTTTACAGAGTAGATTAACATTTATGCATGACATTAGCTGATATCTTGATTTCATAACTAATTGCAGTTTCTGGAAAGGAAGTCAGAAATGGAAGGACTGATGGAAGCATTAACATTTTTGCTTCTTGTTGAAACTGGAAGATTCTGTCATCACAAGATCCCTACAGTGTGGAAGAGTTCATTCAGCCCATTGAGTCCACACCGACTCTTTGAAGTGCATCCCAATCCGACTCTCCCCCAGCCCTATCCCCATAACCCTGCATTTCCCATGGCTAATCCACCTAGTCTGCACAACTCTGGACACTATGGGTAATTTAGAATGGCCAATCCACCCAACTTACATGTCTTTGGACTGTGGAAGGAAACCGGAGTACCCAAAGGAAACCCACCAGACACAGGGAGAATGTGCAAACTCCAGACAGAAAATCACCTGAGTGTTGAATTCAACCCGGTCCATGACACCGTGAGGCATCAGTGCAAAACACTGAGCCACCCTGCCATCCAGTGTCTGTTCTGGATCAATGAAAACGCCAGATGGTATGCATAACTATCCTCAATTTTCTTCATCAAAAGTGCAGCTTTCTACAACATGTCAGTAATGTGCCTCCATTTCCCTTGATTATAGATCATTTCCAAATGATATTACTGCAGATAAAGCCACAATCTTTACAGATGTTTGGTGCAGAGTAGAAGTGGTTTGTGAAAGTTGATTTGGTGTGGTTTGTGTTTGAACTCTATCATCCCAAACATGAAAAATTCTCACAAGCAAAACAATAGTCAGGCACTCTTTCTCAATCTAGTATTGGTTTTATGGAGAAATGCTATTAAAGCTTTACTGATGTATTTGTGAATCTGTGTGCTCATTCAGTTTTCAGAATATTCACTGTCATGATGCTGCTGACCCAACCTGCCAGAGTTGTCAATTTCTTGACTAGTCCCTTCTTTCCCAACACTCTTTCTTGCCTTTCAGTCTGAACTTGAGGGGAGTTGGAATTCTCCCCAATAAATACTGAGTTGATCTCACAGAATACAAGATACTTTTCACCAGAAAGTAATTCCGTTTCTGTAAAGGTATTGTTAAAATATTTATAGAATCTGGTGCCCTGTAAACTGTGACAAATCTGAATTGGTATGCATTATTGGTATGGAGTACCAGTATATTCATTACTTTGTGTAGCTGAAATGAATGGGTTTGCTCAGTACCTATTTTCTGGAACTGTACATCTTTCTTCTACCCATTGCATTGGGCTCTCAGGTTTATTTGACCTCTTGGGGTGAATACTATACCATCACAGCCCCTCAATTTTACCTTTAATAGCTTCATTTTTGGGCCACCATCATGACGCACTTTGTCAGGTCTGCAGAACGCATGATGTTGCCTGTCTGACCCTTCACATTCACTTGATGCTATGCTTTATTCTTCTCACAATCATAAATCATTTGTAAATTTGAGATTGATTGATGCCAAACTGTCTTTGGTGTAGAGTGATCAATCAGAATTGTGGTCCAATATTGCTCCAACTACCATCTTTCTCAACTTACTTTGGTTCTGTCCAGCAAGACAGTTTCTTTCAAAATGATTAAGCTTCTTGCAGTTTGATCATTGTCTTCCCCATGTTGACATTTGTCTTTTACTCTCTGCAGTATTTATGTCCTGTACACTGAACTGCTGCTCTCTCTCTCTCTCTCTGCTGACACTTCAGCAATGGTTTCTTCCTATGTTCTGATACACTTAATAACTGACCTGAGTAGAGTTCAAAATGTGTCTTCATGGTCTTTCATATTTCACCAGTCTAACTTTTCTGCTTCTCACAGAGGCCTTGGATGGAATACAACTTGTAGCACCTTTTCAAAAAAATCAGTTCTGATAACAACATTTCTGTTCTTATTTATTCAGGTTTTCTATTCAACTCTGTAGTTATCCCCTACCTTTGCCACTGAGACAGGAACCATTCCCAATTCACTCTCATATCACTTCCACTGACACAGGGACTAAAAAATTCAAAGCAGTGCTGACACATCCAGTCATACAAAGTTGGAGGCTGCAGTTCTGCTATGTTTTGCTGATTCTTTCACACTCTCAAGCACTTACAACAGCATGTTCCATATGTAGCCCTCAATAGCTCCAATTTTTAAAATGAAAGCTACTATACCAGAGGTTACATGGCCAAACAACTATCGTAACTACAAACCAGTCTCTGATTTTCAGTGCTTGTAGTAAACTCTGTGTACAGCACGATTTTGGGCTGTTGTGGAGCAGTAGTAGTGTACTTATATCTAAGCCAGAGTTTCAAGTTCTACCTGCTCCAGTAATGTCTCTGAACAAATTGATTTTTAAAAAAATGTCCAGAGCAGGAGGTCCTGATAACATTGTTTGAAAATACTAAACTAGAGGCAACAACAAAGGTCCTACAGATGCTGGAAACCTGAAATATTCACAAGGCCTGGTATAGTCAGTTTAGAGATGTCGCAGCCTGGTCTTTCTAAAGGGAAGTTGTCTCTTGAAGGGAAGCTGCTCAGAAAGATTACTGCAATTGATGATTACAAGGAAAGAGAGCTTTTTGCATCAGGTAACAACTGTGACAGGATTCCTAGCATTTCATCTTATTGAGAACATTGAGCCTAATATCATTACCTTGTGGCCCTTCTCAACTCCCAGCTCACCCTCATCTTGCTAACTATTGTGAATATGTTGATATTATCACAGACTTATTGCTTTCCTCACCAACTTCTGCCCTCACACCAAACTTTCACATCTGAATGCCTGCCTTCAAACAACCGAGAATTTCTACCAGCCTCAGGATTGGCAAGAGGAAAGACAGCAAAAGCACAACTTTGAAAAAAACAAACATCACTGGCACTGGGTTTACCTTTCAGGCTGTTATAGAAGTCAGATTAGTACTTGTTGCATTGTTGGAATGAATGGTCGACAACCAAGTTACACTGAAAAGGTGGGTTCACTTCCTCGCTCACTTAAGAGCAAAATGCTGCTGCAGAGAACTCGAAAGAGAACTTCAATGGAGCATCATCGAGGAGACCATTGAATGTGTGAGCACACAAAGATTCTGGAGGCAATGATACCTATCACTGTCATGGATTTAGTCTAACTTGAACATAGAAAACCAGATGGTTTTCTCCACAGTCCCTTCCTTTTCTCCCTGTCCAGTACCCAGTCAGGTTGTCACTCTATCCATTCCTGTTGCATTCTTTGTTTAGACTATTGTAAGTGATGTCCAGAGCTGGTATCAGGATCTCCTTTTGAGCAGGTATGACCCATCAACCCTTCTTGTAATGCTAATCTATGTGGGTTATACATAATTAATGATGAAGAATTAACCACTAATAAATCTTCAGTACAAGAGGCATGTACTTAAATTTAAAAAAAATTGTTTCTGCCAAAATAGTGAGATTACAAGTTACATTATCTTAAAACTGGTTGACTACATTAACACTTGATACATTGTTACCTCCTAAAAGGTAGTAACCAGGCCAATGCTGCATGGTTACGGATCTTAGAACACAGAACTAAGAACTAAAAATGAACTATAACCAACTACCTCCTGTCAGAGACACAGACAATCATTTATATATCTGTGGAGACAACTATTCCAAGCCTTCCGAGTCAACCCTTCTAGGCCAACTGTCTTATATAAACGGACAAGCCAACTACTTCTCTGAAATTTCTGCAAGAATGTAGCAACCCTCTGGAAAATAGAGGAGTTCAGCACAATTACATTGTTTCATATACATTTGACTAAGTATATTAATAGGAAGATTTGGAGGGATGTGGGCTAGGAACAGGCACGTGGAACTAGTTTAGTTTGGGATTATGTTCAGCATGGACTGGTTGGACTGAAAGGTCTTTTTCCATGCTATATGACTCTATGAAAACATCTCAAAAATATTCCAGTGTAATTTCAAAAATTTTGCATTGGAAAAAGTTCCAGAGATTGAACTTCACTGCAATCTAAATATGGCTGACTCTTTGAATAACACTACTGCAGGGGCTTTTTGCATTGCATACTTTGTCAAGCAAAGTGCAGCCAGGATGTACTTTATTCAAATTTTCTAATCCTTTATTCACTGATCTTAGAGAACAATGATAGACTGCACAATAGGTGCAGCTTGCCCCACTGAAAGCCTGAAAGGACCGTGTCGTGCTGAAAACAGCAAATTTCTCCATGTTGTGGACCAGACAAATATTCAGTCCAATCAAATTAACTGATCAAACAAAAAGAACATCACTTTACTGGATAAAAGTGTTCAACAGATGTGAACACTGTGCAATATAGGACAACATAAATCGATGATGAAACATTTGAAACATGTACTGAGATTTCAATTTAACCAAAGCAAGTACAGAACTGGAAATCAAAAGATGACAAATTATCAAATGTTATGCAACAATTGTGAAGAGAAACAAGACCAAAACCATAGGAGAAAGAAATTGTTCAAAGTAAAACTATGATCAAAGTAGCCTGATAAAACAAGATGGCACAATCACACTACTTTGATAGCAAAAATGTTCCAGCCAGGATTTTATAATTAAATTAAATGCATAAAGACAAGTTGTAGGGAGACTGATTAAATATTACCTGTCAGTCACTCTCTTCTCCATTTCAGTGAGAAGAAAACTTCATTTTGAGCCATTATGTTTTTTACAAATTTTTCTGGAACTCACTCTTGCACTAGTTTCAAAGAATCATGTGCCTAATCTCAGTTCTCCTGCTTCTGAACATCATTGGAATATTTAATATCCGATTAGCTTTTTACTGACATTAAAAATTCCGGCAACTTGAACATAAAGATAAGATGTTCCTCCAGGTTGCGCTGTGATTCGCTGGAACATTGCAGCATGTTGAGGACAGACAAGCGGGCATGCGACTAGGCTGCTGTGCTAATATGACCGGCTACAGAAAGGTCAGGATCATGCTTGTGCATAGACCGGGAGTGTTCTACAAAGCGGTCACCAAGTTTGCATTTGATTTCTCGAATGTAGAGTAGGCCACATTGGATGGAGCAAATACAATAGATCAGATTGGAGGAGGTACAGGTAAAATGCTGCTTCAATTAGAAAGACTGTTTAGGTTCATCTCATCTTCAGACTCAGCACTTTACAACCTTCTGCACTTAACATTGAGTTCAACACCTTCAGATTGTGAACTCACTCCCATTTATTCTCTTTCTTTTAGCTTTACTTGTGCATTCTGTATAATCATGTCCTCTCTCCCCACTCCAGTGGGACCATCTGTTCTTTCCAGTTTGGCAGTTAGGTAAACCACTGTTCTGCCTTTCTCACATTCTGATCACTTAATCTGCACTATCAACGCCCTTTCTCCCCCAGCACCCCACTCCCGCACTATAGCATAAATATTGCCTACTCCATACTTCATGTCAATTGTGATGAAGAGTCAGTTAAGCTCAAAATGTTAGCTTGTTCTCTCTCCATGGATGCTGTCTGACCCATTGTGATTTCCAGCATTTTTTTGTTTTCCGTACAATTCCAGCATCTGCAGAATTTTACCCAAAACATACAAACATCACAGAATCACAGAAGTGCTATGGTGCAGAAGAAGGCCATTCAGACCAGCACAATAAGTGGACATTATTTCCAAAAGCCAATCTCCTGTTTCTACCTCATAACTTTGTATATTATTTCTATCCAAATAATCATTCTCTCAAATGCCCTGATTGATCCTGCTTCTACCACTCTTCCAAATGACAAATGAAGATGGACCTGAAGTAGACCTTTCAGCCACTCGAGCCTGCTCCTCCATTCAATAGGATCATGATGGATCTGATTGTAACCTGAAATCCACAATCCTGTCCACCCCTGATTGCCTATCTATTCTTTGCTTATTAAGAATCTATCCACCTCTGTGTTCAAAATGGTCAAACTGTGCTTCCACCACCTTTTCAGGAAGAGAGTTCCAGGTACTCAGGAGTTGCTGTGAGGAAGAGATTCACCGCAACTCTGCTTTAATTGGGTAACCCCTTGTTATGAAACAGTCACCTCTCATTCTAGATTCTTCCACAAGCATAGACATCGACGCACGCTGTCACTTCAAAACACCAAGAGCATGAGTACTTGGCACCTATGATGGGCCCTCTGAAAACCGAAACCACCATGGACAAATGACAACTGGCACGTGCTCACAAAACAAAACCATCTGGCTACAAGCCGTCTCATTACACTGAGGCATTCATATTGGGTAACTTTCATTTAATAAATGTATTACGTCTTATCAAATTTAAGAAGGACAAAAAACTTGCACCTTTGAATTTTAAGTACATTTAACATATTCTCTTAACATTTTCTGGCTGCATCTAAGTAACTCAAAAGGGAAGGAAGTGTAACAGGAAATGAAAGTTAAAAAAGACAAGATTATCTTAAGCTAAAGATTAGTGATTGCGAATAAGTATTGTCAGGTGTACTTTTGTGTCTATGAAACCCTGTATAAATGGAGTGTATGTAATTGCAATCAGTAAAGATACACAAAAGGAACATACTGCTGAGATTTTCAGGGATGTTGGATGCAGTATAGATGCTGTATCACCTGTGGTGCAGCTATCAAACAGAAAGCTTGTGAGACATTATCTTGCCTTCACCACTCATTTCAAACCTTTAAATGTTTTGTGACACTGGAGTCATATCCAAGAATCAATCTTTTTTGCAGCAATGTCCTTATATCCACTGCATCACTTGACTGATAGCCACCTTTCCCCTGACAGTTATAAGACAATCCCATATGCATTATATCTTCGACTAGGACCCCATTACATCTGCTAGAAATCTACGGGTTCTCTCCAGTCATATTTGTGGTGTGCAGATATTTGTTATTGTCCTGCTCCTACAGTTTTGCTCTCAGTCCTCCAACTGCAATGGGGAGTTTGTTCTTAGAGACTATATATATGGCTGTTAGAATATTGCACCTTATATGTTACTGTTTGCAAACTATGCAGGTTTTCATTTTAGTGTGTTCAAATATGTTTACATCACGTTAAACTGCAATTATCCCCAAAATTATGAATTAAATCCAGACTTTGATACAGACATGTCTTATTAGTACATAAACTGTTTAATGCATATTTTCATGATTTTATCAAAAATAACCTCCTTTATTTTCACTCTCCACATTTTACAACCTGCATTAATAAACCATCCTGGAATTAATATATAACCATGCATATGGGCTTCAATCAGCACATGGGTTCTATATACTAAGATTTTAATGCAAGCAGTAACATCTTTGAGTAGAATTATTACAAATGAATTTGAAATTCATGTTAAATTCTGCAATTTTCTTCCGGTTTGACCTGAGTGAACACTCAAGGAGCTGATCAGCAAATTAGAGAGATAGATTTTACTCAGTCTATAAAGTCTCATATGGTCCTGCTGACAGATGCTACCTTAGCTCCATCAGAAACAATGTAACTCTTCAGTTGGCTTGATTTGAAAGATTAGATAATTTACAATCTAATTCAATGCAACTACATCATTTATAATGCAGATTTTATAAGATTACATCTGTCATGACAGTAAAACTCCTCTCTTCATCTAATTCCATTAGAGCAATGCTGGAAATAAATTATTATTAAATTATCAACAGTTGATTATTTGATTTGATTTGTGTCAGACATAAAAACTGGTAAGAGTCAAGTGAAAATAGTTTTATTCTTGGTGGCTCCATGGTTAGCACTGTTCACAGCGCCAGGGAACGGGTTCGATTCCCACCTCGGGCAACTGTCTGTGTGGAGTTTGCACATTCTCCCTGTGTCTGCATGGGTTTCGTTCCACAACCCAAAGATGTGCAGGTTCAGTGAACTGGACCTGTTAAAATTGCCCATAGTGTTCAAGGATGTATAGTTTAGATGCATTAGTCTGGGGTCTATGTAGAGCAGTAGGAGAATGAGTCTGGGTGGGTTACTCTTTGGAGGGTCAGTGTAGACTTGTTGGGCTGAAGAATCTGTTTCCACACTCTAGGATTCTATATCATTCTAAATTAAGTTAAAGATGAATATGTTACTTTTCAAAGTTATGTTAAAATGTCTTGAGTTTGATATTCATAAGTCCATGCAGATGATTGATGATTTATTACTCTTCAGCTGCCTCTGACAATAAGCTTTAATTTTCCACAAGCATATTTTCAATTGCAGGAGACACTTGACAAACAAAACAAAAATCTTGTTGGGAAAAGCCACATCGCTGCTCAGAGTTTCCATCATATCTCTGCTACAGTTGACAGACCCCAGCTCTGAGCTATGTCACCTTGACAGGACATTTAGTGTTTGCATCTACAGCAAATTGAAAGCTGCTTTCACAATGCTAGACAAATAGACAAGCATCCATTTTGTTGTCACCCAGCTATTCATCTTAACTGTGTGGCAGGTTATCTTATTCTAACTAATTCCTAAAATGTCAGAGATTGCATCAAGGAGCCTTCTCCCTGCAAGTTGAAATGGAGATTGAAAAGAGACATCATACAAAGCCAAGCAGATCAAGGAATCTATTTGTAACATTCATTGCCGTTGGTTCAGTCTCTATGGGCAAAAGGTTAGTGATAAACATACCAAAACTTCTTATAAGGAAGTTGAAACTTCCAGATACAGATGAAAAATGATTTCAAGTCCTTTTCCCTCTCCCTGCACCACTTCATAAATTTACAATACCAACTACACTTAGAATTATATGTTTTTCTACTATAACACCTTGATACTTGTTTGTAAGGTGGTATTAGAAATGAGTAGTAGCACAAGAAGTACAATCAAAGATGATACCATGCATTGAACAGCAAAGTTACATACTGAACCAGTCACTGTTTTCAGCAGAGACAATGGATGGATTCCAGGCCAGCTGTTCTACACTGAACTAGGCCATCAAGAGCCATTATCTTCAGTGTATAGAGCAACTTACAACTATTCAATTGCAAAAGCCTTCACAGCTGCTATTTCTGAATTCAAGTTTTCAACACATTCACTTTTGAAAAAAAACCTTTAAACAAGTAACAAGCCTGCAACAATCTTAGACTGATCTCATTTTCTTGTTTCTCATTTTCTTCTATCCTTATTTATTTTTAATCATTGTATATGTATTTTAGCAAATCATAAAGATAAACAAATCTAAGAATGATAGAAATTTGTATTATGAAACATATTAATATATTTTTTTCACTAACTCTTATTTTGAAGTTATTAAAATTATTTGAATCATTAGTTTAGATACCAGGGATCAAACTTACGCATATGAATAAAATCTTATTCGTTTTTACAACAATTTGAATATTCGTATGCAAATGAAATCAACAATGCTTGTTTTTGCAACATGCTGAATATTCACGTCATGCCATCAACAATGCCCTCTGTCCAACCTTTAATGAAGTATTCTGTTATGACTACACTGGGCATACCCACAGAGTGATTTGTGAACTATGAGTATCCATAACTCATTGGGCTTGTGAACTAGAAATCAAGCATCAGTGTTCCCAAATTTGTCTCAAAGGTTATATTAGAATTTCCAAATTTACTTGTCTTTTTAGATTCAGCTTGACAGAAAGCACAGACCAAATTTCTATGTTTAACTTGAATTTCCATTTATTACTAATAAATGGATTTTGCCATAGATAAACAATTATGAACCGTTAACATACAACTCTACTATTTAAAACTTTAACTTCCCTTCTAAAACCACTTCTCACTCCCCCTCCTACACATACACAATCAGATTAAAGAAAGCTTAGAAGTTATGGGTGGAGGGAAAAACTGGGAAAGCAGTTTAATAATTCCAGTCATAGGATTTACTGAAATGATTCTTTTGGCTTGAAAGCCCTTGTTGCTATTACATCTCCCTTCACAGAAGGCACAGAGTGTTTAGTTCACAGGTTGATTTTAAGGGTAATTTCAACAGCTTATAGCAGTTGGTGAGGGAAAACAACAGGCTTCCTTCATGCTTCTGTTTCTTTTTAGTGCACAGAGAAAAAGAGCAACAGAAATAGAGAGAAACCATTTCTTTTGGGAAGTTTATGACCATATTGCTCACACCCATAAGTTGTTTACTTAACTTGAAGCTAGTCACAAAGTTGTTAGCAGGCAGAAAGCCTTTGTCATTGATGTCTGGTCACTATTCCACAGACGAATCATCTACTTGTCAGCTGAATCTCCTTTCGCACACACACTCTCGCCCACCTGCAGTAATCCTCCCAATTCCACACTGTGAACAAGCAGCAGTTGCAATAATGTCAGCAGCCTGCTTTAAAAAATCCTGTCATCACTTCCATAATATCTGGTTTTCAAAACAATTCTTTATCAATTTCAGACCATAATCAAAAGTGTAGAAAAATAAAAAAGATATGCTCTTTGTAGAATTTTGTATTGGCTTATATCTAAGTTCCCTTTCAGTTTGAGTGCTTCAATTTTAAAATAACTAACAGCACAGCTTTATGCTTACTCAAGATAAAGGTCAACTTATTGCAAAACTACTACTGGAATTTTTTTGAATAAAAGTAATCAGGTTATTAGCTGAAAAATCACATACAAGGATTAAAAGTAGGGACTAAAAAAATAGGATATTTGTAGATCCTGTCATCTGATTGAAGATTCTCTTTCCAAAGTGAAGAGGTTGAAGTTGGAATTTAGAATTCCGCAGTTGCAATGGTCTCTGTAGCAAAACGTTGCTCTGACAGGTGGAACATGTAGGTCCTGGAAGTGAGTAATGATTCCTTTGTTTAACTTCAATGGCGTTAGGGATTTTGTGGCTCTAGGTGCCTTGATTCAGTACGGCAGTCATTGAGTGTCCTGCTTTTCTTCACTGTTGAAAACAAGTGACTGCTTCAAAGTGCTGCTCCGATACTATGTGCACTAAATGCATGTCCAACACTTAAAATGGCTGGTATCCTAAAACTATGAAATCATACTCCTACATTCCTACGAGGATATATTGACATAGTGGCAATGTGGCTAGATGAGTAATGCTGAGGCTTAGGCTAACATTACACAGATGGGAGTTCACATGAGAACTGGTGAAATTTAAATCCAATTAATAGTCTCTAATTTAGTGTTATTCTCTGTAGTAGTGACTATGTAACTATCATTGATTACCATAAAATGCATTTGGTTCTCTTATGTCTTTACCTGGTCTGGACTACACTGTTGGTTTGGAATCACTTGATATGGTTGGTTCACCACCGCCAAACCACAACAACCCGACGGTCGGAGGAGGAGCGTCTTATCTTCCGACTGGGAACCCTCCAACCGCAGGGGATGAACTTGGACTTCACCAGTTTCTTCATCCCCCCTCCCCCCACCTTGTCTCAGCCGGATCCTTCCAGCCCGGCACCGCCTTCCTGACCTGCAGTCTTCTTCTTGACCTCTCCGCCTCCACCCTACTCCGACCTATCACCCTCACCTTGACCTCTTTCCACCTATCACATTTCCAACTCCCCTCCTCCAAGTCCCTCCTCCCTACCTTTTATCTTCTCCTGCTGAACACTCTCTGCTCATTCCTGAAGAAGGGCCTGTGCCCGAAACGTCGAATCTCCTGTTCCCTGGATGCTGCCTGACCTGCTGTGCTGTTCCAGCAATAAAGTTTCAACTTTGATCTCCAGCATCTGCAGACTCACTTTCTCCACTCTTGACTGCCTTCTGAAGTGGCTAAACAAGTGAATGGATTATCTTTGGAACTCCTGGCCATAATGTGCTATGGAGGCGGGGTTCTTGTGTATATTAAAAGCTGCAATAAATAGATCCATGATCCGTAAAGAAAGCAAAGGTTACACGGAATGGGCAGGAAAATGGGACATGAGGAATGTCAGATTAGTCATGATCCTATTGAATGGCAGAGCAGGCTCAAGGGACCTGGTGTCTTACTCCTGTTTTTTTTTAAATGGCCTTATGGGAATAGGCAACAAATATTGGCCATGCCCACATGCCATGAAGAAATAAAAGGAAAATTAGGTCTCAGGTTAACTTAGATCTCTAGTCCTGTCCATTGTCTTCTTTAAAAAATCAAGGTGATTAATTTTTAAACTGTTTAATTATTAGCTTTGATGGCTGCTCTCTTCTCTGGTTGTTGGTTGGATAGGAAGTATGCACTGGCTAATTGTCAAAAGATTTCCTTTTGCCTTTGGAAATGTTAATTGAATTCCAAAATGTCTCTTGTATTATCTTTCTTGGACAAGCTCAGTTTGATCCAATTTCTTCTGAATTTAAAAAGGCAGTTAAATATCTGGGTTTTGTGCTGTTTTATTTTGAAAACAAATGAGATAACTTTACAAAATGTAGAATATTATAACTGTACTAGACAGCTATGAATTTACCTTCTTTTAAAATTCTTAGCTTTTCAAAATGTTCCAATACTGTAATCACTGTTAGAAATATAATTAAATGCAGAAATTGCAAAATTGCAGAAATACATGTAGATTCAAAATGTCTCACTCTGAGTAGCTAATTTTTAAATAACTAAATTTCAGATGTAATCAAGCTGTTGCAAGAAGAAAGATCATTTTAAAGCTGTATTCACCACAATATTTCTTAAATTTTTAATACCTAACCTAGACAAAATAAAAATGTGTTACCATCTGGATAATTCAAGATGGAGGATAGAAAAAATTGAGGCTGTAACAGTTGCTCCTTTCTGAGGTATTTTAATTGCGTTGTTTTGGATCTTGGGGAAAACAAAACAGCAAAACAACATGGCTTTAAAAAGGAGAAAGAGAGACAAAGGTAGGGACCACATGCTCAGTGAATCAAATGAAAAAGAAACCTACACTGTTGTGTGACACAGCAGTGACTCTGCACAGCCACTGCCTTTGTTGTTTGCATTTGAGTATCTCTGGACATTGGAGTGCATCTAAGAAAAATTAACAAACAGCGAAATTCACAACTGGCCTTGGAGGAACCTATGTGGGAGAACTCATAGCATGGGAGCAGATAAGTGCATAGTCTTTAATCAAGTGACAGATCTCAATAAAGCATATAATCAAAAAAGAACCCACTCCATTTACTACTGTAGGTTTACAAAGAAGTAGAACAGGAAACTTACACTTAAAGACTATGCACTTATCTGCTCCAATGATGTGTCACAAGGATCGGTGCTGGGTCCACTGCTTTTCATCATTGATATAACTGATATGAATTGAACATAGGTTTCATTATTAACTTTGCAGACAACACCAAAATTGGAGGTGTAGTGGACAGCGAAGGTTACCTCAGATGTAGGTTTGCTCACTGAGCTGGAAGTTTCATTTTCAGACATTTTGTCACCATATTAGGTAACATCTTCAGTGAGCCTCTAGACAAAGTACTGCGAGTGCTTCCTGCTTTCTATTTATATGTTTGGGTTTCTAGAGTTAATTATGTCATTTCCTGTGTTGATGTCATTTCCTGTCCTTTTTCTCAGCGGGTGGTAAATGGGGTCCAAGTCAATGTGTTTTTTGGTAGAGTTCCGGTTGAAGTGCCATGCTTTGAGGAATTCTTGTGCATATCTTTGTTTGGCTTGTCCGAGGATGGATGTGTTGTCCTAGTCGAAGTGGTGTCCTTCCTTACCTGTATGTAAGGATACTAATGAGAGAGGGTCATGTCATTTTGTGGCTAGCTGATGTTCATGTATCCTTAAGGTGAGAGGGGAAAGATTCAAAAGGGACCTAAAGGATTCAATATGAACACCCTATTATAAGATGTGACAGAGCTGTCAGAAACACCAGGGAAATTTTTCAGCCATGCTTTCAATTTGGAATAGAAGGAGATTATTTCATAGTTAGTTGTGAGATACAATGTTGTGGTGAATTTGTCAGGAAACAAATACCTCAATATCTACAAACTTTCTTTAACTGCAATAATTTGTTTTTTTAAATGAAAAATACAGGAAATATTTTTGAGGAAGAGTCATATCACACTTTGTGGGAGATTTGTTATAACCAAAGCAGCCATCTTGTTACATATTAACAGCCTGGAAACCATTTTAAATCTCATTAGTGTCTGCTTGTTAAGCTTGTACGTTCCCAGGCTCAGTGAGGTGGTTGACCTTGTAGCTGTACTAACATGCAATAATGAAATTCTTTCCCAGCATGGGAACGCTTCTCTTTTACAGGAATCTATTGTAATACTAACACACTTGTCAGCTACTAACTAGCACTGCTCAGACACTATGTGACTGGGGCTAGTGACAGAACAAAGTGCCTACTTACTCGTTATACTGCAAATAATAGTTTGCTAATTGTTAAATGATTGTAACCTATATAATCACGTGACTCTCTGTATCTCAGAGTGACCACTAGGTCAACTTGTCTCTCCCCATGAGCTCACGAATAAACTGTCAATAACTCAAGGTTTGTGTGGTGCAATTTATTGTTCCCCTAAATTGGACTGCTATGAGTGAGTCACCCACTGTATAATTCATTTCATCCCCAACAGACTTGAAACATCAACTGTATTTCTCCTCCCACAAGATGTTGCCAGTTCTGACAAGTTTCTCCAGAATTCTCCTTGTTTTAAATTTCCAGTATCAACAGTATTTTGCCTTTATACAGAATATTGCTCTTTTACCAGAATTCTACATAAAGTTTTTTCTGCTCTATTGAAGAGAATTATGGTCACTTACACCGTGTCTGTAACCATCTTGTTTTCCATGTAAATACAAACAGGAAAAGTGAAATACAGAACAATTCTTTACCCAGCTTGTAGCTTAGCTTTATCCTCACATTTTGTCAGCTCTTCTTAATAACAGTTTTTGGTATTGACTATAGAAATGGAGCTTATGCCAACAGAATGCTTTAACAGAAAAGTAGCATATTGACTCTTAATTGATGGCATTGTCTACATTATTTATGATCTGTAAACCTTGAAAACCTATGTGGTGGCAAGAATTCTATTGCTCTCAGCTCAAGGGAATAACCTGTGCTGCTATTATTTTAGTCCTGTTAGTCCTAACTTAGGCAATGTGCACCACAGAAATTTCATGCAATTAGCTTGTGACTGCCTTCAAAATGATATTTGAATAAATTCACACAGCTTTGATTGACACCCCTGCAGTTCATAAACATTTGATACTTCAAATCTAAATTGCTGAACAAATTCAATTGCTTTTCCTCTGTTAGACCAAATGCAAAGCGTTTTGATCACATACTGGGATACATAATAACATTGTAACTGCTCAGTGTGAGTAAAGATCCTGTCACATTATTAATCACTCTGGAAACTGGAGTCATAGAAAATTGCAAATCACTTTGTAGAACTGATCAGTGCAGCTGGATTGAGTCTTGATGTTGCTGTTTCAGGTGAAGATTCCAGAAGTAGTCAGGAATCTGGTGCAGGGAGGATGCCTCACACTTGAACTCAATAACATGGCAAAAAGCTCATCAATGTGGGAGACCTGGACTTTATGCTGAGTCATGTGCTGGGGCTGGCTCTGAAATCAGAAAGCCAGGATTTCCTAATCACTCCATGACAGATGGGGCAGCATAGTCAGAGGTAGACAGCTCTGTGTTAAGTTTAAGGTGGCAGTATTGGTTGCTCTTAAGCAGTGTTCCTCCACAGGATTGGCCTTCTCCCAAGTTCTGGGCCGAAAGAGTATGGAATGAATGATTCCCATGCCACTCTAACTTCTCCTTTGCTTTACAGGGAGTCTCAAAATACCCTCTCCATTAAGAACTGGGATATTGATGCCACTTTAAAGAGTGACTCTAAGAGCTCCTTGTCCAAGTGCTGAACCTTCAATATTTGGATCTGGTACTTATGTTTGCCACACTTCCCAGCTAAGAGAATAAACAAGTGTGGAAAGTTATCAGGTTTCAACATAGAGAATTAAGTTCTCCAAAAACAAAAACAAAAACAATTCGCTGTGCTGTGCCTTGCTGTTATCTAAGTCAAAAAGACTTTTTAGGCAATCAGCTAAGTTGACATCACATGCACATTGACATCATTGATTAAATCAGGAGGCAGGATTAATTGGCACAAAATAAATTCTGGAGCGGTGTCACTGGACCCAAAATTTTAATTCTACTTTCTCTCTTTAGACTTGCTGAGTTTCCCAGCAATATCTGTTTTTGTTTTTAAATTAGCACCAAATTGCATTTAGAATTCTATGTAAGTAAGCAACGAGGAAGATTAATGAGGTTCCTTTTAACTAACGGATGGGCTTCCCATTGCGTTCCCGTCCCGCTGCTGATTTACAATTTTCCTGTGTGCTTGGTGCACGGCCTTTTGCACAATTCATCAAGCCTGCTCAAAATCCTTTCCACTCTAGTGAGCTTCACAAAATCCAGCCCCTGATCTTGCAAACTTTACATACATGATCACTTCAGGATAATCTGTAACTCAGCTTTCTGCAATGTGAATGTGTTTTGTTTGCTTAATATTTTAATACAAAAGCCCAATAATCTAACTTGTATCACTGCCCTCCTTAACTAAGCAAATGATTAATTTAAACCAATATCTTACTCTAGAAATATTTTTTTCTGGAGATATTATCTGTGCAATTGTATTATATCAATAAGTAAATTAATCTAAAATATGTTTTCAACTTTTTACGATGAACTACCAAACAATTAACTCATTTCAAATCAATCAAAATAATATTGGTTTGAATTTCTCACCACATGGATATCAATTCTACATTCTAGGGACTATTCCTTACTATTTCATTCATAATGCATTTTCTGCCATAATCCAAAGTGTTTTATCTAATAATCCATATGTTTTTTTTCTTTTGTTTTTTTCTGGTCTTTGTCTCTTTGGTCATGCTTCCTTATCCTACAAATGACATTAGTCAAGATAAATTTGTCACCTATCTGCCATACAATCTTGTAATGGTTTGCAAATATTTCCTCGAATGAAGAACCTATTGAATTTGCCATGGAATCAAGTTGGTAGTAACATTTAAAATTGCTTGTTAGTATTTGCTATTTTAATCTGTCTGGAAAAAATTGCACAGAATCCTCTTAGAATCTATTTCACTGGCTTAGTGTCAAATTGCTCTGTCATGTCCCTGTGAATGGTCTTGGGATATGTTGTTACACAGAGTGCATACAAATACAAATTAAAGCAGAGAATGCTGAAGAAATTTAGCAGGGCAGCAACTGTGGAGAGTTTTCAGTTTGTTTTGCACTAATATGACTCCTTTATCTTGAAGATAAATTAATATTAAAATCAAAATATTAATGTAGTGGACAGTGAAGAAGGTTACCTCAATACAACAGGACCTTGATCAGATGGACAAATGGGCTGAACAGTGGTAGATGAAGTTTAATTTAGATGAATGCGAAGTCCTGCATATTGGTAGGGTAAATCAGAACAGAACTTGTACACCTTAACGGTAAGGTTCAGGAAATGTTGCCGAGCAAAGAGACCTTAGAGTGCAGGTTTTGTGATTCCTTGAAAGTTGAGTCGCAGTTAGACAGGATAGTGAAGACGACATTTGGTATGCTTACCTTTATTGATCAATGTACTGAGTACAGGAGTTGGGAGGTTGTGTTGCAGCTATATAGGACATTGGTCACGCTACTTTTGGAATAGTGCATTCAGTTTTGGTCTCCCTGCTATATGAAAGCTGTTGTAAAACTTAAAAGGGCTCAAAAGCTTGACAAGGATGTTGCCAGGGTTGGTGTGTTTGAGCTATAGGGAGAGGCTGAATCAGCAGGGGCTATTTTCCCTGGAATATCAAAGAGAGGGGTGACCTTACAGAGGTTTATAAAGTCACGAGGAGCATGAATTGAGTGAATACTTAGGTCTGTTTCCCCAGGATGGTGGAGTCCAAACCTAGAAAACATAGGTTGAAGGTAAGAAGGGACAGTTTTAAAAGAGCCCTAAAGGGGAAAGTTTTCACAGGCCTTCAGTTTGAAAAACATTCTCTCCCATCACCCTCTGTCTTTTACCTTCAAACCAATTTTGTATCCAATTGGCTAACTCTCCCTGGATCTTGTAAGATTTAACTTTATTCAACACCTCACTCATACTTTCCATTCTCTCCTTACAAGAGACTATGGCTCATATTGGGTCAATAGAAAACATTAGGGTATTTGGCTTCTCACTCATTTTAAGAACAGGACCTTGACTTTGGCCAGTGAGGAGCAGGCCAAGTCTCGTGAAGATGCTAAAATTTCCATGTCCTGCAAGTGAGTATGAAGTATTGTACTGGTTTCTCACTACAACCACTAGAAATATGTCATTTGCATGCCTCAAAACTCAACCCCTTGGTCACAATGCATTTTCTCTTTTGTCTTCTTAAGGTACTACAGGGCAGCACAGTGACTCTGTGGTTAGCACCTCTACCTCTTAGCATCAGGGACCTTGGTTTGATTCTAACCTTAGGTGTCTGGCTGTGCGGAGTTTGCACGTTCTCCCCATGTCTGCGTGGGTTTGCTCTGGTTTCTTCCCACAGTCCAAAGATGTGCAGGTTAGGTGGATTGGCCATAGCGTCCAAGGATGTGTAGGCCAAGTAGATTAGCCATGGGTAATGTAGGATTCAAGGATAGGGTTGGAGCATGGGTCTGGGTGGGATGCTCTTCAGAGGGTTGATGTGGACTGTGGGCCAAATAGCCTGCTTTCACAATATATGGATTCTATTATACTAGCAGGACTTCCATGGTATGCATAGTCAAGAGGTCAGCCAACAAGGTATCTCCTCCATTTCCTGAGGACAAGAGAAGTGAGGCCTCAGGAAAAAAATCAGGAAGGCTGCTTCCTGTACCTCTGACCAGTTCAGATGCTGATGCCTCAGTGAGTATTTTAAGCAGATTAGAGTCAGCAGCACAGGCTGGTCATGTCACTGCCACATCTCCTCAGCTGGCTGAGGAAGAAACCCCAGGTCACTGGCATTCAGACCACTGCCTGAGACCAGGCATGTACTCAGCCCGGGCAGGACAAGGACCCCATAATATCAGCAATTTGTGTCTTTGTTGAAATGTACAAGCAGACAAAGGAGCAGTCGGCAGATTTGTCAGGGGCACTGGGAAACCCTGACACAAAATTTGTAGGATTCCAGGGATGCTGTTGAGATACTACTGCCTCAGGTATATGATCATCTGTCTGCCTGCATGGTCAGATTGGCACCTTAAATGGGCAACCAGGTCAAACAAACTCAGAATCTGCCTGACATGCACTGCATCACTTTAGCCATTGGCGCACAACACTCACTGCAAGGTGACAGGTGGATGAGGCCCCTTCCTAACACAGAGACCAAGTGATATCAGGTACTACATGGAATGGGGATCCTTACACTGATTCCCCAGATATCTCCTCTCTGGACACTGTAGAGGTGACCAGGCCTTCCACTCCCACCTTATGTGCTCTGACCAAAGAAGGTCTAGCCAAGGAGCGCACGTTCACCTCTAGTCAGGTCATACTCAGCAGGTCTGAAGCTTTGAGATGCCAAGTCCCTGACTGGTGGGGCTGTGGTGTGGGTGGTCACCCAAACAATCATCCAGCGCCAATGGGCTTGACTGCAGGGAAGGCTTCCTCCACTCAGCTACAGAACCTGGGATTGTCATGAGTTGTGATGAGAGGAAAATTAAGAAGACCTTCTGAAGGAACTTAGGTGGCAAGAGTAATACATTAATATCATTGTTACCACTTTCGAAAATGTATGTTAACTCTTTATCATCAGCTATATGCAAATGTCTATCTATCTAGAATTACAGCTTTGAAGGAACAGGACATAGCCATCTCTAGTGCTGCATGATGTTCGATGGTCCAATATCTGAAGTGGACAGCTCCTGTACCATGTGCAGACAATGAGTAGATGGTAGGAGATTGCTATTTTGGCAACTAGGCTCCATTTTTCGAGATGGACAAACATCATGATTAGATTAGATTACTTACAGTGTGGAAACAGGCCCTTCGGCCGAAAAAATCCACACCGACTCTCCAAAGAGCAACCCTACCAGACCCATTCCCCTACATTTACCCCTTCACCAAACACTACAGGCAATTTTAGCATGGTCAATTCACCTAACTTGCACATCTTTGGACGGTGGGAGGAAACCGGAGCACCCGGAGGAAACCCACACAGGCATGAGGCGAATGTGCAAACTCCACACAGACAGTTGCCCGAGGTGGAAATTGAACCTGGGTCTCTGGTGCTGTGAGGCAGCAGTGCTAACCACTGTGCCACCGTGCTGCCCATTACTACATCACAGCCATTACTGGGTTTAATTCATAATTTTGCACAATATGGCCAAGGAATTATAAAGAACGGCTTATGCCCGAAACATCGATTCTCCTGTTCCTTGGATGCTGCCTGACCTGGTGCGCTTTTCCAGCAACACATTTTCAGCTCTGATCTCCAGCATCTGCAGCCCTCACTTTCGAACCAAGGAATTATATCCCAACAGTAAGTTCACTTTGCAACCTATAGCCACAAATGTCTTTCATTGGTGCTACATGAGTGTCCTCTGCAATGCTGTTACTTTATGAAGAGCCCCTCATTGCTCAATACAGAATCCGCACCCCCCCCCCCCCCCTTCACAGATGGAAACACTTATCCAGTGATAGCAGCCCTTTTCATCTCCATTGCACATTTGCTGAAGAATTAGGGAATGGTATTTTTGAGAACACTTACCTCTGTTTGCAATAGTGCAATTCCAGCAGCAATAATTTCTCCCGGTTTGTTCTGCACATGTGCCAATATCAGCGCTGAAGTCTCCATTGCCATTCTGCACATGTGCTGATGTCAGATGCTGTCAGAGAATGTGAGAGGTACAGTACTATAAATTGAGCAACTTCATCTTAAAAGTTAATAAATGTTCATTGTTCTCCCTCTGAGACATGAATATTCTTGTGTAATTCCTATATATGCCCTGTATAATTCCTGCAGGACTAGATTTCTCTTATACATAACAATTGCCTTTCGAATTTGTTCTTGAACCTGGATATCACATAATCTAAACCAGCCCCAAGAAACAGTCAGAAGACAATCAACCACAGTCAGCAACTTAGATTTAGATTACTTACAGTGTGGAAACAGGCCCTTCGGCCCAACAAGTCCACACCGACCCGTCGAAGTGCAACCCACCCATTCCCCTACATTTACCCCCCCTACCTAACACTACGGGTAATTTAGCATGGCCAATTCACCTGACCTGAACATCTTTGGACTGTGGGAGGAAACCAGAGCACCGGGAGGAAACCCACGCAGACACGGGGAGAATGTGCAAACTCCACACAGACAGTCGCCTGAGTCGGGAATTGAACCCGGGTCTCTGGCGCTGTGAGGCAGCAGTGCTAACCACTGTGCCACCGTGCCGCCCGTACGGTGAATTGGCCATGCTAAATTGCCCATAGTGTTAGGTAAGAGGTAAATGTAGGGGTATGGGTGGGTTGCACTTCGGCAGGGCGGTGTGGACTTGTTGGGCCGAAGGGCCTGTTTCCACACTGTAAGTAATCTAATCAAAACTTCTGCAACCTCAACTGCACCTGAAGGGGGTGATTATGATCACCCTCTGTCTCTGAAGAGATTAACAATATTTCTACAATGTAATGTGTTTAATTTACGTTTGTTTCATTAATAAATATTATTTAAACTTTCATTCAGGCTATGCTATACCTTGTATTAGGCTTTCAGGTGATTTTTGAGCAATTGTGGGTGTTATTTTTTGCTGGCCTGCGGCTAACACCGCTTTTCCCATATGCCCCATTATTTCTATTAATTAGATTTAGATTACATTACAGCGTGGAAACAGGCCCTTCGGCCCAACAAGTTTACACCGACCCGCCGAAGCACAACCCACCCATACCCCTACATGCAACTACAGCGCTGTAGAAGAATTACCTGTTTTGATGAACCCCAAAATGTAAACATTCACTTCTTGGTAGCCCTCAATTCTATCAGCTTTGAATTTAACCAAGTCCCCAACTTGCTACTGATCAAAATCTTCAAATGCCCCTATTATCTCCACCTGAGGCTGAGCAAGTAAACATTGCACATTTGTTAGTCCACTGTTCCCCAACCCAGCCACCAAAGCCAGGTTGCTGCTGACTGTTGATGAGCCTCCCCTCCTCTCCTATTATTCTATACCCTTCCATTTTCTATCATCCTTCCCCCACCCACAATATTTTGAGTAGCTCTCCCTTCGCTATTGTTATTCCCTCTGAACCCCGGTATTCTGACTTCAATCCAATGCAGCATTAAATTAGGAGCAAATGACTACAGATGTTCGAATTTGTATGGAAAATGAAAAAAAAAACGGAGATCACAATGGGTCAGGCAGCATCCACGGAGGGAAAGCAAGCTTATGTTAAGTCTAGATGACTCTTTAACAGAGCATTAAAGTGTCAAAGCATTTGTTAAGTGAATCAGCAATGTACCTTGAAGATGCAGTGAAGCTAGCACATAGTGGGGTACCAATGCCCATGAATGTGGGCTGCAGGTTGTCACTATCTACGAAGTGTACCCTGAAAACATCTGGTGTTGGATATTCAAGTTGGAAAACTGGAAGAGTAAGCAATAAGCTGAAGTGAGCAAGTTACCCACTCAGACTTCCATGTCAGAAATACTGAATATCTAATTTTTGTGTCTTGGGTGGGAGAATAGGAGCCTAGATATTAATGAGGTGACTTTAAGTAGTAAAGGGCAAAAGAGAAGAAAAAGTGGACATTGGACAGCTGGAAAATAACACTGGAGAAATAGTAGAGGGAACAAGGAAATGGCTGAGGAACTGAATAATTACTTTACATCAGTCTTCACAGTGGAAGACAGGAGTAACATCCCAAAACTTCAAGAGAAACAGGGGTGCAGAGGTGAGTATGGTGGTCATCACCAAAGAGAAAGTGCTAGAAGAACTGAATGGCCTGAAGGTGAATAAATCACCTGGAGCTGAAAATGTGTTGTTGGAAAAGCGCAGCACGTCAGGCAGCATCCAAGGAGCAGGAGAATCGACGTTTCGGGCATGAGCCCTTGAAACGTCAATTCTCCTGCTCCTTGGATGTTGCCTGACCTGCTGCGCTTTTCCAGCAACACATTTTCAGCTCTGATCTCCAGCATCTGCAGTCCTCACTTTCTCCTCTAAATCACCTGGACCCAATGGACTACAGCTCAGACTTTTAAAGGAGATAACTGAGATAGTGGAGGCAATAGTGTTGATATTTCAGCAATCATTACATTCAGGAAGGGTCCCAGAGGAAAATCACTAATGTGACATCCTTGTTCAAAAAAGGACTATGGCAAAAGGTGGAAGATTACAGGCCTATTAGTCTAACCTCAGTCATGGGTAAGATTTTGGAGTCCATTGTAAAGGATGAGATTTCTGAATACTTGGAAGTGTATGGCAAAATAGGACTAAGTCAACATGGTTTCATCAAGGGGAGGTCACGACTAACAAATCTGCTAGAATTCTATGAGGAATTAACAAGCAGGTTAAACCAAGGAGGACTAATGGATGTTCTTTATCTGGACTTCAAGAAGACATTTGACAAGGTGCTGCATAGGAAGCTGCTGAGTAAGATAAGGGCCCATGGTGTTAGAGGCAAGATGCTAGTATGGATAGAAGCCTGGCTGTCTGGCAGAAAGCAGAGAGTGAGGTTAAAGAATCTTTCTTAGGATGGCAACCGGTGGCAAAAGGTGTTTTGCAACAGTCAGCGTTGGATCACAACTTTTCACTTTATATATTAATGGTCTAGATGAAAGAACTGAGGGCATTCTGGCTAAATTTGCAAATGATACAAAGATAGGCAGAGGGGCAGGTCATATTGAGGAGGTGGGGAGGCTACTGAAAGATTTAGACAAGTTAGGAGAGTGGGCAACGTATTGGCAGATGGAGTATAACGTGGGAAAGTGTGAGGTCATGCACTTTGGGAGGAAAGGTGGAGGCATGGACTATTTTCTAAATGGGGATGAAATTCAGAAATCTGACATGCAAAGAGACTTGGGAGTTCTAGTCCAGGATTCTCTCAAGGTAAACGTACAAGTTGAGTCACTAGTTAGGAAGGTAATGCAATGTTGGCATTTGAGAGGACTTGAATATAAAAACAGGGAGGTACCTCTTAGGCTCTATAAGGCTCGGGTCAGGCCATATTTGGAGTATTGTGTGCAGTTTTGGGCCCAATATCTCAAGAAGGATGTGTTGGCCTTGGAGCATGTTCAGAGGAGGTTCACGAGATTGGTGCCAGGAATGAAAAGCTTAACATATGAGGAACGTTTGAGAACTCTGGATCTCTATTCAATTGAGTATAGAAGACTGAGAGAGGATCTAATTGAAACTTACACAAAACTAAATGACCTGGACAGAGAGGATATTGGGAAGATGTTTCCATTTTCAGGAGAGACTAGGTCCAGATGGCATAGCCTGAGAGTAAAGGGGAGAGATTTTAGAATGGAGATAAGGAGAAACTTCTTCAGCCAGAGAATGGTGAATCTGTGGACATCATTGCCACAGAAGGCTGTTGAGGCCAGGTCAGTGAGTATATTTAAGACTGAGATAGATAGGTTCTTGATTGTCAAGATTACTAATTGGGAGAATGGGATTGAGAAACTTATCAGACATGATTGAATGGCAGAGCAGACTTGAGAGGCTGAATAAACTAATTTCTGCTTCTGTGTCTTATGCTCTTAATGAAGGTGCTAACAAGTGATAGTCCTTGTTAACGGGTCTCTCGACATACACTAGTGAGAATCTCATCTCATCTGAACAACTACCAGACATTTCCAACACAGAATATGCAAATGTGAAAGCAAGTATTAACCAAAATAGAATTGAAACTGAAGGTAGTGAAAGTAAAAGGGGAAAAAAAAGGAAGCAGTAACGCCAATGGTTGATACAATGATAATAAAACATAAAATGTCTCTTTTACTCATCAAACTCCAACATTCAACATTCAATTCATTTATCACAAATTCAATTTTATAGGATTGAGTAACAACAACATGTTGCTTAATTCCAGGCATGCCGTCCTCAGCAACAAAATTCTGTCTTGTATATATTAAAATCAGATATAGACTGATTACTTGGTTCTTCAGAATGTTCTCTGCTCCCCAAAGATAATCAGGTAAAATGTCAAAACATTCCTCATCTTAACACAAGTTGTCTTACCTTTGACAATAGTTTTCCTCTGGCATTTCCATTGTCCAGAAGAATACAACCTGTCATACACCATGGAATACTTAATCGTCTTTATGATTTGATTTTTTTTGTGCAACTTTCAATCTCCTTTCCAACAACAGTTCTGACAAGACGTTATCCACCTTACAATTCTCTGGAGAGAGATGATGTGTGACCTGTAGTGTATTGCCAGCATTTGTTATTTACATATTCTTGAGTTTCAATTTTCATGTCCATCAGTTCCAAAAAGTACCCAACAGTAAAATAATACCTTTATTGAAGACAAAATGGTCAGTAAATGCATTAAGGTTGGGAGATGTGAACAAATATAAGCTAACCCAAATGAAACACTTAAAGAAGAGTTTAATGTTACTGGACGAGTAATCTTGAGATCAAACAAGCAATCAAAGGGTCACTAGAGTAAAAATGTTGACTGTTTATCTTCTCTCTATAATGCTGCCATACCTGCTGAGGGTCCCAGGTCTTTGTTTTTATTAGTAATCCTGAGATATTGATGAATATTCGCAGTAAATGTCACATGGCAGATAGAGAAATTAGCATTTGATAAAAATCTGAAAATTAAAGAAATTAGTCTGCTGGTGATCATGCAATCATTGTTGATTGTTGTAAAGTCCATGTGGTTCAGAAGGAAATCCATTGTCCTTGATCTGTCCTACATGTGACTACAGATCCACAACAATGGGGATGGCTGTTATCGTAGAAGCTACTTTTCTGTCACGATGTTGATCTTGCCTGGCTTGGCCCCTTGTCCTGGGTGGCCGTAGCCTTCTAGAACATTCTGTAACAACCACATAACTTCGGCTTTTATCATATAACTCATGAACTTTTATCTGTAGAAAGCACAACTCAGCCAAAAGTTATCAACAGGCGAATGTAGTATCTGGAGTGTGCACTGACTCAAGCTTGTTATGTATAGTCTTAGCAAGGCTGACATCTGCCTGGTGTACAGTCACATAGGCCATCTAGTGCCTACCTTGTGGTTCTGTGTCTGACTGAGCAACTGTCAGCTCGGACTATATAAATTTGCGGTGGATCTGGAATGCTTTGGAGTTGCACCAGACCGTGCTGAGGAAAGGTGTGCTCCTCATGATATCATGCAATAAAAAGTTTGTCAGTGTCTGAATCCAGAGAATTTTTTCAACAATCTGGCATAGTCAGCAGGATCCCTTAATTATGGGATCCTGAGCAAACCTAAAGTACTTAAAAAAGAAATGGCTGCCTGCATGATTGTAACCTGAGTCAAGGGGCACCAGTCTCTGTGGAGTTATTTCACTTGTTGATTGACATTATCATCTACTTGTACTGTGAGGCTCTGGGGGATAGTGTGTGATTGCCCCCATGAGAGACCTTGCCAAAGGCCTTGCTGAAGTCCATATGAATAATATCTACCATCTTACCCTCAATCCTCTTTGTCACTTTCTGAAAAAACTCAAATCAAGTTTGTGAGACATGACTTTCCCATCACAAAGCTATGCTGCCTATGGCTGATATAAGCATATTTTTCCAAATGTGAGTAAGTCCTCTCCCTAAGAATCTGCTGCAGTAATTTCCCTACCAAAGAAAAAAATATAACCTGAGTCGACAGACTGATCCCAAGTTAGGGAAAGATGCGGTGACAAGACGGGGCTGGAAAGATCACTGCCATAAGAAAGAAATCATTTTAGGGTTACCTTGAGGGATTGGCAACGGTGCCAGTGTTGTTGTCTGTCTTTGTGTGTTTTCATTTGTTCATTTCTCCACAGATCATAGATCCATGCTTCAGAACTGAGGAAGAGCCGATGGGGTTAATGACTCCTAAATGTAAGAAAGATGGGCCAGCCCTGGGGAAAAGTAAACCATATCCCACTGAGAAGGATGGCCATTTGTCCCCTTGAAAAAGATGCAAAAGTAAGGTAGGAGACCCCCTAGCTCTGCCAGGGTCACCAACCGATATTGTTTGGAAGGAGACAGGTGACAGTGGATATGTTAGTCCTTTCACTTCTGACCTATACAGGTGGTCCCATGACAACTGGCCTTATGGAGGCTCCTTTAAATAGGAAATATGGATTACTGGAGGACAAACATTGAGGGTGGGTATGGTGACCCTCTTGGATACTGATTACAGGCTCCGGTGTTTAAATAAATTTAAAGAAGTTGCAAAAGATCATCAACCCCCTATAAATAAAGATTGCTGTCAGCTGCATGACAACCCTTCATCTTCTGAATCCCCACATTCTGCCCCACCATTTTCCTTCCCTCAGTATACTCAAATTCCCGTTCCCACCCTGGACACAAACCCTCTTATGGGCAAAATTGTCACTTCTCGTCTTCCAGCCTAACACACTGATGATCCCCACCCCCAGCAACGAGCAACAAGGGGCTTCGGGGGTTGAGGGGGTGGGGGACATTGAATCTAGTGGATACGACCAGAAGGAATCAGCCTCCATTGTCACCTCCACATCCACCACTCAGTATGCCCTCCATTCAAAGACGACATCTACCATAGATCAATATCCCCAGGTAATGATCAGCAAGACACCTCACGACAAGCCTTGCACCCACACTGACGTCCGCGGCATTCTCCAGGACACCCCGATTCACTCAGACGCTTGACACCATTTTATAATTGGCTGGTATAAATCTGCAGTATTTACAATTGCTTGCCACAGGACATCCAGAATTTAATGTATCTTGCATAGAGGACCCATTGGGCAGCCAGAAAAGGCTCCCATGTATTCCCTCAGGCGCCATGGACTGATGAAGATACATGAGTAAATTGGCTTGCGGATACCGTCAAGCCTACCATTATGATAGCAGCATGGCAACAGGCAGACTTTGGAGAAGTTACGCACTGTCTGCAGAAAGCTAGTGAGCTCATGCTTGATTTCTTTGTTAGCTTTAAGGAAGTTTGGGAATCTCTACTGGCATCTCTCTCTCAGACAATGATCATTTAGCGGTCCAGACTCCACAGTCTGCCGAAGGAATTTAAACCCCTGAACCCTGTGGATCCCAACTCCATGCAGATTGCCCGCTTGGGACAGGAGGAGTTTTGTGTACATTGTTTTCCCTCATCCGAAGATATGACATTTACCTTACAGGTGCTGCCCCCCTCCCCTTCCTATGATAGCCCCTTATTACTCAATAATGTGCCATCATTGTTATGGGCACGGCACTCCAATGACACAGGCCTAGTCCTTTTGGCTCCACCTCATACTGTCACTGTGAAACATGGGGCTGTCCTAACATTGATTAGACAGTACAATTTGTCACCAACTGCCAAGGAAGGTATAAAACCAGTTATTGATTCCCTCCTGCAGCAAGGCATCGTGGTGCCTACTGCTAGACCCTGCAATACTCTTATCCTCACTATTCCTAAGTCAGGAAAACCAGGACAGTGAAGTTTTGTGCTGGACATGAAGGCAGTCAATGCCATTGTTGTCCCCTGTCCCCCAGTAGTGCCTGATACCAATGCTATCCCTACTAGCCTCCTTGCTACTACTACTTGTTTTTATGTCATTGACCTTTGCTCGGCCTCTTTCTCCATTAAATTGTCACAGGACAGCCAGTACCTGTGGGCAGCACGGTGGCACAGTGGTTAGCACTGCTGCCTCACAGCACCAGAGACCCGGGTTCAATTCCCGCCTCAGGCGACTGACTGTGTGGAGTTTGCACGTTCTCCCCGTGTCTGCATGGGTTTCCTCTGGGTGCTCCGGTTTCCTCCCACAGTCCAAAGATGTGCAGGTCAGGTGAATTGGCCATGCTAAATTGCCCGTAGTGTTAGGTAAGGGGTACATGTAGGGGTATGGGTGGGTTGCGCTTCGGCGGGGCGGTGTGGACTTGTTGGGCCGAAGGGCCTGTTTCCACACTGTAAGTAATCTAATCTAATCTAATCTAATTTCTACCATTTTGCTTTTAGTTATAGTGGCTGCCAATATGCAGGAACATGGCTTCCTCAAAGTTACATGGAGAGCCCATTGTGTGAGCCTCTGTGGGACACCGGACCCTGAAAGACCTCCACCTCCATATAAAGCATCTTAGTTCAATATGCTGATGATTTATTAGTGGCGTCCAATTCACCTGATGTCTGCATGTATAACACTGCTCCACTGTCTGGCTCAAGATGGACATAACATCTCTGCTGAAAAGATGCCACTCTGCCAAAAGACAGTACAATATTTGGGCTACAAACGTTCACATGATCTCAGAACACTGTCTCAAGATCTCATCACAGCCAGCGTTAATCTCTCTCCTCCCACTACACGAACTGAGCTTTTATCCTTTTTGGGTATGGTGAATTACTGCAAACATTGCATACCAATCTATCAAGTTATTGATGTGCCTCTCTACCAGGCATCCTCACCGAACCAGCTGGCCCAGGTGAACTAGACACCTGAAATGGTACAAGCCTTTGAGGAACTTAAATGATGCTTAACTTCAGCACCTGCTCTGGGCATCTGTGATTACACACAGCCTTTTCAGCTGTATGTTAATGAAAAGGAGAGATATGCGTCCAGCATTCTAACACAAATGCATGGGGATCTCTGGTGCCCTATAGTTTTTTATTCTGTAGAGTTACCAACTGTTGTCAGGGGAATACCAACCTGTTTATGAGCTGTGGTGGCTGCAGCTGTAATGGTAGGAAAGTCCACCCTATTGTACTCGATTACCCTTGTACAGTTTTCATTCCTCATTTGGTCTCCCTGTTGCTTAATTCAGCAGCAACTCAGCATTTTACAGCATCAAGGAGAACTGGCTATGAGGTCATCCTAATTTCTCGCACTAACTTTATGCTTCAGCATGCCCCCACTTTAAACCCTGGCACCCTTCCCCCTGTGATACAAGATTCCCCAGCAGAGGACCATGGTTGTCTGCATGTAGTCCAAGAGGTTGTCACCCCGTGCCCTGACCTCTCTGAAACTCCGTCAGACAACCCAGACATGATCCTTTTCACAAGCTAATCTTCTTTTCACCCCTCAGATCATCAAATGCTATCTGGCTATGCAAGATGCACAACTTTTGAAACCCTTGAATTTGCTGCATTACCAGAAGGAACCTCTGCGCAAGTGGCCAAACTGTTTGCCCTTACCAGAGCCTGTATCCTTTCTGACAAAACGTCTGTTAACATTTAAACTAACTCCAGATATGCCTCTGGAGTGGTACATGATTTTGGAACCCAGTGGTAAAAGAGGATTTATTACCCTGCTCATCAACAATCTTTTACAGGAGAAAGTGAGGACTGCAGATGCTGGAGATCAGAGCTGAAAACGTGTTGCTGGAAAAGCGCAGCAGGTCAGGCAGCACCCAAGGAACAGGAGAATCAACGTTTTGGGCATAAGCATTCCTGAAGAAGGGCTTATGCCCGAAACGTCGATTCTCCTGTTCCTTGGATGCTGCCTGACCTGCTGCTCTTTTCCAGCAACACATTTTCAGCAACAATCTTTTACAGGCTATTATGTTCCAGGACATTAGACAAGATGGGAGTATCTATCTTCGCCTAGAAGTGATGAGTGAATGATCCAAATAAAACCTAAAGAAGTCAAGATTTTGTAGAGTCATAAAAATGTACAACTCGTCCAACCCGACCAAATATCCTAATTAATCTAGTCCATACATGCACCACCCTTTGCACGAAAAAGTTGCCCTTTCGGTCCCTCTCACACTAAACCTATGCCCTCTAATTTTGGACTCCACCAAACCTTCACTAAATCAGAACCAAAAACAGAAGTTGCTGGAAAAGCTCAGCAAATCTGGCAGCATTTGTTAATGTTTTAGGTTCGGTGACCTTTCCTCAGAACTGAGGATGATCCATCTTGGCTTCTTCTCTAATATCACAGATGTCAGTGTTCGGCCAACTCCTTCCGTCCATGTGATATCAAGAAACAAAGGCACTGGCTACTGAATAGGCTACAAGCTCTGACAACATTCTAGCAATAGTACTGAAGATTTGTGTTCCAGAACTTGCTGCACACCTTGCCAAGCTGTTCCAGTGCAGCTACAATACTGGCATCTACCCAATAAAGTGAAAAATTGCCCAAAGTATGTCCTGTACATACAAAGCAGAACAAACCCAACATGCCCAGTCGACACCTCGACAGTCTACTCTCGATCAACAAAATGATGGAAAGTCTCATTGACTGTCCTATTAAATAACACTTAGATTAGATTAGATTACTTACAGTGTGGAAACAGGCCCATCAGCCCAACAAGTCCACACCGTCCCGCCGAAGCGCAACCCACCCAGACCCATTCCCCTACTCCTAACACTATGGGCAATTTAGCATGGCCAGTTCACCTAACCTGCACATTTTTGGATTGTGGGAGGAAACTGGAGCACCCAGAGGAAACCCACGCAGACATAGGGAGAATATGCAAACTCCACACAGTCAATGCCTGAGGCGGGAAATGAACCTGGGTCTCTGGCGCTGTGAGGCAGCAGTGCTAACCACTGTGCCACCGTGCCGCCCACTTGAAAATATTCACTTGCTCATTGACACTCAGTTTGGGTTCTGCCAGGGCCACTCAACTCCTTACCTCATTAAACTCTTAGTCCTAACATGGACAGAGCTGAACTCCAGAGGTGTGTTGGAGAGTGACTGTTACTGATATTATGTTCATCATCATCTACAACATTCAATCCTTCAATCATCGATGCTCAGTGCAGCTGTGTTTTCCATCTACATGAAGCACTGCAACATCTTTATATGGGACTTCCCAATCCCACAGATAGACTAGAACATCACCACCTGCAAGTTCGCATTCAGGCCACTCCCCATCCTTTCTTAGAAATATCCTTTCAGTGTCTTTCGGTCAAAATCCTAGACATCCCTCCCTATTGGTATTGCGTCTACCCACAACACATGGACCGCAGTAATTCAAGAATACAGCTCACCATTAACTTCTTAAGGGCAACTTCTGAAAGGTAATAGCTGTTAATAAATGTCCAAGTGACAGTCAGTAACTGGTGGGGTAACGCAGATCAGTGTGCTTGTATCCCTGCATTCACACTTATATATTAATAATTTAGATCGGGAAAATAAACGTAATATCACAAAATTTGCAGATGACACAAAGGTCAATGGGAGTGTGAGCTGTGAGAATAATGCAGTTATGCTTCAGTGTGATTTGGACAAGTTAAGTGAGCAGGCAAATTTATGGCAGCTGAAGTAGAATGTGGATAAATGTGAGATTATCCGCTTGGTAACAAAAATGGGAGGCAGATTATTTTCTGAATGGCAATAGATTAGGAAAGAGGCAGATGCAACATAACTTGGATGTCCTTGTTCACTGTTGTTGAGAGGTAGTGAAGAAAACATTTTCACCTTCATAGTGAGAGGATTCATGTACAGGAACAGGTACGTCTTAATGCAATTGAATAAAGCCTTCGTGGGAACATCAAGAGAATGTGTCCAGTTTTCATCTTCTTATCTCTGAGGAAGAATGCTCTAGCTATGGATAGAGTGCCACAAAGGTTTGCCAGACTGATTCATGGGGTGGCAGGAATGACATATGAAGGGACAAACACATATATTGCTGGAGAAAATGTGGTTACACCACATCTGTGGAGAGAAAGCAGAATTAAAATTTGGGTCTAGTGCCTCATTTTCAGAACTATGAAGTAATACTGGATCAGTTGGATCTATACTCATTGGTGTTTGAAGAATAAGAGGTATGTCATAGTAAACTCTAAAATTGTAACAGGGTTAGACAGGGTAAATGCTGGAAAGATTCCTCCAGTGGCTGGGGAATCCAGAACCAATGGTCACAGTTTAAGCATGTATGGTTGATCATTTATGATTGACATGAGAAGAAATTTCTTCACCCAGAAAGTAGTGAGTCTGTAGAATTCTCTGTCACAGAAAGTATTTGATTTCAAAACATTGAATGTTTCAAGGAAGAGTTAGATGTAGTTCTTAGGGCTAAAGGGATCAAAGTGTAGGGGGAACAGAGTATGGAGTTGAATGGTTAACCATGATCTTATGAAGGGCTAAATTGCCTTATCCACTTCTTATTTTCTATGTTTTGTTTTTTTAATAATTCTAAGCTGCATAGTGGGTGTCATGCAAGACAGAACGTCAGTTGTATTAAAGTAACAGTATCCAGGTTTCCTGATGCTACTCTGAAATTAGCAAAACGTGCATTTTGGAAGAGGGTGTTATGGTTTCCACCAGTATACATAATCAATTCCATGACTCAGATTTTGCTTACAACTGACATATGTCTCACATCACATTCATGACACTCCACATTTACATGCCTTATTGAAAGAGTGATCAGGTTGGAATGCCTGTTACCTTTTTTCAGGTTATACGTGTAATTCCAAGCAAGGTTAATATATTTGTTCTAATTCTAATGCCTCTGTTAAATATCTAAAAATCTTGTCATTGGATATCGTGAGTTTTCAGGGAAGGAAATTGGTGATAAGGTATAAGGAACAAGGTGACTGGCCAAAGTCTTTTCTTTAGGGTAAAGAGTCCAGAACCAGAGGGCATAGGTTTAAGATGAGAGGGGAAAGATTTTCAAAGGGACCCTAAGGGGCAACTTTTTCACACAAATTGGCACTTATATGGAACAATCTACCAAAGGAAGTAGTAGGGGTTAGTACAATTGCTATATTTAAAATACATTTGTACAGGTACAGTAGACAGAAAATGTTTACAGGAATATGGGCCAAACTCAGACAAATGGGATTAGTTCGGGTTTTGGGAAGCTAGTCAGAATGGACAAGTTGAGCCAAAGGGCCTATATACCTCTATGACGAGTAATAGGCAGAAGAATCTTAAAGCTCTCACTGAGCATCCAGCCAGGGTTGGAGATAGCAGAGAAGATAAGCACTATGAATGTCAGCAGAAGTTTCATGTTTAATTCAAATATCGTGAGTACATTTGTGATTCAATTAATTCAGTAGTATTTGCTCTCATTTCTTTTACTTGGTTTGTTAAGCATTTTTCATAGGATCAATCTTCTGCTTTGATCTCGTCATAGACTATAAGATTTTTTGTTTGAAATTCCAAAAGTCTAAGTATTTACTAGAAGAATGAAGTCAAGTTATTCACATGTAAAAACAGAAGAATTTTAATGCATATATATCAAAGAACATGAATAATTCCTGTAATTAGGTTACCCAGGATCTCCAGGATTGTTACAGAAATTTTTATTATAATTTCATGAGCACGAATTAAAACTCAATGTGGAAGTCATGTTTAACGCTAGCCAGACTCTGCAATTTGCAAACTGCAGAGCCTGCACAGACAGTATTCATGCAGCCAGGCCTTAGACAATCAACATCCCATGGAAAGATGCTAACAGCCACATTCTTTCAGATTGAACAATTGTTTACACATTCAGTGATTTTCTCCTCAAAGATTTCAACCTACTACTTAGTGAACCTGCTTATGTTAGAAGAATGCTATGTGGACTTGTGTGGTACCTAGATCAGTAGGATACCAGAAGCATAGTGCGACAAGGACAGCACTTGACAGCTGAACTTTCAAAATAATGTTCCGTGACTTCCAAATATGGAAAATAATCACCTCTTATAGAATCCCCAGAGTGTGGAATCAGGCCATTTAGTCCAACAAGTCCACACCAACCCTCTGAAGGGCACCCCACCCAAACCCATTCCCATAATCTTGCATTTCCCATGGCTAATACACCTAACCCACACATCCCTGGACACTATGGATAATTTAGCATGGCCAATCCACCTACCTTTCACATTTTAGGATCTTCCTGCCCCATCTGATGCTAACATTGGACATAGGTCACAGAATGTTCACAAAAGAGCATGAAGAGGGGTATAAAAATGGCAACCTGGAGCTGCGGCTCTCTCTGCATCTTCTTTCTTAATATCTCCAGAAAGACCACATCAGTGCAACAACCTGAAGACCAGAACCAGCCCTAGACAACAGGAGAAGCCCAAATCAATGACTGCAAATCCTGAAACATCATCCAAACCTCTAAGACTGAGAAACAGCCTGTACAAGCTTTATTAAATGGGTATTACCAGTCCTTTTAGAGAAACAGTTCAAATACAGCAGTAGGGACCTGTGGATATGGTATAGTGAATCCTGTGAAACATGTGTCAGAAGTAGCTAGCTAGTGTAGATTTAAGACTATTTACTGATGAATCGAGTGAAGAGATTAATAAAGTTCAATTAAAGTACAGCAGTAGAGTATCATATGTGTTCAATAAAGTCACATTGGACCTTCCGCTGACACTTGTCCCATTTTACTATTTCACTGTGTGTTGTGTCTGAGGTAAAAAGCATTACTGCATACTCTCCAAGGTTAGTCAAGGTACAGTTCCTCACCCTTTCACTTTGCAACATTTAACACTAGCTCCATTTTATCTTAAATCATCAGATACATCAATGATTATCACAACACAAATCATTTATTCTTGAAACAAAACTTCTCAGTTCAAATTTACCCACCTTCAAAACTCAAGTGAGAAATAAATCAGATATTGTAAGATTAACCATTAAGCCCAAGAATTGTTTAAAAGATGTCTTTTTTTGACTGGATTTGTTGGGTTTTCAGTTTATTTCCAGCAAGTTTGGCCTTACAATTCCTTCTCAAAGTTCCAAAAAGTGGCAGAATTTTTGATACTCAGTGTATTTTAAAAATCAATATTAAATCATATATTATACTTCCCAGATCTCAGTCTTAAATATCTCACAATGATATTAGTTTCCCCTCCTTAGAATCACTACACCTGACAGAATACATTGGGGAAAGCTTTCCTATGGAATGGGTTTATTAAGATTATTCTGAAGCTGGATTTGATCAATATATAAGTGCAAAATATCTCTGAACTACAAATACTTTCCTTAAAGAGAATTATGTAACTGAGGAAAATGACATCAGTTAAGATGGAAGTTTTGGAATTGAGAAGACGGGGCAGAAAGAAAAACCATTGCCAAAGAGCTAGCTGCTGGCCAAGTTGGGACAGGCAAACATCTAACATAGTTAAAGCAGTCACATAGAGATGAATGAGGGAGAAGAAATTATGTTTTGTTAACTTTGTACTTCTGTCCTCTAGAGTAGGATGTTCAAATTAACTTGTCCTTGTGTGTACGTGGACTCACTGTATATATGAATTTTAAATAAGTTTTTTTGTGAATTTGCATGCATTTCTAGTTGCAAATACTAATTATTTTTCATGTTCTGACTTAGGTCACAAGAAGTAACTGAGCTGAAAATAGCCTTTTCCCATTGTCATGGCCAAAACATTCACGCTGGACAAACAAGAACCATTAGCACAGACAGGCCCAATTTAAAACTTTTTCACCTGCTTTGTCAGGGCTCAGGGCAGACATTTAATGTTAATTTAATGCAATAGAATTGCATAAAGCATGTGTCATGGCATTTTAAAGTGCTAAATCATGACCTCAATCTTCTTTCTTGCAAAAGGCTTTTATTTTCAACTGGTCAATTACATCCTCAGTATTTGAAACTCCACAGTCACCTATTAGTCCTAAATTCTGTGTATTAATGCCCTTCTAGAATGTTATTATTTACTCAAACATTATGAATGACTTAACTAATCGGCCACATTTTTTTCTCTGATAATCCTCACATGACTTCCACATGCAATCCACTATGCAAAAACAATGTTACATTGACTTGTTATTCTCAGTGAGGGGGCAGTAATTTTTGTTATTTTGCATTCATCTTCCATTTTGTTTTACGATTCTCTTAACTTGCAGTGCCTTTATTGTGATGATGATGCTTCTTTAGCAGGGTTATATTGTCCTTTTTTCCCAGTGAGGTCATAAAATAAACAAACTCCGAAAAGTCTAAGTTGGATGGTTTACAGCCAATTTGATTAAAGCTAACAGATACTGCCTCAGCCAAAAGGCTTTTAAGTTTTAACTAAAATACCTATACAATGAAAGGGAAGCAGCCAGTTCTCCGAGCTCAGCTTTATTCTGGGTGGTTTGCTTTTAGCACAGTAGAGTTGAAAAAGCTGCTGGACCCAAAGAAGTAGGTCCATGCTGATCGTCCTCTCTCTCTCTCCAGCTTCTCTCCGACAAAACACTGGGTTTGATTTTACATTTTGTGCCAAGGGGTATTTATGGGGATTGTTGCAAGTATTGGGAACAGCATCATTAAGTTGGGATAATCAGTTGGGTTTTCACATTGGTTAAGTTATTCGGAATTCTGTTCTCTTTTGTTTGTGTTTCATTTGGTAAACTTGTAAATAAATTCGGTTTTGTTAGAAACCAAGTGGTTTGACCAGCTGTATTTCTCCTGGAGTATCCATTGTACACCTGCTTAAAACAAGTAGCAAAATTAGGGTCTGGGCTACTTTCTTGAAACATTTGAGGGGATCTAGACTGGTCCATAACATTACTCATTTTAAGGGGAAGCATTTAGTGATCTTCATCAAGTCACAAACCTGCAAGGCTGCCATCACTCCTGGGTAAAAACTAGGACTGCAGATGCTGGAAACCAGAGTTCAGATCAGAGTGGTGTTGGAAACGCACATCCCTACTTCCTTTATACTCTTCTAAGGATTCACTCGATCTATCCTGTCTATACCTGACATATGCTTCCTTCTTTTTCTTAACCAAACCCTCAGTTCCTTTAGGTAAAAACAATGACAGCAGATGCTGGAAACCGGAGACTAGATTAGAGTGGTGCTGGAAAAGCACAGCAGTTCAGGCAGCATCCGAGAAGCAGGAAAATCAGCGTTTCGGGCAAAAGCTCTTCATCAGGAATACAGGTAAAGTGCCTGAAGGGTGGAGAGATAAATGAGAGGAGGGTGGGGGTGGGGAGAAAGTAGCATGGAGTACAATAGGTGAG
>NC_057715.1:41032300-41078030 GCF_004010195.1 Chiloscyllium plagiosum
CCTGACCTGCTGTGCTGTTCCAGCAATAAAGTTTCAACTTTGATCTCCAGCATCTGCAGACCTCACTTTCTCCTCGATGGAGGTGATAGGTCAGAGAGGAGGGTGGGGGAAGGTAGCAAAGAGTACAATGGGTGAATGGGGGTGGGGATGAAGGTGATAGGTCAGAGAGGAGGGTGGAGTGGATAGGTGGAAAAGAAGATAGGCAGATAGGACAGGTCATGAGGGTGGTGCTGAGCTGGAAGGTTGGAGCTGGAGTAATGTGGGGGGAGGGAAATGAGGAAACTGGTGAAATCCACATTGATGCCCTGGGGTTGAAGTGTTCCGAGGCAGAAGATGAGGCATTCTTCATCCAGGCGTCGGGTGGTGAGGGAGGGGCGGTGGAGGAGGCCCAGGACCTGCATGTCCTTGGCAGAGTGGGAGGGGGAATTGAAATGTTGGGCCACAGGGCGGTGGGGTTGATTCATGCAGGTGCCCTAGAGATGTTCCCTAAAGCGCTCTGCTTGGAGGTGTCCAGTTTCCACAATGTAGAGGAGACCACATCAGGAGCAATGGATACAATAAATGATATTGGTAGATGTGCAGGCAAACTTTCATGGATATGGAAGGCTCCTTTGGGGCCTTGGATGGAGGTGAGGGAGGAGGTGTGGGTGCAGGTTTTGCAATTCCATCACTCCTCACTATTCAGTTGATATAGGCATAGTGGCCCCTACAGTCTTTTTTTCTATTATTAGCCAAAGGCATAAGCCTTTGAAGTTCATTTCAAATTGAGATTCTTTCATATAAAAATGAGAAACTTGACAGTGTTTCAGTGGGGCTGTATTTGTTGTCAACTTAATGAAAGACAATTGCTTGCATGTCATTGAAATTAGATTGTCCAACTGGAAAAATGCTCAGGCTTGCCCAAATTATGATTCTTCATCTTACCTCAACCTTCTTTGTAACTTCCATGATTTCACACTTGTAAATAATAGATATTTTGTCTCCCAAGGGTGCAATTTGTTTAAATTGAAATAGCCATTGTCCTACCTGAACTAAGGACATCTTAGGTGGGGTCCCTGCCTATGAGTTAGATGCTTTGGGTTCAAATGCTTCCTCGCAGATCATGGTCATGGAAGGTACATTCATAATGCAGCCAAACAGATTCATGTTGCCCTGCCATTTCAACATATGTAACGGAGACATTAGAAGAGATTCCTGGTCAACCACGAGATGAAAAGAAATTCGGTGTCTCGATCATCAATGTTCATAGACAATATGCATGTGGAAATAACAGTTGCCATGGCAACTCAGACTCCTGGAGTAACATGTAAGAGACCATGCAGAAGCAAGGATTATTTTTGCCCTATCCATCTTTCAATTTTAGATGCAATGGCATTAAAGCATCTGATGTTGTAAGCCAGTTTTGTTCAACTGCAACAAACTATCTTAAAACAAATCTCTTTAACATTATCAGATTGAAAAGTTATTCCTTTTGCCCCTTCAAAAGCATTTCTTGTAGCCTGACTGGGTTAGATGAAATCCAATCCTTCAGTTCCACCATCCTATCTTGATTTTGTATTAAATGTTCCTGCTCCAGTAAGTGTTACCTGACATTAATTCACATTTAAATCCATCGTCTATTCATTTGCCCATATGTTCAATTAATTCAGATCCCCTTGAATAGTTTTTATAATGCTCATCTCTCTACATGGTTTCCCTTTCCAGTAAATTATGTAGAACTGTAAACTATACCATTATCACAGGTCTGAGCAATGTGGACAGGAGAGGGGACAAAATATTCAGTTTTATGATTTAATGTCATCAGGGCAGATGATATTTTATCCATGTATAATCATTTTTTGTGACCTGTTGTCAAACTATTCACCTACCAGGTTAGTTCATTTATCCTTAACTCTCACTGTGACATGCTTTCATTAACTTGTCTAGTCTAATGTTTGAGAATTTAATGCGAAAACTGGAGTGGTTCCAGACAGTTTTCGATTCCTGGGTTCTTACCAAATGAAAACTGACCTATGGATTCAGTTATCAGTGAATGGAGGTCAAATCTTTACCTTGGTCATATTTCAATTTAGAATTATCTCTTAGAAACATGTTGAGACATTTAATTATACTTAAGATGCCATATTAGTTGTCCTTGTTGCTTTGGGTGTAATTAGATAATTGTGCTTAAAAAATACTTTAAAAATCTATTGGCTAGGTGAACATCTGACAGGACCTTATCAGAATTCAGCTGGCTGTCAGTTATAGAGGGTTTCTCTCTGCTTAAGATGTCAAATGCTTCAAAATAGTTACCTTTATTCAACAGCAGTAAAAGAAAGAAAAAAAAACAAATATAAGGTGCATTTTCTCTCAGAGTAGAAACTGACTAATTGCTTTTGAGCACCAATAGTTTTATAGTCAATGAATAATTGTGGCACATAGGTCTCAGCTACTGGAACAGGTATCAGTTAAATCTGCCTGACTTGTAATGCTTGACACTACTGCACTCTATAATACAGAATGTGATAGAGTCATAGAGATGTACAGCATGGAAACTGACCCTTCGGTCAAACCCGTCCATGCCAACCAGATATCCCAACCCAATCTAGTCCCACCTGCCAACACCTGGCCCATATCCCTCCAAACCCTTCCTATTCATATACCCATCCAAATGCCTCTTAAATGTTGCAATTGTACCAGCCTCCACCACTTCCTCTGGCAGCTTTTTCCAAACACAAATCACCCTCAGTGTGAAAACGTTGCTCGTAGGTTTCTTTTATATCTTTCCCCTCTCACCCTAAACCTATGTCCTCTAGTTCTGAACTCTCCGACCCCAGGGAAAAGACTTTGCCTACTTATCCTATCCATGCCCCTCAATTTTATAAATCTCTATAAGGTCACCACTCAGCCTCTGATACTCCAGGGAAAACAGCCCCAGCCCGTTCAGCCTCTCCCTGTAGCTCAAATCCTCCAACCTTGGCAACATCCTTGTACATCTTTTCTGAACCCTTTCAAGTTTCACAACATCCTTCCGACAGGAAAGAGACCAGAATTGCATGCAATATTCCAACAGTGGTCTAATCAATGTCCTGTACAGCCACAACATGACCTCGCAACTTCTGTACTCAATTCTCTGACCAATGAAGGAAAGCATACCAAACGCCTTCTTCACTAACCTATCTACCTGCGACTCCATTTTCAAGGAGCTATGAACCTGCACTCCAAGATGCCTTTGTTCAGCAACACTCCCTAGGACCTTACTATTAAGTGTACAAGTCCTGCTAAAATTTGCTTTCCCAAAATGCAGCAGCTCACATTTATCTGAATTAAACTCCATCTGCCACTTCTCAGCCCATTGGTCCATCTGGTCCAGATCCTGTTGTAATCTGAGGTAACCCTCTTCGCTGTCCACTACACCTCCAATTTTGGTGTCATCTGCAAACTTACTAACTGTACCTCTTATGCTCGCATCTAAATTATTTATATAAATGACGAAAAGTAGTGGACCCAGCACCGATCCTTGTGGTACTTCACTGGTTATGCTCGCATCCAAATCATTTATGTTTCTTCTCAGCATCCTCATCATCCTCCTTGGAAGGCTGCTCTCTTTCTCTCCCAATTCAACAATATCCATCACATTTTTATTTCCCCTGTTCCAATTGGTCAAGTGATGAGGGCGGGAAACTGATTGAGATGTATCAGATTATGAGAAGCATGGACAGGGTCAGTCGGAAACAATTGTTCTCCTTAGGTGAATGTTCAATAACAAGGAGTCATAATTTTAAGGTGAAGGTCATGAGATTTAGAGAGAATTTGAGGAAAACATTTTTCACCCAGATGGTGGAAAGAATCTGGAATGCATTACCTGGGATTGCAGTAGAGGCAAGAAACCTGACAATCTTCCTACATGAGGACACCCATATATCCCTCTACAATGAAGCTTTCTCATTTTTTTTTCCCATTTGGATAATGTCACCTTTATATTCTCTTGACAAAAAATGATTACCTTGCAGCAATCCACATTAAACACCATCCACCATATTTTGGTCCATGCACTTAACCATATCCTTCTTTAAATTTCTTATTCCTTCATTTCAATTACTTCTCCTTCTATTTTAGTCAAAAGTCACACAACACCAGTTCACCAGGCTATCTACCTGATGAAGGAGCAGTGCTCTGAAAGCTTGTATTTTCAAGTAAACCCATTGGACTATAACCTGGTGTTGTGTGACTTCTGACTTTGCTCACACCAATCCAACAGCGGCATCTGCACATCATAGCTACATGTTTTAGTGTCAGCTGCAAATTTAGCCTCTGTACTTTCTATCTCTGCATCCCAGTCATTATTATAAACTGCAAAAGGTTAGAGTCCAATAAATCCTGTGGCACCCCACCATTTGCATCTCGCCAACCAGGAAAAGAGCTTTATATCCTGATTTCCTGCTTTCTGTTGATTAGCTTGCCCTCTATCCTATCTAATAAATTATCTATAATCCATGTTATCTTACTTTGTGTATTGACCCATTTTGTCCACAGGATTCTCATTATCCATCTTGCTTGTTATATTGTTAAAGTATTCTCGCAGTATAATCAAACAATTCAACCTTCACTTAAACCATGCAAAAAAAAAGGATTATGCTTTGAGTTTCCAGATGTCCTGTTATTACTTAATTAATAATTGATTCTAACGATTACTCCAAGACAGATGTTAAACTGACTGGTCTGTCACTTCCTGATTTCTGCCTTCATTCTTATATTAGTTATAATAACATCTTTGCAATCCACTGGAAACGTTCCTGAACTTTGGAATATTCTAACCAATGCATTCAACCATCTTTGCTGCCACATCCTCTAAGGCTAGCATAAAGGCCAAACATTGCTTGTATTTCACCCAAGGCTAACTCTATCTGCAGACAGTACAGCTCCAACACTTTTAACCTGTCTTCAATCATTTACTGAAAGTTTAACCCTAACTAACCATAAGTGATTCAACTCCACTTCCTTGTCTGCACTGTATAACCCTTGAACCTCTTTGTAAATGATGTATCTGTCCCGTTCAGCATTCAATACATTGGAATTGTCTTCTTCAGAGATCAAACATCAATGATGCTTTGAGACTAAAAGTCCTCTTCATCTCCAGGTTGACAAGGAGAATTCTTATTTTGAAAGTATGTTTGAACAGCATTTTAGAAGTTGGAATTAATCAGGAAGAAGAAAAGAATGAAGAAATTGAAGATAAAGAAATAGAACAGATGTGTTTTGTTAGTAATGGGATATAAAGCGTGAGCTCAAAGGTACACAATAAAGAAAACTGTATTCCCATGATCTCCTCACTAGATTTCCTAACCTTTTAAATTAAATGTTGGAAAATCAAGTGTAAATATGTTTAAAAGTCTTGCAGTGTTTATATCTATTCAAATAAATGGACCTTGTAATGACAATGGAATTCTTCATGCTTAATTTACCTCTTTGTGGTCTACTTTGGCAAGTCCAAGTTTAAGAAATGTAGTCACTAAGAAGTTGGTTTTAGAAGCAGCACAACCAATGGACTGATGGAAGTAAACACTTCAGAAGTAGGATCACTGATGTTGAAATGTTAACTTTGTTTTCTTTCTACAGATGATGCCATAATTGTTGAGCTTCTCCAAAATTTTCTGCTTTTGTTTGTTTTGGAGTAAAGCCTTGTTCCTTATTCTTATTCAGTTAATAATTTTGAACAACTAAAAGGACAAAGTATACCTCCATAAACATCTCCATCCTCAAACATCATGGAGCTAACTATGTCACTAAAAAATACCAGACTAAAATATTTATAATTGCCAAAGTGACATTATCTCTTCAGCTCCTTAATATCACCGACATCAGTATCCAGCCAATTCAGTTCATTTCAGGGGTCATGCTGAGTGTATTGTACACCATGGCAACAGGCACTGTCACAACTCCGGTCATTGTACTGAAGTACTCATCCATTTATCTATGCACCTAGCAAAACCAGTCAAGAATAGATGTGACATTGGGATTCACGTGGGAAAGTAAATGATTCCTAGGATGCGTACCTTGTTAGGAATAAATATGCATTATTGAATTTTAACTTCCATCATCTGTTTGTTATAGCTGAAACTTTTCATGGCCTTACATGCCTTTTATAAAGGAAAGAAAACATGGACCTAAAATAACAGCTGTGTCACCTGACTGTCGGTTGAGCCAAGCTTTGTGAGATCTACGTAATACAAACTAAAACATCTGCAGTACAATTATATATTTTTTATGAAGACATCAAACTTAGGTAGCTGAATCAATGTTAAGAAATTCATATCATCTGTCTGTTCCCACATAACATATGGGAGAAGAAAGGCCAACTGTTGGTTAGCCAATTTGGAAAGACAATGAAGCTGGACACACTGAACTACATTTCAATAGTACCTTTGAGATGCAGGTAAGAAAGAAAAATGCAGAATTATAACATCAAAACCTGAAAGACTTGCTCTTTCTCCTTGCCTGGTTCTTTCGTCATAATCGGAGAAAAGATGGTACGTGGCAAAGAATCTTCAGTAAACAAGCATTCACTCAAGATGTCCATAATTTCTGCTACTGATGTGGATGGTAGTCAAATATTAATCAACTGTGGCCTATGGTTTAAAATCTAATGCCTCAAAGATGCTTCAATATATATAACCTCATTTTTCCTTGTCTGTATTGCTGTCTTTTTGAAAAACATTTGATCTTTGTATGTATACAGTTGGTGATGCATTTTATTCATTTTTTCTCAGAGTTAGTAAGTAACAAAATGCCTCTTTCTTTCATTCAAATGAAACCTTGGTAATTCCCTCCATCATATTCCAGTGAGCGACATTTTAGTTCAAATAAATGCTACAGCTTTATGCTCACAAAGGAAATAAACATATCTGAAGAGATTAGAAAGAGGTTAAATATCCAGAAGAGTTTAAAAGATAGGATTTATTCCCCCTTGTCGTCTAGTCATACAGTGCTTCATACAAAAAGAAGATAATTCTAAACTCATGTCACCAAGTCAGTCATCTGCCAATCATCAGTAAATATAACGTAAGAAATTATTTCTGCAATTAAGTGATGCCTATTCAGTAACAACCTACACATTGATGCTCAGTTTAAGTTTTGCCTAAACTTTTAAGCTTGAGATTTATTACAATATTGCTCCAGACATGAATATCAGGGGAGAGGTAATGGTAGGTCCTTTTGTCATTCATATAAAACTTAAAATGGCATTGCACCAAGTTTATCCCAAAAAACAAAGTTAAAGGGAAATGTCAGCTGTGGTTAGATTTAAACTTGATGCAAAGATCGATCAACATGGTTGTCAGGGCTAATCACCATTGTAGAATATTGCAAAATTCTTCCTTAGAGTGGTATTCTCAGTCCAGTCACCTTGAGCAGCTAAGTCAATAATCATCCTGCACCACAATATCAGGAGTGGGACCAGTCACTAACAATTCCATACTGTTCAGCTCCAATCATAACTCCTCTGACTGATAGTAGAAATTGGAAAACATGCAAGCTTGGGTTATCAAGCAACAAGGTAATAGTCACACCATCTAATGTTGTGTAAAAACTAGTCATCAGTTTGCAACATCACTACTAAGAGCAAGCTCTCCAACTTGCATAAAGTAGGAGAATGGTCAACATTAACTTGATTGGCTGTATGCTTAGCTAGCACTGTCATGAGAGCAGCGCAAGGACGACAAGAAGATGCAGCATCACTTTCCCAAGCAAGTGTGGACAATAAATATGGTCTTGACAACATAACCCTGTTAAAAATAAAACAAAATATTTTAAAAATGCTATTTGATACAGCTACCTTTACAATCGTTAGAAAGTTTCACATGTGGAAATTTTATCAAATGCATTTGCAAAGTTCAAGTCAGTTGGGAGACAGCTTGCAGAATGAACATTGATGTTAAGGATCTTTGTCTGAAAGGAGCATATATCAGGATTCAAACACAGAGGTCGACATACCTTGCATGATTTTTCCTCCATTAATTTTAATGAATAGGAGATCACAAAGTGCATGCTAACCTCTAAACCTGAAATCCCAATGAGATCCCATTGAGCTCTGTGCCAGGAAATATATTGCATAAAATTCAGTTATAATTTAATTAAAATTTAATTCCAACAATTTATTGTTTTATCGACTGGTTAGACACCATTAATTTTGATATCACCTCAAAGAGTTCCAGATGATTTTGGAAGTATAACCTTTCTGCTTCTAAATTCTTTCTGACTGCTCTTCAAGCTAACGTGCTCTTTTAACAAAGCATTGATATAATCTCATTAAATGTTCTTAAGCATTTTCCACATTGCAGGCAATAAGTTAATAAATGTATGAATTCCAGGTTCACGCCTCATTCCTTTCTTCAATCCATAAAGGCAAGAAAGCATTAGAAATGATGGATTATGTTAAAGATCAAGAGTACCTGTACATTTATGCATTTATTTCATCACTCCATTCCAGTGATTATTAACACTGTTATAGAGTCAGAGTCATGAAGTTGGACTCACATCAAGGAAACAGACCCTTCAGTCCTACTCATCCATATAGACCAGATATCTTAAGTTAATCTACTTCCAAAAACTTTTCACTGTGCCTTAATATACATGACAATAAATTCAACTTAATTCAATTCAACTTGCCAACATTTGGCCTATATCCCTCCAGATGCATTTTAAATGTTGTAATTGTACCAGCCTGCACTACTTCCTCTGGCAACTCAGTCCATACATGCACCATCCTCTGCATGAAAATGTTGCCCCATAGGTCCTTTTTAAATTTGGCTCACTCAACTTTAACCTATGCTATCTAGTTCTGGACTCCCAGACATTAGCAGAAAAGACCTTGGATAAAGTGAGGACTGCAGATACTGGAAATCAGAGTCAAAAAGTGTGGTGCTGGAAAAGCACAGCCAGTTAGGCAGCATCCAAGGAGCAGGAGAGTCAATGTTTCGAGCCTAAGTTCTTCATCAGCAATGCCTGACCTGCTGTGTTTTTCCAGCACCACACTTTTTGACAGGGAAAAGACCTTGTCAATTTACACTATCCATGCCCCTCACAATTTTATAAACCTCTATAAGGTCACCCCTCAGCTTCCGACACTCCAGTGAAAATAGCGCCAGCCTATTTAACCTCTCCCTATAGCTCAAGCCCTCTAACCCTGACAACATTTTTGTAAATCTTTTCTGAACCCTTTCAAATTTCACAGCATCCTTCCTGTAGGACATTGACCGAAATTGCACACAATATTCAAAAAATGTCCTGTACAGTTGTATGGTGACCTCTCAACTCCTATACTCGATGCTCTGACCAATAAAGGAAAGCATACTAATCTACCTGAATCTCCACCTTCAAGGAACTATGAACCTGAACTCCAAAGTCTCTTTGTTCAGCAACACTCCCAGCACCTTACCATTTAATGTATATGTCCTGCCCTGACTTGCCTTTCCAAAGTACTGCACCTCACATTTATCTAAATTAAACTCCATCTGCCACTCCTCAGCCCATTGGCCAATCTGATCAAGATCCTGTTGTACTCTGAGGTAACCATCTTCACAGTCCACTCCACCTCCAATTTTTGGTGTCATCTGCAAATTTACTAAGCGTACCTCCTATGTTCATGTCCAAATCATGTATATAAATGATGAAAAGCTGTGGATCCAGCACCAATCACTGTTTTTAATAATTTCCATTTGTTTACAGTTCTGTTGAAGTAACTTTAAAAATATTAAGTATTTGTACGATTTCTCAAAAGGTTGACTGAAACTTTACTTGTCACTTGATAAATTAATTTGAAAATTCTGAGACTTCTCACTTTATGCCAGGTGTCTTGCAAATAGCAAAGCAGTTTGCCTCTGCTATAACTGTAAATACTTTTTCAATGTGAAATGCCTTTGGATATTCTGTGGTATGATATCATTTCTATACAAATTATTGCTTGGTAAATGCTGCAGAGTTTAAATTGTAACATGCAGTGCCCATTTTTTCAGGTACCATGCAGTAATCCAATAATAAAAAATGGCATGCAAGTTATACGGGGAGGTTCATATGTCCTTGTAAAGGGACTTGTGCATGACTGCTGAGTGGGAGCAGAACAATGCATACAATTTAATTGGTCAAGTGCTAGAAAATGGGATTGGAATAGTTAGGTGGTTAGTTTTGACCAGCACGGACCTGAGGGGTCAAAGTGTCTTTTTCTGTGCTATCAACCTGTCTAACTCTAACAGTGAGGTCAGACATGAATCAGTGTCCAAGGGGATCATATGCCAATCCTGTCAGTTTCAAACTTCACAATCCAGCCAACAATCTGACTTCCCCACACATTGCTGAATGTGATGTCAGCTGGCATGAAAAAAACCCATGAATGCTATTTAGAAGTCTCAAGAAGATTTGTTGCCAGATTTTTCCTCCGGCTGGTGGTGCAATTGTCCACGTTATTGAAGGTTTCCTATTCTGGTTTGTATTTTTTCTGCTCTACAGAAAATTTTATTCTGATACTTAAAACAATATATTGAAATAAGTTGCTTTCAGGATGAGTGACCTTGGGAATTGAACATGATCTGCAGAATGAAAAGAGATGGCACAGAGTAAGACAAACCTCCAAAAGGGGGAGGACGAGAGAGATGGAATACATCTGCAGAAGGAGCAATTATTTAATCCAAAAGTCAAAGATTTGGAAAAACGTTTTGTTCACAAGAGAGGTTATGACTGAAATTTGTTAATTGTTGTAGCTATGTCTGCAGCCTCAAAGCAGGACAAAGAGGATACATTTCTGTGACTGTCAGCGTAACAATGGCTAATAATTTTTTTGGCCACTTCATCTGTCCAGCTGCCTTGTCAAAGTGATGTAAAATAACTTACGCTATATCCTTCGTGAACGTAGACATGAAACATTGATTCTTACTGAAATTAAATTCTACACTAGAATCAGAAACATCCAGATTTATTTTTGCCTTTACATTTCTTTGATCAACTCAATGTCTCTGGAATGCTCTATCATTTTGGAGTTCAAGATTTTTTCTTAAATCCTTTTGCTTTATCATAGTCTTATTTTCTTTCTCTGCCCTCACATTCCACTTTCCTCTGGTTTTCTTTTCTCCTTCTTTCCACTTCAAGCTTTTCTACCTCTATTTCCCCTCTGTTACTCTTTGCATTTCTTGCTCCTCACTTTCTCTTAGTCTCTGTCTCTCTAATTCAAGTCTTTTCATTTCAAGTGTACCTCTGTTAATTTAATCTTTGACATCCCAATTTCAACCCTTTCTTCCAATTCTAAACACTGAATAATCATAGTGCCATAGAAATGTACAGCACAGAAACAGATCTTTCGGTCCAACTCGTCCATGCCAACCAGATATCCCAACCCACTTGAATCATCTTCTCCTTGGAAAATCCTGTATTTACTTCTACTTTCAATTTCTGCCACCTCTCTCCATCTCGCTTTCATCAAATATTTGAATTCGTCTCATGTTATGTCTCTTTCTTCTAAAAATTCTTAGTAACATTCAAAGACGTTTTCAAATTCCATGCAATAAACATCACCACAATGCAATTGTTGCATTTCTCCAACCACTACGTACACATTACTTTAAAAAGAAAGATACAAATTCTTCTTGAATCCAGAGAGTTCATAAATGCCACAAGACCCCCGATTGTTATAGTTTCAGCAGATGTTGTCACTGGATAAGTCCGATCCCAGTCTAAAAAACTGACATGTTAATCATTCAACCCTTTCTTAAAAACAGACCAAAACTGATATGCCACAAGCTCGAAGCCAAACACTAAAAATTATGAAAATACATACCAATCACATATCTATATTACAATACAACTGAATCATCATCGTTTTCTTCTTCCTCATTTGGCAAAGTTATTGTGAATTTGAATTGAAAAGTTATAGGTCTTGGGTTGTGATAATAGAGCAGGAAAATGTGTGCTAACACAATACCTGGTTTAAACTCTGAAGAGATTGTGGGATGCGGGAGAGGTGGAATGAGATAAGAAGGATTAGGTATGCATGGACCCTCATCATCAAATCCCTCCAGTGTTGCCAGTGGCCTTGGCCTCAGTGATGCCTCTTTAAATTATTTATCAGTGTGACTTTGTCATTGAGGATTAATACATACAGCTGTGTATGTCCTCCTCCTGTTGTGCTCAATTATGGTCTACATTCTGTTATAGCTTAGAAACTGCAGGTAATAGTGACTGCATGCAGCAATTATGTTACACAACAAGCAACATGAATTCACTATGGTGCGTCAAACTTTTAAACACATACCATGATTCACACAATAAAAACAGGAAGTTCTTGAGAAACTCAGCAGATTTGACAGCATCTGTAGAGAAAGACAGTTAACATTTTGAGTCTAATACGACTCTTCAGACACATTGATCTTTTACCAAGAGAGAAAATGCTGGAAAATCTCAGCAGGTCTGGCAGCATCTGTAAGGAGAGAAAAGATCTGACGTTTCGAGTCTAACTGACCCTTTGTCAATGTATAAATTTGCTTTTATACATTGATCTTTTGTCTGTTTAACTCTCAGAGAGAGAGAAAACAGTAAAATAATTGGAGGGTATGTAATATTTTTAAGGAGTCATCTTTCCATATGAACTAGTCAAATTTACCAAGTACAGTAAATATATTTCCAAAATAATTGACGGCCTCAGATTACTTAAATAACATTGAGATTCACTCTTGTAAGAGCATTGCAATAACTTATTTCGTTGAAAGATTCTGGGAATTTGTTACTAGCTCCTTCAGGGATGTTGAAGTAATCGCTTCTCTTACAGTAAGAAAGCCGCTTAAGAAAAGCTTTAAGCACATGTGTTCCCCTCTATTGTAAAGGAACCATTGTTTATTTGGGAGACAAGTTTCAAATCCACAAGTTAGAGAGTAATTTCTTTCTGCTGCTGCTACCAAGGCTGTGGGACTACATGCTGACAGAGTTTAGAAATTTCTGATTTCATCAGTCGTCATAATTGCATGTTCATTATGAACTTCTAGTCTGAATATGTTCCTTTCCCTGAGGAATACCTGGCAAATATGTTGGACAGAATATGTGTCATTTTGAGGTCGGATCACAAAGAACTGCAGCCTGAAACTGTCAGGTCCCTGAAGATGTTGTCTCCAAACGTCACATGTAAATAGGTAAGGCTGTTAATTTTCACTTCATTTCAATACATAGTGACAACAATGCCCAGACACAGGGAACCAGGGAAAACACCAAAAGGGCACAGGCCGCACAGTACTACGGTGAAAAATAAAGTCAGCCCAGTGATCCAATGCTAGAAACACGAGAGAAGACTGAAGAGAAACTCAGGCGGCAATGAATGATAGTATCAAAGACCCACTTAGGCGCTGAACCTAAAAAACAGGGTGAAAAGCAAAAAGATTGGAGGACAAAGCACACAGCGAGGAAAGCAAGAAGTGACAAGAAAATTAGTTTGCTGTAATGAGTAAACCATTCCTATTAATCAGCAGTCCTTACAGCAATGGGGGTAAAAGGGAAGCAGATATACAAAGATGTATAGGTATGTATATTGTGAAGATGACATAACAAGGATGAAAACTGATACAGTTAGATTTAGCTAATGTTGAAATAAAAATCTTGGCAGATAGAACACAACGTAGCAAAGTGTGAAGTTCTTCACTTTGAGAAGAACAACAAAATGTGGATTTTGTTTTGATATGGTGAACCAATGCTGAATTCTGAGATGCAAAGGAATCTTGGTGTTTGGGTTCATTAGTTGAAAACACTACATTGTAGGAATGAAGTTAATGGAATACTGTCGTTTATTACAAGAGGAACTTAATATAAAAGTAAGGATGCTATGGTTCATTTATTCAGAGCATTATTGGGACCACATCACAAATACTGTGTGCAGTCTTGATCTTTTTATTTAAGGAAAGATGGAAATGCAATGAAAGCTTTTTCTGAGGGCGTTTACTTTAATGATATCTGGAATAAATGATTTATCTTATAAGGAAAAATTGGGTAAGTTGGATTTTTGGAGACAGCGAGGTCTACAGATGCTGGAGATCAGAGCTGAGGATTGCTGGAAAAGCACAACAGGTTAGGCAGCATCCGATGATGAGGAAAATTTGGGCCGGAGCCCTTCATCAGGAATTTATCAGGAATTCATCAGGAATCCAATAAGTTGGATTTTTTTTCACTAGGGTTAATAGAGTGAGGAATGAATTGATTAAATTTATAAGATCATGAATGATCTTAAAGTGGATTGGAAAGAATGTTTCCTCTGGTGGGCATTCCAGAAATAAGTAGCACTGTTCCAAACTGAGGAATCATCTTTTTAATCTTTGATTATCCCTAATCAAAAATGCTCTTCCCCCTGAACTCTTGCCCCCTTTCTGTGCTTCCTTTAGTATCTATCTGGAACAGTAAGAGGCCAGTCATGTCCATTGCTGAGCCATGTTTCTTTAATTGCTATGACATCCCAGTCCCATGTTCCCAACTATACTCTGAGTTCATCTGCCTTACCTGTCTAGCTTCTTGCATTGAAATAAATGCAGTTTGATTTATCAAGAGAGTGTGCTGCTGGAAAAGCACAGCAAGTCAGGCAGCATCCAAGGAGCAGGGCTTTGGCCCGGAACATGGATTTTCCTGCGCCTTGGATGCTGCCTGGCCTGCTGTGCTTTTCCAGCACCATACTCCTGACTCTAATCTCTAGCATTTGCAGAACTCACTTTCGCCTAGTTTGATTTATCAGTCCTACCTTGTTCCTGCCTGTCTTGTTATTTTGACTCACGCCTTTTCCCAACTGCACCATTCTCAGACTGATCTCTTTTCCCACTGTAACCCTAGATCCCATCCCATTCCCCCATACTAGTTTAAATCCTCCCAAGCAGCTCTAGCAAATCTCCCTGACAGTATATTAGACCCCTTCCAATTCAGGTGCAATCTGTCTTTGTACAGGTCAATTCTACCCCAGAAGAGATTCCAATGATGCAAAAATGTGAATCCTTCTCCCCTACACCAGCTCCTCAGCCATGCATTCATTTGATCTTGCCTCCTATTCCTACCGGTAATCCAGATATTACTAACCTCAAGGAAATACTTTTAAAAATTCCTGCCCAATTTACTATACTCTCTCCTCAGAGCCTTGTTCTTTTCCCTTCCTATGTCACTAGTTCCAACGTGTATAACAATCTCCTGTGGTCTCTCTCCCCTTTGAGGATATTCTGCACTGTCTCCGAGATACCCTTGATCGTACCACCAGCGAGGCATCACACCATTCTGATGTCTCATTGTCAGCCGCAGAAAGGTCTGTCTGTCCTTCTGACTCGAGAGTCCTCTATCACTTGATCACTTAGAACCTGACGTACCCCTCATTACAGTAGAGACAGTGTCAGTATGGAAATATCTTCTATAACACGGTAGTTGCGTTCCTGTGCAACACCATGTTGTAGAAGATCCCACAATATAAATAATGGAACCTGTGGGAAAAACAAGGTTGGGGTAAACTTAAACAAGGTCTAAATATCAGTAAAAATCAGAACAAAAATAATAGTTTGCCTAACACTCACAATAGCACAATCTAAGCAAATCTTTAAATCATACCTTAATGAAATAATACAGTAAATGATTACAGCACTGTACCTTTCATGAAGCACTTCACAAAGCACGCGAGCCAACTGACCACGTTATGCTAAATGTGGAAGTTCAGTCCTCCTCAAGATTCTCCCCCAGTTTGACGAAAATTCTAAAGTAAATTTTAGACTACAATTCCCAGTTTCAAGGTAAGTTTCAAGGCTTGCAGAGCTAATTGAATTCCTATTTTAGCTGAACACATTGAATTTGCATTTTGCAGAAGGGCTCCTGTGGCTCCGTTTTTCTGTTCAGCTAAGTGCCGAGGATGGAATCGTCCAATAGCGAATGGGGATTCGCTTTTTTATAAGAAGTCCACAATTCACCAATCGTGTTACAGACAAATTGCTTTTGATAGACACAGGTTATAGGAGAACTACCTGTACCAGAAACTTGGCTATCAGTACTACATTCCACTGAAAGTCAATCAGCCCTTACATTTTCCAAAGGAGCATACTTGTTTGAGATGGAGATAGCCTGAGGAGACTCCTGCACTACCTGATCACCACTCTTACTTTTCCTGGAAGTAACCCATTTACCTGACTGTATCTGTGGTTTTTCTACCTTCATGTAACTGCCATCCATCACATCCCTTGGCTCCTATAAATTCCTCATTGCCTCTAACTGCCGCTCAAACCAATCTATGTGATGCAAAACAATCGGATTTGCAACCAAACATACTTCCTGCAGACATGTCATCAGTAACATGGAAATTCTCCCGAATCTCCCCACGGCTGATGGCATTCTACCAAATGCCATCTTTGAACCTTAATAATCTGCAGACTCAGAAATAATAGTCTTACTGCTCTAAAAAACACTGCTCCAGGATAATCTTGTATCTATGTTTTGTATTTTTAAAGTTTAATCAAGAGACAGATCTCAATAAAACATTTAATCAAACAAACCCACTCTAGTCACTATTGTCGATTCACAAAAAAGTAAGGTTACACTTTAAAAAAAACACTTAACTGGTCCCCTGCACAGGTTTCTCCAAACCCAGCTGTGAATTTCACTTTTTGTTTATTTTTCTTAGAATGAACTCCAATGTCCAGGGGCACTTGTTAATAAACAGCAGAGGCAGTCAGCTGTGCAGGATCAAAGCTCAGTCAGATAGCTGTGCACACTTACTATTCATTATTTCACTTCCCATGCAGTATTTGCTTCCTGTCTCTTCTTCCTTTTATAAAGTGCTGTGGTTTTGATCCGTTTTCTTCGCAAAGTTCCAAAACAATACAACAGCTTATAAAACAATAATTACTGCTTCAAACATTCTCGGAAATCAGCTCCAACACTGAAAATACCTTTAAAAAAGAGCAACTTTTACAGCCATAATTTTTTCCCATCCTCCATCTTGGATTATCCAGAATCCCTAATCATGAATTAGATTGTATATCTCCATCACAAATCAAAACAAAAAGGTTCAAAAGATTCCATAATATTAAAGTCTTGTATCATATAAGATGTGTGATTTATAGATATTTAATATTAATTAGCTTTGGATTTTTAAAGTCAGAAATAGTGGCATAGATATTCTGTATGTCTGAATGGTTTTATAATGATTAACTTCTAAGTATTTTTGAAGCAATGTCAATTTTTAAAGTACAGTATTAGAGAGAGATTTTATGGAGTGCAATGGGTACTTATTTACATTGGGAGAGTTTACAAATAAAATTGAATTGAATTGAATTTATTACCACGTGTACCGAGACACAGTGAAAAGCTTTGTCTTGCGAGCAATACGGTACAGATCACAGAGTTAAGTGGCATAGATAGTAAATAATAGGTAAACAGCGGCAAAAACAAAAACACAGGTACAGGCGAATGTTAAAAGTTTGTGAGTCCACTCAGTATTCTGACAACTGTAGGGTAGACACTGTTACGAAACCAGCTGGTGCATGTGTTCAGGCTTCTGTACCTTCTTCCCGATGGCAGAGGTTGTAGAAAAATATTGCCAAGGTGGGATAGATCTTTGGGAATCCTGGCGGCCTTTCCTTGACAGCGGGCCTGGTAGATGGATTCTATAGATGGGAGGTTGGTCTTTGTGAATGTCTGGACTGAGTTCACCACTCTCTGTAAAAAAAAGTAATTTATGAAGTGAAAATGTTTTTTTCTGATAGAAGATTATGAAATTGTTTTAAATAGAAGATACTAGATGGTGGCCTAGTGATATTATCACTAAACTGTTAATCCAGAGACTTGGTAATGTTCTGGTGACCTGGGTTTGAATCCTTCCCAGGCAGCTGGTAGAATTTTAATTCAACAGATATCTGGCATTCAGAATCTAATGATGACCACAAAACCATTGTCAATTGTTGGAAGAACCCATCTGATTCACTAATGTCAATTAGGGAAGGAAACTGCCGGTCTTACCGACATGTGATTCTATGTGGTTTATCACTTAACTGCCCCCTGTATAATTAGGGATGGGCAGTGAATACTGACATGGCTAGTGATGACCAGATACTGTAAATGAATAAAATAAAGCTTGCCCAGTAAAAACTTCAGCTGGGCTCATAACACTTTGAATATGGACCTGGAAGGAATTTCTAATCATGGATGAAACATATCTCAAATTTCCAACACAGATTATGAATACTGAAGCTTTGGGCAAGTGCTAAATGATCCATGTTCATCAGAAGAAGCTAAATAAATGCAATATGTCTTTATAGTTCTGCAAAGAGGGCATCAACATGAGCTTAGCACATTTAGAATCAATTTCAAAAGTCAGAAATAGCTCACCAAGTAGAAGTTCAACAACTGGCAGTAATTAATAGTAAAAATTGATCCAGGTTAGGGCTGCCTATGACTGAGCAGCACAAATGACTGATGACTGCCTGTGGCTAAACGCAGCAGATCATAGCTGATAGTGGTTAGAGAGCTTGGTTAAAATATTTGCTGACTGTAGTCTACATGAGTTAGAGCAATGTTAGTTCAATGTAGAACCAAGATAGCAGAATTAAGCAGTAGGCTTATGCAGGTGATAATGATAAGAATGTTTCATGGAAGAATGCTACGCTTAATTAGTGAATCTTTATTTAGGGAGAAAGTGAGGTCTGCAGATGCTGGAGATCAGAGCTGGAAATGTGTTGCTGGAAAAGCGCAGCAGGTCAGGCAGCATCCAGGGAACAGGAGAATCGACGTTTCGGGCATAAGCCCTTCTTCAGGAATCTTTATTTAACCTGTTACAATAGTATGTATTAGTCAAGATTCTTCAAACAATCATAGGCATAGATTTTGAATTAGTTATTGATTCACATACATACAAACAAATCACTAAAAGTGTTAGAGAGAGATTTCATCAAGAATTGTGAGCAACCCAGTCTTAGACAGTGAAGAGCAGCCCCTACGTCATCGCAGTGAGATTTGAATTACAGATGCAGAAAGTAGCAGACATGAGAATGTGGGTTGAACGAACATATTGTAAAAAACCCAAGGAAAATGATGGGGGTGTCTAGTAAACACAGTGAGATCATGAGAAAATTTGAAGTTATCTCCAGCGCTGCCAACCATCAATCTGAAGGTCACATGATTTATCTATTGGATGTATGCATAATTAATTACTTAATTAGCTGATTGATCAGTAAATATAAAATGTGGGATGAAAGTAAGAGTATAAAAATGTATGCTTTTCCTTTGTTCATTTGAATGAGCTTCTGATTCCTCAATGTTTCTTCTCATTCGTGTAATTTCAATAAACTCTTTGATTCTGCGAATGTTCTTGCAAGTATCAAGTGATTTATTTGGTCATTCCACTCTAACACAGCTCTACAAAGATGCTTAAGTCCAATTAGAACATGCTAATATTCAATATTTAGAAATTGCTGAGCAAAATAATTATCAGTTGAATGTCATAAGGAGTCTCGTCAGAAAACCATTGATTCATCAAAGGTGTTTTGTCGTCAACAACTACAATTGTCAAACTACAAAGTTTTTTGAGGTGCAAAATATACCTTGGCAAATCTTAAATTTGAGCATTAAAATTTCAACAGAATTTGGACAGAATATAGAGTCATGGAGTCATAGAGATGTACAGCATGGAAACAGACCCTTCGGTCCAACCTGTCCATGCCAACCAGATATCCCAACCCAATCTAGTTCCACCTGCCAGCACCCGGCCCATATCCCTCCAAACCCTTCCTATTCATATACCCATCCAAATGCCTCTTAAATGTTGCAATTGTACCAGCCTCCACCACATCCTCTGGCAGCTCATTCTGAACGCATACCACCCTCTTCATGAAAAAGTTGCCCCTGAGGTCTCTTTTATATCTTTCCCCTCTCACCCTAAACCTACGCCCTCTAGTTCTGGACTCCCCGACCCCACGGAAAAGACTTAGTCTATTTATCCTATACAAGCCCCTCATAATTTTGTAAACCTCTATAAGGTCACTCCTCAGCCTCCGACGCTCCAGGGAAAACAGCCCCAGCCTGTTCAGCCTCTCCCGATAGCTCAGATCCTCCAACCCTGGCAACATCCTTGTAAATCTTTTCTGAACCCTTTCAAGTTTCACAACATCTTTCCGATAGGCAAAAAACAAGCTTAACCCTGTTTCAACAATCGTACAAAACATTGGAAACTGAAAAAAAAACTGATTTCAGAATATTTCAAAGAAAATATGAAGGGACAGCTATTTTCTCATGCAATTGAACTGAAAGAAAAGGTTTATTTTTCACAAAAAATACTCAGAGTTCTACAATCGTTGTGAACAATTAGCTTTCTTCTCCAGTTATGTGTAATGATCTTGTGTTTCTAAAAGAAACTCTGGAGCACAAACACACAACTTTTCTTAAGTTTCAATCTTAAGTTTGGTTTCAGAAGATAGTCTTGAAGTGAAACCTCTTGCTGATTACTGAAAACATGTGTAAACAACGGATAATCTTTGAAGAAAGGGCTTAGAACTTGGGAAAGGAGTAGGTCCTTCACCCTCTCGAGGCTGTTCTGGCATGCAATGAGATCCTTGGCTGAGCTGTGGCCTCACTCCATATACCTGTTTTGGGCCCACATTTATCGCGTTCAGATTTAAAAATTAACAACTGATACAGCATCAGCTGATATTTGTTGACAAGTGTTCCTCCCTCTACCACCCTTTGTCTATAAAAGTGCTTCCTAAAATCTCTGAATGATCTGGCCTTAATTTATCAATTATGTCCTCTAGTTCTGAAATCTCCAAACACTGGGAATAGTTTATATTTATCTACCCTCTCTTTTCCTGTTAATGCCATGAAGATTTTAATCAGATCACCTTAATCTTTTAAATTCAAGAGAAAACAGAACTAATGTGTAAATCTGATCTCATAATTTAACTTCGGAAATCCAGGTATCATTCTTGTAAGCAAATGTTTTACTATCTCCAAGGCCAATATATCCTTCCTAGGGTGTGATGCCCAGATCTGCTCAAAATATTCCAAGTGGAATTTAACCTGGGTTTTGTATAGTTGTACTGTTTATCCTGTGTCCTTATACTCCAGTCATTACATAAAGGTCAGCATTCTATTAATTTTCTTGATTATTTTTGCACCAGTTTCAGGCATTTTAAAAATTTATGCACCTGAAAATTTAGATATCTATCTAAACACGATTTATCCTTTTTGGACCAAAATGTATGACCCAAAATGATTTGCTTTCATTCAAATCTTTCTGCTTCCGGTTTGTCCATTCTTATCATCTATCATTATTAGAAATAAATCAATTTGCCATCCAGCTTTCAGACTGTAGTATTGCATAGAAACTCTTATAGATCCTGGACCAGAAGTCTATTTTCTTACTAATGATGATATTCTTCTCCTTCTAAATGGAATTGCTGAAATATTCTTATCTTCAGAGAAACTTTTATTCCTTTGCTCACCTTCCTAGACAATGAGAAAGGAACTTGTGTACTCCACATGTTCTTTAATCAAGCTGAGAATGTTATCAGAGATTAAATGCTCAAATGAAAGAGAAGCATTGGATGGGGAGGCAAAGTGGAGTAAAGAATGAAATGTTCATGGTTAAATTTTAATGGTTAAATCTGGTAGCATAAGAGAGCTTGCAGAGATGTGGAGCAAAGTGTAAACTATACTTCAGGAGAAAGTGAGGATTGCAGATGCTGGAGTTCAGAGTCAAAAAGTGTGGCATTGGAAAAGCACAGCAGGTCAGGCAGTGCCCAAGGAGCAGGAGAGGCATTATGTTGGGCATAAGCCCTTCATCAGAAATGTAAGGGGGACAAGGGGGCTAGAAATAATTGGAGGGTGGGAGTGGGGATGGGGGAGAAGGTAACTGGGAAGGCAATAAGTAGATGCTGGTGGGGAGGTGATTGTAATAGGTTGGTGGGGGAGGTGGAGCAAATAGGTGAGAAGCTTTGGATCTGGGATGAGGTGGGGGATTTGGAAGCTAGTGAAGTTACTGTTGATATTGTGTTGTTGGAGGGTTCCAAGGTGGAAGATGAGGCATTCTTCCTTGAGTCGTTGGGTAGCTTGGATTTGGCGATGGAGGAGGCCCAGGACTTGCATGTCCTTGGTGGAGTGAGAGGGGAGTTGAAGTGGTTGGCCACCGGGCAGTGGGATGTTCCCTGAAACGTTCCATGAGTTGGCATTCTGTCTCCCCAATGTAGAGGAGACCACAAAGAGAGCAATGAACCCAGTAGATAAGGTGTTTGGATGTGCAGGAAAATCTCTGCTGGACAGAGGTGAGGGGGGAGGTGTGGGCACAGGTTTTACATGTCTTGCAGTGACAAGAGAAGGTGCTGAGTGTGGAGGTTGGATTTGTGAGGGGCGCTGACCTAATGAGGGAGTCATGGAGGGAATGGTCTCTGCAGAACACAGATAGGGTTGTAAAGGGAATATATCCCGAGTGGTAGGTCTGACTATTGGTGGTGGAAATGGCAGAAGATAATGCAATATATCCAAAGATTAATTGGGATGAAGGTGAGGACTGGGGTAGGGATTCCATCCTTATCGCGGTTGGAGGGGTGGGTTTCAAAGGCTGAGGTGCAGGAAGTGGAGGACATGTGCTGGAGGGCATTGTTGATCACGTGGGAGGGGAAATTGTGGTCCTTGAAATAAGAGGTCATCTGGGATGTCCTGGAATGAAGGTAATTTTTAAATATATAAACTTACCTCGGGAGTTTTCAGTCTTCATTTTCTCAGCAGCAGTTGAAGTGGGAGGAGTGACTGCGGCAACCAATGGATCGATGGGAATGGATATTGGAGCGAAAGGGGGAAGATTCAATTGTTGTGGTCCATGTTGGCACAAACAACATAGGCAAAGCTGGGAAGGAAATTGAAAAACAAGGTCCTCGAGGGCCATAATCTCTGAACTACTGCCCGAGCCATGTGCTAATTGGCATTGGGATAAGGAAGTGGGTTTAAAATAGATGTCAGTGTTGAGTTTGTCACTGGAGATGGAGATGGAGAGGTCAAGGAAGGGGAGGGATGTGTCTGAAGTGATCCAGATGAACTTTAGGTCAGGCTGGAAGGTGTTAGTGAAGTTGATGAACTGTTCAGCCTCCTCTTGGGCCATGAGGTGGCACCAGTAATATAGAGGAAAAGGTGGGGGATGGTGCCGGTATAACTGCAGAAGATGGGCTGTTCTACGTAGGAAGAGGCAGGCATAGTTGTGGCCCATGCAGGTGCCCATGGCTACTCCTTTGGTCTGAGGAAGTGGGAGGATTCAAAGGAGAAGATGTTGAGAGTGAGGACCAGCTCTGCCAATCAAATGAGGGTGTTAGTGGAAGGATACTGGTTGGGTCAGCAGGAGAAGAAGAAACAGAGAGCTTGGAGGCCTTGACTATGGCAGATGGATGTGTAGAGGGCCTGGATATCCATGGTGAGATTGAGTCGGTGGGCGCCGGGGAAACAAAAGTCATGGAGGAGGTGGAGGATATGGCTGATGTCCTGAATGTATGTGGGCAGTTCCTAGGCCAAGGGGGACAGGACAATGTCGAGATATGAGCAGATAAATTCAATGGGACAGGAGCAGGCAGAGACAATAGTTGACTGGGGCTCCACCCTCCTCATTGACCTATCACAATCACCCCCCCACCTAAATCTACCTACTGCCTTCCCAGTTACCTTGTCCCCACCCCAATCCCCGTATTTATCTCTAAACCCCAAACCCCTTTCTCCCCCACTCCACATTCCTGATGAAGGGCTTATGCCCGAAATGTCGACTCTCCTGCTCCTCAGATGCTGCTTGACCTACTGTGCTTTTCCAGTGCCACACTTTTCGACTCTTAACTATATTTTAGTCCAAGAATAGTTATTGAGCACGTGGAAGATGAGTTATGTCGTAGTGACAGACCACATGATACTGGAGACGAAGTCCATAGTGTTCCAGGAGCTGTAATCTTTTAATATCCTTTGTATATAATTATGTTTATGGCAACGCTCTGGAATCAATCATGGACTCCTCTAGAGAGGCAGCTAAAATGTGCACACTCACCTGAATGACTGCAGCCAATCTTTTGGCTCAGTTCTCACGTATCTTTTATTTCTGCCATCCACAGATGAAGAGCTGTTATTGCGCAGCTTCACAAATAGCATTGTACCCTGAATTCTACTCTTACACATATTAATGGATATAATGTGTGCGAGAATGTTTGGAGTAGTTGTGGATGAAGCTAACACCTCAGGTCAACGCAACAGCCAATTCATCCAACAATGAATGCATTCAATTGCTCAACTTTACCTCAGTGGCAGAAGATGTGACAGAAATTATTAGCAGTCATCACAGCAGTGGGTATGTTGAAATCAAATGCTGGGTCATTTCATTCCTCTGCACTCACACTGCAATCAGCCACCTTAATCACACTTGAATTCATCTAGGTTTAAAGAGGTTACAGCAAGACGACTGAAGCAAACATATCACCAAGGGAATGCACTGAGGTAAATTCTCGAAATGGACATATATTGTTTACATTTACAGTATTCTTTTCAGTTTACTTTCTTCATAATTTGCCATATTTTCTTTTGACAGTACTATATATTGTAGCAGGTAAAAACAATGACTGCAGATGCTGGAAACCAGCAGATAAAGTAATGTATACCCATATTAATTGATCTATTCTGGAGAACAATGTTTAGACTGATGTTTTATGCTTTTTGCTGTGCAGTCTGTACATTGGGGATGGGAGGGTCTATATGATATTGGAGCAAAATTAGGCCATTCGGTCCATGAAGTCTGCTCTGACATACAATCATGGCTTGTATATTTTTTAATCCCATTCTCCTGCCTTCTCCCCATAACGTTTAATTCCCTTACTATTCAATAGCCTATCTTTGTTTTAAATATACTCAATGACTTGGCCTCTGCAGCCTTTTGTGGCAATGAGTCCCATATGTTCAGCACCCTCTGGCTGAAGAAATTCCTCCTCATCTCGGTCCTAAAGGATTGTCCCTCCATTCTGATGCTATGCCCTTGTGTCCTGTTTTCTCCTACCAGTGAAAGCACCTTTTCCATGTCCACTTCATCCAGTCCTCAGTATTCTGTATGTTTCAATGATATACCTCCTCATTATTCTCAACTCAACTGAGTACAGACACAGAGTCATTAACCACTTTTCATATGATAAGCCCTTCGTGCCTGGGATCACTCTTGTAAACCTCCTTCTTTAGATGCAATGTATTCCATTTTGCACTTCTCCACCCACACTCTTAACTTGCCAAGACCTTCTGCAGCCTCACTACTTCTTTCTATCAACTACATATCTCTCCACCTACCTTTGTGTCATCTGCAAACAGAGCAACAATGCTCTCTGTTCCTTCGTCCAGATAGTTATGGTCCCAGTACTAACCTCTGCGGAACTCCATTAGTCTCTAGCTGCCATCTTGAAAAAGACCCCTTTATCCACATTCTTTACCTTCTGACATTCAGACAATCCTTTAGTCATGTCAATGTTTTGAGCCAAACTTAATGGGCTCTTATCTTATACAGCAGAGTTTTGTGTGGCACCATTGCAAAGACATTCTGGAAATACAATGGACAATGTCACCTGGTTCTCTTTTGTCTAATCTTCTTGTTACCTCCTTGAAGAACAGATTTGTCAGGTGTGACTTCCCTTTTATGAAGCAATTTTAACATGCACTTCCAAGTATTCCATAATCTCACCCTTAATAACGGAATCTAAAATCCTACCACTACGATGGTCAGGCTAACTAGTTTACAATTTGCTGTCTTATACCTCCCTCTCTTCTGTCTTATACCTCCCTCTCTTCTTAAGCAGGAGTGTTAAATTAAAGATTTTACAATACTTCTGCATCTTCCCTCACTCGAGTGATTCCTGAAAGATCAACACCAATGCCTCTACAATCTCCTCAGCTATTTTATTCAGAACCCTGGGGCATAGCCCATTATGTCCAGGTGATTTATTCACCTTCAGACCTTTCAGCTTCCCCAGACATTGCATTCACCTCATCCCTTACTTTTGACTATCTTCTAATGTTACTGGTGTCTTCCAGCACAAAGATGGTTGCGAGGTATTTATTTAGTTCTTCTGCCAATTCTTTACTCCCCATTACTAATCTTATTTTCAGTGGTGGAAACGTCGACTCTCCTGCACTTTGATGCTGCCTGACTTGTTGTGCTTTTCGATGCCACACATTTCAACTCATTTTCCAGTGGTCCAGTTTCCACACTTGCCTCTCTCTCTAACCTTTTTTATATCAAAAACTCTTGCAATCTTCTTTTATATTACTAGCTAGCTAAGTTTTAAATTTCATCTTCTCCTCCTCATTAATTTGTTTTTCATTCTCTGTTAGTTTTTAAAGGCTTCCCACTAATCTTTGCCACATTCTCGGCTTTTTCTTTTGTTTTATCCTGTTTCTGGTTTCCCTTGTCAGTCATTGTTAACTCTTCTTCCCCTGAGTATACTTCTTCTTCCTTGGGATGAATTTCTGCTGTGTCTCCCGAATTACCCCAGAAGTTGCTGCCATTGCTGCTCCATCATCTTCCCTGCTAAGCTTCCAAACAACATTGGCTACTTACTCCATCATGTCTTTGTAGTTAACTTTACTCAATCATAATACTGTTACATTGAACTCAAGCTTCACTTTCTCAAATTACAGTGTGAATTCCATCATATGAAGGTCACTGTTTATGAGGGGTTCCTTCATCTTAGGATCCTTAATCAAGTTTGCCTCATTACACATTCCCAAATCCAGAATTGCCTGTTCCAATACAGGCACTAGCACAAGCTGATTCAAAAAACATTATCTCATAAAACTTCTACATATTCCTTCTCTTGGGATCCACTACCAATCTGATTTTCCCAGTCCAATATTGAATTTCCCTTGATTATTGTAATTACCTTTCTTACATACCTCTTCTATCTCCTGATTTATTTTCTGCTCCACTTCTTGACTGCTGCTCAGAGGCCTTAACTTTCATCAGGTCTTTTTTTCACTTTGCATTTTCTCAACTCTAACCACATAGATTCTATGCTTTCAAAACCTATATTGCTTCTTGCTATTGATTGAATTTCATTTTTTATGAACAAGGTAACCCCAGCACTCTGTCCATCTGCCCTGTGCTTTTGATAGGATATCCTTAGATATTTAGTTATCAGCCCTGATCCCTTTGCAGCCACATCTTTGTGATGCCTATAATATTGTACCCATTAATTTCAACCTGCAGTGCAAGCTCATTTACCTTGTTTAATATACTGTGTGCATTTAAGCACAACATCCTCAGTCGTGAATTGATCATCCCTTTTCACATAGTTGTCCTCTTATCTGTTGTGCTCGATGTTAGATTCCTTACCCTTTTCATAGTCTTCATTCTATTAATTGTTCTGAAACTTTAGTAAACTCTCCTGAGGTCTCCCTTCAAATATTTTAGAGTACTGTGACCACCTTATTTCACCTTTCTGCCAGGCTCCTGGTCCCAAATCAGTTCAGGTGGACCCCATCCCTGTTGTAGGTGCCTTTTCAGCCAATCAGACCATAGCTTCTCAGTAACATCACTTAAATTCAGAGTCATTGAGCTGTACAGCATGGAAACAGACCCAACAATCCAACTCGGCCATACCGACCAGATATCCTAAATTAATCTAGTCTCATTTGCCACATTTGTCCCATATCCCTTTAGACTCTTCCTATTCATATACCTATCCAGATGCCTTTTAAGTGTTGCAATTGTAACAGGCTCCACCATTTCCTATAGCCACTCATTCCATACATGTACCATCCTCTGCATGAAAAAGTTGCCCATAAAATCCCTTTTAAATCTTTCCCTTCTCACTTTAAACCTATGTCCTCTAGTTCTAAACTGCCCGACCCCAGGGAAAAGGCCTTTGCTATTCACCCTATCCATGCCCCACATGATTTTAGAAAACTCTATAAGGTTACCCCTCAGCCACTGACGTGCTAGGAAAAATGGCCCCAGCCTATTCAGCCTCTCCCTAAAGCCCAAACACTCCAATCCTGCCTTCTTCACTATCCTGCCTATCAGCAACTCCATCTTCAAGGAACTACGAACCTGCACACCAAGGTCTCTTTGTCCAGTGACATTCCCCAGGATACTACCATTCGGGCGGCACGGTGGCACAGTGGTTAGCACTGCTGCCTCACAGCGCCAGAGACCCAGGTTCAATTCCCGACTCAGGCGACTGACTGTGTGGAGTTTGCACGTTCTCCCCGTGTCTGCGTGGGTTTCCTCCGGGTGCTCCGGTTTCCAATCTAATCTAATCTAATCTAAAAGTGTACAAGTCCTGCCCTGATTTGCCATTTCAAAATCAGCACCTCACATTTATCAAAATGAAACTCCATCTGCCATTCCTCAGCTCATTGGCCCATCTGATCAAGGTCCCTTTATGCTCAAAGATATATTTGGTGTCATTTGCAAATTTACTAACCATATCTATTATATTCACATCCAATCTTTGTGTCACATTGCTGGTCACAGGCCTCCAGTTTGAAAAGCAACCCCAGCACCACCCTTTGTTCTCTATCTATGAGCCACTTCTGTACCCAAATGGCTAGTTCTCTCTGCACTTGCTAAAAGATTTCTTTAAAAAATGCCAACACAATACTGATCAAAATCCCTGAATTTCAGTTGGAAAGATGTGCATAACAGGCTTCAAGGCAAATTGTACACTTTGCACATTTCATTAATTTGAAGACCAACATGGACTCTTGGCCTTGGGTTGAAGACTAGCATGGACTTCCAGCCTTGAGGTGCAGCCCAATACTACAGGTTAAGCACAGTACAGACTCCTGTTCCTGAGGTAAAGCCCAACACTAGAGGTTAAGCCCAATATAGACTCCCGGTCTCACAGGAAATCCCAGGTGGCCTCTGGCATCAGGTGAAGAGCATCATGGACTCCTGGCTTTGAAATGAAAGCCAGCATGGACTCATCTTCTCTATCTACTTCTAGTTTTCTCTCTCTTCCTTAGCTTTAGAAGGAATGTAATGATTAACTTTTCACTTTATTTCTTTATTTTTTTCTAATTTATACCTTTGCTATTTACCCACATATCTTTGTATCTGAGCTGGCACTGGAAATGCTGACTTTGTAGACTTTGTACTGTACTTATGTATCCCTGTACTTGAGTACATGCCACAATAAAACCTAATTCTAATTCTAGTTTAACAATGAAAGATCATTATGTTATGGACCAGGCCAGACCCCCTCAAAACATTTCAAGAAAGTAGCCTGGACCCTAACTTTGCTAGTTGTTTTAAGCAGTTGAAACAAGGATATTCCAGGAGAGATGCAGCTGGTCAAACCACTTAGTTTTAAACAAAACTGAATTTATTTGCAAGATTAACAAATGAAACACAAACAAACAAGAACAGAATACGAATAACTTAACCTATCTGAAAATCTAACAGATTGTCCCAACTTCATGATGCTGTTCCAAATATTTGCAACAATCCCCCTAAACACTCCTTGGCACCAAAAGGAAAAATCAAACACACAGTATTACAGGAGAGAGAGAGAGAGAGAGATGACATTCTGGAACACCCTCTTCCATGCAGCTGTTTCTTGGACCAGCAGCATCAAACTGACTGACTGCTTTTAGTGAATAGCCAGACTGCCAAAAAATTCATAATTTGGAAAAGCTGAGCTGGGAGAACTGGCCACTTCCCTTTCGTTGTACAATTTCTTTTAAAACTTGAAAGCCTTTTGTCTGAGGCAGTATCTGTTGGCTATAATCAAATTGACCCTAAACCCTTTAAGCCCAGACTTTTTTGAACCTGCACTTTTACTCCCTCTCTGACAAAGAAAAACAAGGACAACGTAACCTTATTAAAGGAGCAGCATTGTCACATTTTACTCCTTAAAAAAATGAAACATCAATAACCAAAGATGACTCCATTGTAAAACCCCTCAAACCTAAACTGTTAGTACACTACAATATATGCATTATATTGACAATATACATGCAAACAGGCATGAAGGTATTCTGTTCCAATCCTTTTTATTCTTCCCACCGAACGCTCTGTTACTTTTTAAGACTTGATGATGCATCGGCAATCATGTTTTCTCGTACTGCCACATGCACAGTTGTCAAAATGAATGGCTGGAACAAGCTCCATCTAAACAGTTTGGCATTTTTGTCCTTAAATTTCTCCACTAACTTTAATGGGTTATGATCAGTGCATATGATTGTCTCAGATATGTTACTGGTAACACGAACATTGAAATGTAATGCCAACACCAAGTTCAAAGCCTCCTTTTCAACTATCAAATATTTCTACTAATGAATGTTCAATTTCCTGGAGAAATATCAAATTGGTCTTTCAAGCTTCTTGTTGTCTTCTTGCAAGAGGACAGTGCCGACACCCATATTAATCGCATTGGTAGCCACCTTGAATGGCTTGCATAATTAGGTGTGGCTAACACTGGAATAGTGGTTAAACAGGTTTCAGGCTGTCAAATGGCTTCTGACAGTCTGCTTTCCACTGTCAGAAAGATATTCAGAGAGTGAAACAGATACACTGCTAAAATTTGGTATGAATTTCTGATAAAACCCACTCAATCTCAGGAATCGTAGTACTGCTCTTTTCATTGATGTGTGGGAAACTTTCCAATTACCTTTGTTTTTGCATCCCATGGGACCATTTGACCATGTTTGATAGCATGGCTCAGGAAGGTGACTTGGGCTTTGGCAAACTCACTCTTAGCGAGGTTAATTACCAAGCCTGCCTCCAGAAGTCATTTGAATCATTCTGATAAATGTTGCAAATGCTCCTTCCATGTGTGACTGAAAATCACCAGGTCATCAATATATATGACACATTAATGACCTTATTGGTTAGTCCCTGAAATATGGCAGGTACATTTTTCATACCAAATGACACGACTTTGGAACTGATATGGTCCATTTGGCGTTACGAAAGCCGAAATTGCCTTTGCTTTTTCTGAAAAAGATATCTGTCAATATCCTCTTAGCAAGTCCAACTTAGAAATATAAGTTGCGTGTCCCATCTTTTCAACACAGGCTTCCAAACGTGGAATCGGATATGCATCAGTCTTTGTAACTGCATTGACTTTGCGGCAGTCCACACATAATCGTTGGGTACTACCTGGTTTTGACACCGTTACTATGGGTGAGCTCCGGTCACTGTAACACACTTCGAATATGTTGTCTTCGAGCATGTATTCAATCCCCTTTTCAACCTGTGTCAACTTTAAAGGATTATGTCCATAAAGATGTTTCTTCATCAGAACAGCATCTCTGATATCTCGATAATGCATAATTAGGTTAGTACTTCCCAGCTTATTTCCACAAATTTACCCATGTGATTGTAATAATTCTTTCAGGTCATTTTGAATTTCCTCTGGAAGGTAACTCAACATTTCATCCCAATTTTTGACAAAACTTCCTCATTATCCAATTAAATTCAAGGAATGTCCACTTCAGAATCCTCTGAACTTGGTTCTTCTCTCTGTATTGTAACCAATAATAGTCTCTTTTGGCTTTCCTTCCCTGTCAGAAAATTTTTTAAGCATATTTACATGACACTGTGAGATTTCTTTCTGTCTGGAGTCTTTATCAAATAGTTCACCTCACTCAATTTTCTTTTGACTCAATAAGGTCCATCAAACCTTGCTTTTGAATGTTCACCTATCGCTGGAAGTAACACTAACCCCTTAACTCGGATAGCAAAATTGTGAGTTTTTGATTTCTTGTCTGCTTCCTGTTTCATTGTATGCTGTGATACTTTTAATTGCTATCTAGCTAACTCCCCTGCATTTTCAATTGTTCCCTAAAATGTGACACATAGTCCAAATATGTGTTCTCTGAATTCTGAATTACCAATTTCACCTTAATCAATTTTAGCAGTCTCTCACTTCATGCCCAAAAGCTAATTAAAACGGATTGAATTTGTTCGATTCATTTGGTGCAACTCTGATTGCAAGAATTACAAATGGAATGTCTTTATCCCAATCATCTGAATAGTCTTGAATATAAGCCCTCAACATGGTCTTTAATTTCTGATGCCACTATTCTAGTGCTCCCTGCAACTCTGGATGGCATGCAGTAGATTTGAATTGTTTTATTCCTAAGCTGTCCATTATTTCTCTAAATAATTTTGACGTAAAGTTTGAATCTTGATCTGATTGTATCACTGTGGGTAACCTGTATCTCATGAGAAATTTGAGTCATTTCTCAACAATCCTCTTAGTTGTGATATTATGTAATGGAATGGCTTCTAGAGAATTAGTGGAGACATCCATTATTGTTAACAAATACTAATTTTCACTTTTTGTTTTTGGTAGGGGTCCTATACAACCAATTAAGACTCTTGTAAAGATTTCTCAAATGCCAGAATAGGTATGAAGTTTCAAGTTTTATTACTGCCTGTGGTTTTCCAATTATCTGACATTTACGACATATCTGGCAAAATTCAACTCCATCCTTGTTCAGTCCAGGCCAGAAAAAGTGCTTTTGTATTTTAGCTTGAGTTTTTCTCACTCTTAAATGATCCTCCAGTGGTAGCTCATGTGCCACTCACAACACCTCTGTTCTATAACTCACTGACAATACGACTTACAGTCATATAGTCATGGAAATGTAAAGCAAGGAAACAAACCTTTCGGTCCAACTCGTCCATGCCAATCAGTTGTCCTAACCTAAACTAGATTAGAGTGGTGCTGGAAAAGCACAGCATGTCAGGCTGCATCCGAGGAGTAGGAAAATTGACGTTTCGGGCAAAAATCCTTCATCAGGAATATCTCAGTGAGTCTCTCTCTCTCTCTCTCTCTCACTGCGCAACCCCAGGTCATCTCATCTGCCCTGAAGCTCTTACCCGACACCTGGAAGAAGAACGCCTCATCTTATGCCCCAGAACACTTCAACCCTATGGCATCAATGTGGATTTCACCAGTTTTCCTCATTTCCTCTTCCCCCACCTTACCCCAGCTCCAGCCTTCCAGCTCAGCACCGCCCTCATGACCTGCCCTACCTGCCTATCTTTGCCCGAAACGTCAATTTTCCTGCTCCTTGGATGCTACCTGACCTGCTGTGCTTTTCCAGCACAACTCTAATCGAGACTCTGGTTTCTAGCATCTGCAGTCCTTGTTTTTACCTAACCTAAACTAGTCCCATTTACCAGCACTTGGCCCATATCCCTGTAAAACTTTTCTATTCACGTACCCACCCAGATGCCTTTTAAATGCAGTAATTGTACCTGCCTCCACCACTTCCTTAGGCAGCTCATTCCATACACACACTGCCTTCTGCGAGGAACGTTGTCACCTAGGTCCCTTTTATATCTTTCCTCTCTCACCCTAAACCTATGTCATCTAGTTCTGGACTCCCCCATCCCAGGAAAAAGACTCTATCTATTTATCCATGCCCCTCATGATCTTGTAAACCTCTAGAATGTCACCTCTCAACCCCCAATGCTCCAGGAAACCAGCCCCAGCCTATTCAGCCTCTCCCTGTAGCTCAAATCTTTCCTGAAGAAGGGCTAATGCCCGAAACGTCGATTCTCCTGTTCCCTAGATGCTGCCTGACCTGCTGCGCTTTTCCAGCAACACATTTCCATCTCTGATCTCCAGCATCTGCAGACCTCATTTTCTGCTCAAATCTTCCAACCATGGCACCATCCTTGTAAATCTTTTGTAAACCCTTTCAAGTTTCACAATATCCTTCCGATGTGAAGGAGACCAGAATTGCATACAGCATTCCAGAAGTGGCCTAACCAATGTCCTGTACAGTCGCATCATAACCTCCCAACTTCGACACTCAATGCTCTGAGCAATAAAGAAAAGCATACCAAATGCCTTCTTCACTATCCTATCTATCTGCAACTCTACTTTCAAGGAACTTTGAACCTGTACTTCAAGGTGTCTTTGTTCAGCAACACTTATTAGGACTTGATGAACTTCGGTCCATTTCTCATCTGCCTGACTATGTGATGGTCTCCATTTCCTCATTATAACATCATATTTTAAGATTGTAACATTCAGAGATACAGTCAGATTCTTTTTCTGTGTATGCCTTTTAATACATTTGCTTTAAATTTTCATCTATTTGCTGTAACTCAGGTGATTTATCTGAGCTAAAGATGTCTGCTTTGCCATCTATCTGCTCCTAGTTTGTCTCCCCCATCTGATCAAACAGGGTCTCTGCTAGTTTCATTTCAACTTTCTTATCTATACTCTTTGAACTGTTTCAACTGGTGACTTTATGACCTCGTTACCTCACAATCAGGAAAAATCCAAGGATACGTATCTTGCAATAGTTTATTTGCCTGTTTTTCCACTAGCTTTTCAACAGGCAGCAGTCCTACCTGTGAACCAACTATATCTTTAGCAAGGATAAACTGTATTCCTGAAGTTGAGAGTTTGTCCAGGACTCCTACCACAACTGCCCCACTCTTCACTGGATACTCTAACCTCACTTTATATAATTGAGCGCTTCATGTCTCACGGTGAATTCTCGATACTAGTAGCTTTTCTGGCAATAGTCCTTCCGAGATACATATCTCCTCACCTTTCAAACATCATAAATTGAGAGGATCCAGTATCGCCAAATATTGTAACCTCTTTACCTGCTGCTCCTGGCGTATGTAAATAAATGTTACCTTCACAAGTATATGGTTTAAGAAGATCGAGCACTTCCTCCTTAATGAACCACTGACCAGATTGAAAATTATGGTATAGCTTTCTAGCCTCCACTGTGCTTTTTGTTACCACTCCAACAAAATTCACTGGCTTTTCCTGTTTCCTACATCTGGCTTCCCAGTTTTTTTCTTAACCCACCAACACTGATTTCATGTGGCCTACTTTATTACAGTGAAAACACCAGAGCATTTTAATTTCTCTTTCCTCTTCAATAGTTTCCTATTTATCTTGTGATAAGTCATTCTTCTAATCTTCACTGAGATCTACCTTTCCCTTTTCACATAAGGATTTCTCTTTTCTCCAATTTCTAATCCTCATGGATTGAAATTGATTTTGGAAGCCAAACTTTGATCTATGGACCAAGTCATACTCATTAGCCATTTCAGCTGCTAATCCTGCTGTTTAAACTCTCTGCTCTTCCACATGAGCTCTCAGTCCTTCAGGAAGGGAATTTTTGAACTCCTCCAAAACAATCATCTCTCTAAAAGCATCATAGGTTTGCTCTACTTTTAATGCCCTTATCCACCAATCAGAATTACTTTGTTTGATCCTTTCAAACTCAATGTAAATTTGACCAGGGTCCCTCCTTAACTTCCTGAAATGTTGTCTGTAGGCTTCTGGCACAAATTCCAATGCACTAAAGATGACTTTCTTCACCTTTCTTACCTCCTCTGTTAGGGATGCAAATACCTCACTAGCTCTACCTATCCATTCTGTTTGGATCAATAAAACCCTCCCATGGTCACTGGCTACCGCATTTGTTTTGACAGTTTTCAAATGAGTGAATCACCAAATGTAGGCAATGAGTGAATATGTTTAAACAGTTTTTCACAAGGCCTTTGGCTCCCATAGGTTTGTTCATCTTCACTTTCTTGCCCACCTTCAGCCTTCATTTTCACCCATTTAAGCTAAATGCTAATTCCTGAAATTCAATCTCTCTTTCTTCTTTTCTTCTCTCTCTTTCTCTCTCTCTTATTTTCCCTAAAAAGATTCATTCTTTTACTGTTTCCTCTGCTTTTAATAGTAATTCAAACTTTTCAGTTCTGTTACCTGTTCCTTGTCTTTTGTCTCTGAATCAAGCTGCTTCATTTTCCATTGAATTTTAGCCATCTCTCAAGATTCTGATGGTGTTTCCAGCAAATGTAAATGCTGAGCTATTGCTGTAATTATCTGTCCTTTCCTCACTGAAGGAAGCAGCTCCAACCCCAGCTTGTCTGCTAATTCCAGCAGCTTGGCCTTAATCACCTTTTGTAAAACCCTCAAGATCACTTCTTCCACCCCCAGAAAACTCTTGGTAACTGAAAGAGCCATTGCTTTCCCAAGTACTGTTTAAACCAATCAAAATCAACACTGGGAATAAAAAACAGTAATACCTATCACTCACTGTCTTCAAGTCCAAAATTCCTAATCTCAAATCAGAACTATAGAATGAATCTCAGAAAGATCCCCCCAATCTGTTATTGTCCAGGCAAGACCCCCTCAAAACATTTCAAGAAAGTTTCCCGGACCCTAACTTTGCTAGTTGTTTTAAGCAGGTGTATAGTGGATATTCCAGGGGAGAAGCAACTGGTCAAACCACTTAGTTTTAAACAAAACAGAATTCATTTGCAAGATGACTGAATGAAACACAAACAAAAACGAACAGAATCCGATTAACCTAACTTATCCGAAAATCCAACAGATTATCCCAACTTCATGATGCTGTTCCGAATACTTGCAATGATCTCCTTAAACATTACTTGGCACAAAAGGAAAAAAAAACAACACCAGGGTCATACAGGTGAGAGAAAGATGGCAGAATGGAACACCCTCTTCCACGCGAGTTTCTTGGACTAGCAGTCTCAAACTGACTGCTTTCAGTGAATAACCAGACTGCCAAAAAAAATCAAACTAGAGAAAAGCTGAGCTGGGAGAACTGACCACTCCCCTTTCACAGTGCAAGTATTTTTTAAGTCTTTTGTCTGAAGCAGTATCTGTTAGCTATAATCAAATTGGCCCTAACACACTTCAACCCCAGACATTTTGGAACCTGTGCTTTTACGACCACCTGAAAAAAAGGACAATATAACTTTGAAGGAGCAGCATCATCACAATTATATCCATAAGATTACCTTTTAAAACTTACTGCTCTTCCTATAGTTGAAATTCTATATTGAGAGTTGTCTGGGTGTAGTTGGAGAAAGACGATAGTTATTGTTGCGATTAATTTTCAAAATCCATTGTGAGTAACTCTGTACTTGATAGTAAATTTTCGTTTGTGAGAAATCTCTTAAATCAAGTGTGAAATGACGGATGTGTCTAAATTGGTAGGTATGACTGGATTCCTTGCAATGAGTTCATTAAAATAAAAATAACCTGACTCACCATTGTTGCCTAAACAAGGCTCAAATAAGACACAAAAATTCAATTGGGTAGTGACCCAGGTTGCAATAAGAATGAAAAAGAAGACAAACAGAAACTAATTTGGGTTTTAGATTGCATGACGTACGGGGTGGCAATACACAGAGAATTTTGTGAAAAGAGCTCAGGAACACATCAGTTTGTATGTTTGGCACAAGCAGGAACACTTGGAGGCACAGTGCGAATTGGCGAAAAAAAGTTCCAAAACCTGGAAGGTTTTTTAATACCTCAGAGATGATGAAGGAGTGCATTTTTTCAAACCAGAAGCTGTCAAATCACACACAAGATTCTAAATTAATTCTAGAAAGCTTTCCTATCAGAATCATTATATCCAAGGGAGAGAGGGTCCAGGCAAATATACCATGCTGATGATAATTATGGACAAAACTCGAGGTGAATGCCACTGTTGGACTGAACTCATGTATAAATGGGACAGACTTTGAACAGATCCAAAAACTGAAGACAAGGCATTTTTGAGATGCTGTGGGCCATCAACAGTAGCAGAATTGTACTCCAGCACAATCTGCAATCTCATGACTCAGCATTACCCCACTCAACCATTTCCATCAAGCCAGGAGATCAACCCTGGTTCCATGGAGAGTGCAGGAGGACATGCCAGGAGCAGCACCAGGCATACCTGAAAATGAGGTGTTAAGTTGATGAAGCTACCAATCAGGATTACATGCATGCCAAACAGCATAAGCAGCAAGTGATCCTACAAACAACTGATAAGTTCTAAATTCTGCAGTTCTGCTACATCCAATCATGTATGGTGGTGGACAATTAAACAACTCCTCAGAGAAGAAGGCTCCACAAATATCCCCTTCCATAATGTTGGAAAACCTCAGCATATCATTGCAGAAGATAAGGCTGAATCATTCGCAGCAATCATCAGCCACAAATGATGGTGCATTGTGGCCTCCTTGAGTGGTCTCCAGGATTTCAGATACCAGTCTTCAGCCAATTTGATTCACTCCAGGTGACATCAAGAAACACTCGACCTATTCCAGTGGTCCCCAGCATTACTGATACCGTCTTCAGCCATTTCGTTACACTCCACGTGACGTCAAGAAACAGTTGGACACACTGGATACTGCAAAGACTATGAGGCCTGACAATATTTCAGCAATAGTACTGAAGACTTGTGCTCCAGAACTTTTTGCTCCCTTAGCCAAGCTCTTTCTTTACAGTTACAACCATACAACCCTGTCAGAGCAGACACTACAAGACGTGTCAGAATGTCCACACGGATACCACCATTACATGTGGGGACACCATCCACCATGTATGCAGCAGGTACTCATGTGACTTGGCAAACATTGCCTATCTCATATGCGGCAAACAAGGATGCACTGAGGCATGGTACATTGGCAAGACCAAGCAGAGGCTATGGCAATGGAAGAATTGACACTGCACAACAATCACCAGACAGGAGTGTTCCCTCCCAGGCAGAGAACACTTCAGCGGTCCAGGACATTAGACCTCAGACCTTCGAGTAACCATCCTCCAAGGCTGACTTCGGGACAGGCAACAATATAAAGTAGCAGAACAGAGGCTGATAGCCAAGTTTGGTACCCATGGAGATGGCCTTAACCAGGACCTTGGGTTCATGTCACACTACAGTTGAATCCTCTGCTCCTTTCTTACTGGCAACAAGGGACAGGCAATAATGCTGGTCAGCCAGCAACACTCATGTGCCAAAAATGAATAGAAAAAGGTACCATGTATTGTGGAACTGTTGATGCCAGATATGCTGAAGAGGAATCTTCAGATTCCTGTTACTTTGTTGTCACAATTACTAAACGTGAAACTCATTGTTTTTTTGAAATACAATTTTCCAAATGATTTATGTTAATTTAGTGTTAAATCGGGTTTAAATGTTTCAGTACAAGTTTTAATTAACAAACTGTTGTCCATGAATGCCTTTCTTTGGGGTTATTTGTGGGCTTTTCTTTTCAAGCCTTTGGCCTCAAATGTAATCAAAACACAATGCATTTAGTTGAAAGCTCAAATAATGACCTTTGAAGTGTACCATTTCTGCCATCAATTTGAACAACACAAGGAACATTACTAACAATCATGCATTCTTTTCAGGATTCAAATGAAATACCAATCTGGATTAGGAACTCAAGAGTTAGTATGATAATTTAATCCTGAAATTTCTCATTATACAGAGAAAGCAACACACACACATTTGGAGGGATATCACTTGGTGAGAATGCTTCCAATTAACTCAACTGATATGCTGACCTTTTTATTCTGTTCAGAAATGTTCTGCCATACCTTTGGAACAGATATGACTTGTATCCAGGCATCCTGGTCCAGAGGTAGGGGCACTACGACTGCACTACAAGAACAATTCAACTGTGTATAACCAGAATGCTGAAATTATTCACAGTGCTCCTGAGGTAATTTGCTTAAATTAGAAAGCTAAGAAAGTGAGTTGTAAGGGGGGAGTCTTTTGATGTAGTAGTAGTTTTCCCTACCTCTGAGCCAGGAAGCCAGTGTTCAAGTCTCACCGGTTCCAAAAGTGTGTAATAACATCTTTGAGCAGATTGGTTAGAAAATATGGTTAGGAAATTGAGCTGTGAAGAGGCCATGGGTTTCCTATAAAGTGATTCAGATAAAGATCTGGGAAATGGAGTACAATGTATGAAAGTGTTCAATTTGGCAGGAAAATATTTTTTTCAAAAGAAGCACATTATCTAAATGAGGAGAGTTTCCAGAGTTCTGAGATGCAGCAAAACCTGGGTGTCCTCATACATGAATCACAGAAAGGTTAGTCTGCAGGTGTAGCAAGTAATCTGGAAAGCTATTAGAATGTGATTAAGAAAAAACGAAAATGTGTGAATGCTGTAAATCTGAAGCTAAAGCAGAAATTTCTGAAAAAGCTCAGCAGATCTGGCAGGATATACGGAGAGAATAGGGTCTAAAGAAGAGTCACTGGACCTGAAATTGTCACTCTCTTTTCTGGTAGCATCTGTGGAGAGAAAAGGGTTTGTAGGAGGTTCACTGGACATGAAATTGTAACTCTGTTTTCTCTCCACAGATGCTACCAAGCTTTTCCATCAATCTCTGTTTTTTATTAATAGAACGTGATGTTTTATTGTGAGGTCAATTGAATGCAAGGATAGGAAGTTTATGCTTCAGTTATACAGAACATTAGTGAAACCAGATCTGGAGCATTGTGTACAGTACTGGTCACTACTTATGGAAGGATGTTAATGCATTAGAAGTTGTTCAGAGAAAGTTTACTAGATTAACACCGGAAATTAGTGGATTGTCTTCTGGGAAAAAGTAGGCAGGCTAGGGCTGTGACCTCTGGAGTTTAGATTCAAGGGTGCCTTAATTGAATCATATAAGATCCTGAGGTGACTTGTTTGTATGGATGTGGAAAGGATGTTTCCACTAATGGAACAAATTAGAACTAAAGGTTATTGTTTAAAAATAAGGAGTTAGCTATTTAAGACAGAGGTGAAGTTTTTTTTCTCTCTCAGAAGGTTGAGAGTCTTTAGAATTCCCTTACTCAAAAGACAATAAATACAAAATCTTTAAATATAAAAAGGCAGATAGATCCTTGATTGCGGAAGGAATGAAAGATATATGGGGATACGCAGAAATGTAGAGGTGAAACTAAAATCAAATGAGTAGGATTTTATTGGATGACAGAGTAGGCTTGTGGGGTTGAGTAGCCTACTCTTATTCCTTATGCGTGTGTTCAGTTTGTAAAGCAACCCTCGATCTATGCTAACATACTACCAAACTCCCTACAAAAATGCAACCAGTGTTTCATCCTGGAATGTGAGTATGTTTTGACTCTGAGTGGAACTGGATAAGATTTGAATGCAAGACATTTCATGCACAAATATCCTCTGAGCAATCCATGTTAAATGTCACAAACACAAAATGACTATTGTGATGTGTTACTGAAAAGCAGCAAGTGCCCATAGAATCATTCACCAACAATTTATGGAGAGGAAGGAAATAAATGAGAGAAGATCAGAGATTAAAATGTCACAGAGTTAAGAGCACTGCAACTTCAAAGTTCAAAGAACAGATTAATGAGTGTTGGCCCAGATTAGAACACCATACTTGCTTTCAATTCAGAAAACCACTGCTGGCTTTGAACTTGTATGGGTGAATTTTCACAGCTGCTTTTCAATTTCCTCACGACCAAATCATGAATTCTGATAGAAATTGTGTCTCTACCCTCCACTCAACACAGTAATGAGGGCATACTGTATGATGGAAGCTTTGACTTTCAGATCTGTCATTAAGCAGAAGTCTTGTCAGTCTGTTCTGTCATTTTGGATAACAATTAAAGACAGTAGCATCATTCAAAAGATTTCTTTACAGCTCCCTTGTTACCAATTTTCCCTTAGCTGACATTGCCAAAACACTGATCATTTTTGAAGACGATTTGTTTTTCTGAAATGTGGGATGGAACAAATTCACCATTCAATGCCATTATGGCTGATCTTCATTCTCCCCATCATTTTCCAATCAATTCCCATTCATTCCCAAGAGAGCAAAAATCTACAACAATCTAAAACATGTTCAATAATAGCACATTCAGAACTGTCTAGTTAGAAAACACTGAAGGTTCAAGACCCTTTGAGTGAAGAATCAACTGAAAATGATCAATCTCTTGTACTGAGCAAGTGTTTCTGATAGATTTCCCCGTTAGACATAACAAAGTCTCAGCGTCTAGATTTGCAAGGATGTTGCCAGGACTGGAGTGTTTGAGTTACAGGGAGAGGCTGAAAAGGCTGGGGTTTTATTCCCTGGCATGTCAAAGGCTGAGGGGTAACCTTACAAAGGTTTATAAAATTGTTAAGGGTATGGATAGGGTGAATAGTCAAAGCGCTTTGTGGGACACTCCAAAACTAGACAGCATAGATTTAGGGCAAGATGGGAAAGATTTAAAAAGGACCTGACCACAAAATTTTTCACACAAAGGATGATGCATGGATGGAACAAGCTGCCAGAGGAAGTGGTGGAGGCTTGTACAATTGCAACATTTAAACGGCATCTGGATGGGTAAATGAATAGAAAGACTTTAGAGGTTTATGGGTCAAATGCTGACAAATGGGACTAGATTAATTTAGGACATCTAGTCAGCGTAGATACGTTGGACTGAAGTGTCTGCTTCCATGCTGTATGACTCTATGACTCTAGACTGTTAGATCCTTTCAGGATCTTGTATATTTCATGGAGATCATCTCTCATTCTGCCAAAAGACACATTCAAGCTACCCAAGCAAGCTCTAATCAGAAAATAATTTATTTTCCAGCAGTCAACCAAGAGAACATTTGTTACAGTATGCATCAGGTGTGGTCTCATGAAAGCTCTTACCAATTGTAGCAAGATTTTCTTATTCATATACTTCCAATGCCATTTCAATACATTTTTAGAACATACTGCAGCTTCTCTATATCCTGCTGTAACCTGCCACATCCTTCCTCACTGTCAACAACTCCGCCGACTTTCGTATCATCCGCAAACTTGCTCACCCAACCTTCTTTTGTTTTTATTCTGTCTGTGATGTGGGCATCACTGGCTGGGTCAGAATTTATTGCTTGTCTCTTGTTACCTTTGATAAAGTGGTGTTGATCTGCTTTCTTGAAACTTTGCAGTCTATTTGCTGTTGGTAGATGCATAATACCACAAGAGAGGGAATCCCAGGACTGTGACCTAACAACACTAAAGAAACAGCAATATATTCCAAGTGAGGATAGGGCTTAACTTGGGGGGTCCTTGCAGGTGGTGGTGTTCCTTATATCTGCTGCCCTTGTCCTTCTAGATGTGATCATGGGTTTGCAATGGATCTTTGGTGACTTTCTGCACTGCATCTTAGCTATAGTATACACTGTTGCTACTGAGCGTCAGTCGTAGAATATGTGGATGCTTGTGGATGTAATGTCAATTAAGTGGACTGTTTTGTCCTGGATTGTGTCAAGCTTTTTGAGTATTATTGAAATGTTTATGTTGGAGCTGCACTTATTTCGGCAGTTGATGAATATTTCATCTGACTCCTGACTTGTGCCTTGTAGATGGTGGACCGGCTTTGAGGTGTCAGGAGGTGAGTTACTCATCATAGCGTTCCTAGCCTCTGACCTCCTCTTATAGCCATTGTGTTTCTGTGGAGGGTTCAGCTGAATTTCGGGCCAAGATGTTGATAGTGTTGGATTTAGTGATGTTTATGCCACTGAATGCCAAGGAGTGGTAGTTAGGTCGACTCTTATTGGTCATTGCCTGGCATTTGTATGGCATGAACATTACTTATCACTTGTCAGCCCAAGCCTGGATATTTTCCAGTTCTTGCATTTGAACATGGACTGCTTCAGTACCTGAGAAGTTATGAATGGTGCTGCACATTGTTCAATCATCAGCAAACATTCCCACTTCTGACCTGATGGTGGAGGGAAGGCCATTAATGAAACAGCTGAAAAATGTTGGCCTTGTTATCACACAGCCTGCTCCTACACAAAACCCATTGTTAGCTACCAACAGTCCCCATTAATAGCTATTCATCTCAAGCCAGATGGTTAACCACTCCTTTGTCTGTCCAACTATTCTCTCTCTTTGGGCTCTATCCTCACCTATCATTTACTCCTTTCCCCCTCCCCCAACACTATCATCTGTGTATAAACTGACATTGTCCTAGCTACCATCAGTTCTGAAGAAGGGTCACTTAACCCAAAATGTTAACTCTGATTTCTCTATGCAGATGTTGCCAGACCTGCTGAGCTTTTGCAGCAACCTCTATTTTTGTTTATTATTTACAGTATTTGCAGTTCTTTCAATTTTTATTTAACTTCTGTAGAGATGTCTTGAAGCTGAGATGATGGACGTCCAATAACTACAACCATCGTCTAATGTTGTTCCTTATGTTTGCAGAGGACAGCTGTGCTCTGCAAACACAAGGAACATGTTCACACATTGAATGTTTTGCCAGTCCCATGTGCATTCCTCGTGGCTATGTCTGCAGCAAAGTCAACTTTTTTGTTTGAATTTAAATCAAATAAATCATTTAACTGTCTCCATCTACTTATGTGCCAAGTATGTCTCCAATCAGTGAGAAATTTGCCACTGACTTGCATTGATTCTAGTTTTGCTAGAGCTACTTGCTGTCACACTCAGTCAAATGCAGCTTTGATAACTGCCATTGTCAGTTTCATCTCACCTCTGGAATACAGCACTTTGCTGAATTCAGCACTCATGTTTGGCCCAAGACTGTAATGAGGTCATAAACTGAGTGGGCCTGGGAGCACCAAACAGGGCATCAGTGAACAGTTGCTAAGTAAGCACTGCTTCACAGCTCTGTTGATGACACCTTCAATCACTTTACAGGCGATCATAAGTATACTAATGGGGCTATAATAGGCTAAGTTTGATTTATCCTGAATTGTGTGTACAGGACATACCTGGGCAATTTTCCATATTGTTGAGTAGATGCCAGTGTTGCTGCTGTAAGGGGAACAGCTTAACAAGAGGTATCCAGGTTCTGAAGCACATGTCTTCAGTACTATTGCTGGAATGTTGTCAGATCCCAGTACCTCCAACTATTTCTTGATCTCATATGGAATCAACTGAATTGACTGAAAACTGGCAACTGTGAAGCTGAGACTGATGGTGAATGCTAAGATGAATCATTCACTTGGCATTTCTGGCTGAAAATTGCTGCACATGTTTCAGTCTTATTGATTGCACTGATGTGCTGTACCCTTCTATTATTGAGGTGGAAATATATGTGGACACTCCTTTGCCAGTGAATTAATTGTCTATCACCATTCATGACTGAATGTGATGGATTTGCTGAGTATAGATCATAGCCATTGTTATGGGATTGCTTAACTTTATTACTTGCTGCTTCTGCTGTGCTGTTTGGAAGCTTCATCAAATTGACTCCTCATTTCTTTTTTTAGGTATTCTCAAGAAGTTTGACACCATCCAAGTCAAAGCAATCAGTTTGATTGATACCTCATCCACCAATATCCATTCCCTGCACCCCAGACTGTTAATACAAGCAATATGTACTACCTACAAAATTTAGAAAAACATCTCCAAAGCTCCATAAACAGGCTCTTCCAAACTCATGATCACTACCATCTCAATGAATAAAGGCAGAAGATCTATGGAAACAACACCATTAGAAAGTACCCATCCAAGCCACGCACCAAACGGACTTGGGAATATGTTACTGATCTTTCACTGTCACGGATCAAAATCTTGGAATTCTCTGTCTAATGGTGCTATGGGTCAAACACAGCACATGGACTGCAGTGTTTCAAGGGGCAGCTCACCACCACCTTCTCCAAGGCAATGAGGGATGGTCAATAAACGCTGGCCTAACCAATAAATTCTGGTCCAGGCAATAATGCCCCTAAATTTTATGAAATAATCAGAAAATATATATAAAACTCCTAATCAGTATGGCTTGGAAGTGAATTTGCAGATGGGTGTATTCCCATGCATTGTCATTGTCTTTTTAAGTGGTAGAAATTGTGGTTTTAGAGCATGTTTTCAAAAGAAAATGAGTGAGCAACCAGAGCACATTGTGTAGATGGTATATGTTGGTGCCACTATGTGAAGTGCTGAAAGGAACTTATGGGTGGCACAGTGGTTAGCACTGCTGCCTCACAGCGCCAGAGACCCGGGTTCAATTC
>NC_057715.1:41078039-41124214 GCF_004010195.1 Chiloscyllium plagiosum
TCCGGTTTCCTCCCACAGTCCAAAGATGTGCAGGTCAGGTGAATTGGCCATGCTAAATTGCCCATAGTGTTAGGTAAAGGGGTAAATGTAGGGGAATGGGTGGGTTGCGCTTCGGCGGGTTGGTGTGGACTTGTTGGGCCGAAGGGCCTGTTTTCACACTGTAAGTAATCTAATCTAATCATAAAGAGGGTCAATAATATCATGGACAGGCACTGGGGAGACACGAAGAATGTTACTCACGGCAGAGGTCCTAACCTCTGAACTGCTTCTGAATTCACAATATTTCTTCCTGTTGCAGTTAAGTTGCAAATCAATAGCAATCCCAAAAAGTTGGTAATGGGGGAATTCAGTAATGGTGATGCTAGTGAACATTGATAGTTAGATTCTCTTTTGTAGGAAAAGCCCAGCACATCAGTGCAAAAGATAAGGTTGAAGTTTTTGCAACAATCTTCAGCCAGAACTGCTGAGTGGATGAACCATCTCGGCCTACTCCAGTGGTCCCCAGCATTATCGATACCAACCTTCAGCCATTTCAATACACTCCACGTGACATCAAGAAACAGTTGGACACACTGGATCCTGCAAAGGTTATGGGTCCTGACAACATTTCAGTACGGGAGACCTGTGCCCCAGAACTTGTCGCTCCCCTAGCCAAGCTGTTCCAGTACAATTACTACACCGATATCTACCTGACAATGTGGAAAATTACCCAAGTATGTCCTATACATAAAAAGAAGGACAAATCTAGCCTGGCCGGTTACCACCCCATCAGTCTACTCTCAATAATCAGTAAAGTGATGGAAGGTGTCATCAACAGTGCTATCAAGCAGCACCTGCTCAGCAATAACCTGCCCAGTGATGGCCAGTTTGGGTCCTGCCGGGGCCACTCAGCTCTGGACCTCATTAGAGCCTTGGTTCAAATATGGACAAAAGATTTAAGTCTTGGTATCTTGATATAATCTCTGGTCAATGTCAAGAGATGTCACTCTCAATTCATCTCTGTAATTCAGCTTTTTTGTCCCTGTTTGAATCAAGGTACTGAGGTTAGGTGCTGAGTGGTCCTGTCAGATCCAGACTGTGCCAATGAGCAATTTATTACTGAGCAAGCACTGCTTGTTAGTAGTTTTGATGACTCCTTCTAAAGCTTTGTTGATATGATGTAATGCTTCTATAACATTGATTGCACAGTGAAACATTAAGTAGATGACACTGATTTGTAGAAAAGTATTGACACAAGTAACTCCCAACTTGACTTTTCTCACAACATTGTGACTTTTTAAAAATCCACAGGAAAATATGGAAATGGGCAATAAAACTAAATGCAAATCTATTTCAACTCACTTTGCAGAAATGTAGCTCAGCTTCAGGAGAGAATGTATCAAACCTTGAAAAGCAGCACCAAAGCAGCTTGACTCCCAAAGTAAAACCAAATGCAAACACGCATATCACAGGTTAACATGAAGTCTCTGCCCCGTCAGTCTTGCATTCATCCTTCATACCCCCCCGTTTCTTACGCTCTCCCACCTTTTGTTCAGCTACCACCAATAATTTATGTCTCACTCCCCCATTTAAAGAAGTTTTAATTGCCTCCTGCTCCCTGCCCAATTTTGTGCTGTCACTTGCTTCTTCCTTCAGTGTTTTGTCGCCTGTGTTTTTCACTCCCTTTTTTTATGATTGATCCTCTCTTGCACATTTTAACTTTCTCTTTTTCTCCCTTGCTCAGTTTATGCTGCTCCTTCAGGATTTATAAGTTTCTGGGCGATTTCAGTTCACTGTAACACTTGCATTCAGTAATGGTGAACTCCAGCAGGGCTGAAACAACACAGATTATGCAGACCAAGATAGCTAGGATACTGTGCCTGAATGAACAGAGGTCACAATGGCTACATTATGTAGGTTGCTAGCAGCAATGTTCTGCTGACTAATTGTCCTGTTTGAAGGAGGAGAACTAGAAAGCCTATAGAAAATGAGAATAAAAACATGTTTGCTGAATAACATAACAACTATTATTCCTGTGGGAAAACATGCCATAGGTTACCATACTCTCAAGCTTCCCCATTGATATAATTGAAAAAACTTGCATGGGTCACACATATGGCACGGTGGCTCAGTGGTTAGTACTGCTGCCTCACAGAACCAGGAACCCGGGTTCGATTCCAGCCTTGAGTGACTGCCTGTGTGGAGTTTGCACATTCTCCCCATGTCTGTGCAAGTTTCCTTCGCGTGCTCCGGTTTCCTTCCACAGTCCAAAGATATGCAGTTTAGTTTGATTGGCCATGCTAAATTACCCATCATGTTCAGGGATGTGTAGGTTAAGTGTATTAGTCAGGTATAAAAGTAAAAGGAATGGGTTTGGGTGGGATACTCTTTGGAGGGCTGGTGCGGACTTGTTGGGCCAAAGGGCCTGTTTCCCCACTGTATGGGTTCTATATAACTTTACATACATTGGCATCAGTGCTGATTGCCTCTTAAAGCAGCACCTTACTCATTAATTGTCATCCCAGAGCACTTACTTGTATATCACAATAATTGTGGGCACAAACAGGCTCAGCAATGATTATCTGATTCTTCTTGAGTGTAATATGATTAAACATACCTGAGAAACCATACCCCTGGACCTTGGCAAACCTTGTCACAGGCTAAAATTGTAGTGCAGCTATCCTTGGAGCTGGAAATTAGTTTCTTAGGTAAACTTGCCAGACATCGAAGACCTTCCAACAAATATGGGTGTTATTGCCAGTGGCACTTTGGATTGATCTGGGGACTGAGAAGTTGAGGATTATTATGGCACCCAAAGCTAAATCAGATGCAAGCCTCGAGCTAAGTTTTGACTGTAGGCCAAACCATTGAAACCCATTCATGGCCTCCCTTGAGAGCTGCAATCTATGGAACATTGCCTCTCTGTCAGTCACATATTTGAGTCTGTGAAAAAAGGAGCACAAATGCTGGCATCTGGGCATTGGATATCTCTCCTGCAGTCTATCTAGTATTTTTATTCCCTCATTGAACCTCTTCATGTTTCTCCTAATGGCACATTAAAAACCTACTGCTGCACCATTGCATCTGTCAAGAAAAAGTAAATGCAACAGAATGACTGTCACAAAGATTTATGAGCAGCTGAGTTACAAGAGCAAACTAGCCAAGGAAAATTATTAATAAATGAGTTGAAACATGAGCAAAAGGTCTTCTGATAATGGCCTTTAAATACACTTCCCTATATAATTCTTGAGAAGCTGAACAGTGTTGATATTGGCAGCTGAATGAATCAAGATTAGAAACTGTCCAACAGTCGACATTGCTTGGATGTCTACACTTGAAAATCATGACAAAAAAAAAAGAGGTATTGACTTGTTTCAGACAGCACTTTCTTGAGCCCTTCAAAAAGTGCTCCAGAAGAATGAAATAAGGTACAATGTATTGGCCAGTTATGCCTAATTTGCTCTTGGGAATCAAATATACTTGATGAGAAGATCAAGGCCTTTGCATAAAATTTCAAGGCTGAATACTGAACATATTGGGTACACATATTGTGCACCTGGGTGCATACCCAAATTTCCTATTTAGTTTCTGACATGTAAAACTCCTCGCTGGAGTGCCAAGGGCAAAGATTTTTGCTGTTATTGGATCATTTTTAAATATATGGTTCATTAACAAGATTTCTCTGAAAAAGAAAGATTTATCTACCATTGCAGTGGTGCACTCTTTTGTCAAAATGCAAATATCGTCAGTTGTTTTATATATATCAAACATGTGCTGGTTAGGTGGATTGGCTGCATCAAATTGTCCATGTTGACCAGGGATGTGTAGGTTAGAAGGATTAGATATGGGAAATGGGGGAGTTATAGGGTAGGCGGGGGTGTAGGTTGGATGGGATGCTCTTTGGAGGCTCAACGTGGACCCAATGGACTAAATGCCTACTTCCATCTTGTAGAGATTCTATGATTCTATGATATACAATTCATATTCACATTGTTGTGATAATGCAAAAGATGAACCATTGACTTTTGAATTCTATCTTCCGATTTCATATCTGGGACTTTCATGGTTCAGCTTTGTTTAAGTCCAGACTTTTATTGAATTTAGTTAGAGATGGTGCCATGCTGGAATTCAAACCTATATCTCATAGCACTGAATGAGCATTGATAAGCCCAGAAATTGCATTGGCAGAAACCTTATTTTTACCCTAAAACACACACTTACCGGATATAGGTTTGCTCGCTGAGTTGGAAGGTTCGTTTTCAGACGTTTCATCACCATACTAGGTAACATCATCAGTGAGCCTCTGGATGAAGCACTGGTAGTGTACCCACTTCCTATTTATATGTTTGGTTTTCCTTGGATTGGCGATGTCATTTCCTATGATGATGTCATTTCCTGTTCTTTTTCTCAAGGGGTGCTCGCCAACTGCGAAAAACTATACTTCCTGCATGAATGCCTAAGGAAAAAAGTACTAAATAAATGTCTTAAATACAAACCTCCCCTTAACATCTTACCAGCCAAAAGAATAGCAGAGCAAAATGGCCTCAGAATGCTCAGAGAAATGATTGATAATGCCCACAACAGACTCTGTAAATACAACTAGGAAATGTATACACCAAAAATCATTACTCACTAACACAACAGACCATGAATGGACAGACACAGTACAATTAGCCATAGATATTACACAGCAACAAACACAGAAAATGAAAAAAATCTAGACCTGCAGAAAAAAAATAGACAACTTTACACAAAATAACAACACTGACAACACAGAAGCATGGATAAAAAAACTTATCTGACCGACCCTTAACAGACATTGAAAACGCCATCTTAGTAAGAGGATTATATTACAACTTCCAGGATACGGACAACAAAGATTTCTTTGGAGCATTAGAAACAACACTGAAAAGCAACCAACTCACAGAAGAAACCCAGCAAACCATCAGACAGACAATCGCACCAACATTATGCAGGAAAAAGGAAGGAAACGCACTCATTACTCAAGAAAGGAAAGCACTAGAAAGATTAAAAAAAGATTAAAACATTGTTATCCACCTGCAGACAAAGGACGCTTGACAGTCATTTTAAATAAAGAGACTACATTGAGAAAGTGAATTCATTACTTTCAGGTACCAACACTTAAAAACAAGTGGTGATAGACCCGACCCCACAACTAGAGAACCGAATCATAGCCTTACTCAAAAACTTCAGAAATTTGGAGAAATAAATAAGACCCACTTCCAAAAAATGAAACCAAATAGAACCAACACACCAAGCTGCTATGGATTATCCAAAATTCACAAATCAGGTGACCCCCTCAGACCCATATTCTCACGACCTGGAACACCAACTTACAGATTGGCCAAGGAGCTACACCAAAGTCTAAAACACTTAGTAGAAGACTCACACCATCCCATTCACTCCACCCAAAGATTCCTGAAGACCAAAGACACCAAGATAGATGAAGAATAATGGTCTCCTTTGACATAACTGTCTTGTTCACATCCATCAACATTAATCTAGACAAGGAAACACTGATTACACTATTAGAAGAACCAAAGACAAATACATCAAACACCATCGACTTCATCAGCAAGGACAGTATCGCCAAGCTAGTGGACCTATGCCTTACCACCCATTTCAACTTCAACAACAAAACCTACAGACAAACCAACAGAACACCCATGGGATCTCCAATATCAGGGTTCTTAGTAGAGGCAGTAATGCAGAGACTCAAACAAACAGCTCTGCCAACCATCCAACCCAAATTTGTGTCTGCTATGTGGATGAAACCTTTGTCATCACGAAATGAAACAAATTAGAGGAACCTTCAAGACCATCAATAATACACTTACTGGCATAAAATTCACTAAAGAGGGGAAAAACAACAACAAACTGCCATTCCTAGATGTCGCAGTAGAGCGAACAGCCAATGGAAAACTTCAAACCAGCGTTGGCAGGAAAACAACACATACAGACCAAATATTGAACTACAGAAGCAACCCTTCCAACATCTACAAATGAAGCTGCATTAGAATATTATTTCAATGAGCCACCACACACTACAGCACAGAGGAACTACACAGAGCAGAGCAAACAAGCACACAAAACACATCCAGAAACCCTAGCCACTCTCTCCTACATCAAAGACATCTCAGAAATGACTGCCAGACCACTCAGACTGCTTGGCATCATGGTTACCCACAAACCCACCAACACACTAAAACAGCAATTAATGAAATTGACTGACCCTATACAGACAACAAGCAAAACTAATGTCATTTACCAAATAACTTGCAAGAACTGTAACAAACAGTACATTCAACATACGGGCAGAAAACTAGCCACCAGGATACATGAACATCAGCTAGCCACAAAAAGGCATGACCCACTCTCACTAGTATCCTTACATGTGGATGAGGAAGGACACTACTTCAACTGGGACAACACATCCATCCTAGGACAAGCCAAACAGAATTCTGAGAAGCATGGCATTCCAACCTGAACTTTATCAACAAACACATTGACTTGGTTCCCATTTACCACCCCCAGAGAAAAAGAGCACGAAATGAAGTCACCATAGGAAATGATGTCACCACTGGAAATGACATCACCAATCCAAGCAAACTCAAATATATAAATAGAAAATGGGCTACACCACCAGTGCTTCCTCTGGAGGCTCACTGAAGATGTTACCTGGTATGGTGATGAAATGTCTGAAAATGAACCTTCCAGCTCAGTGAGCAAACCTCCATCCAGAACCTCAACCTAAGCTACAAATCTTCTCAAAACTTGCATGTACACTTACTTCTTGAATAGCTCTGCCTTGGTACTTCCTGGACTAAAGCCTCCTTTGTGAAAAAGCAAGATGAATCAGGGCATTGGTATTTTGAGGTGGTGGTTAGGTCAAAATGATAGGTTTGGGTGAAGCCAAGACTAGTCAAATTGAAGTCAAGTGGGCATGGGGAGTGGTGATTGGGTCTGATACGTGGCACTTTTTGGTTTGTTTGTGGGAAAGCAGTAATGTTGACTCTGACAGAATTGACTCTGAGAAGAGCCATTGATGGGGGTAGTGGAATGAGGAAGGTGGGTGTTGAGAGTTGGGGGCTGGGGTTACATGTGGAGGACGAAGGGGAGAAATCATTGTTGAGTCAGGGGCTATGCTTAATAGTACCAAAGCTACAGTAGGATTTTAATTTACTCACATTCCCTGGGCACTATTAATCTCAAGAGAATTGAAACACTTTAAAATCTTTAATGCTACATACATGTTGAACAAAACAGCTAGTGCATAGTTTGAGCATAAGAATGTGTATTCTCATCAGCATATCTCAGATTGAAAACAAGGTAAATTATCATCCTCATGCACCAATGTCTGTCATTGCCAGTGTGCTGGAGGCAGGGTAATATACCTGGCTTGATATTGGGAGCTGCCTTCTGTTTGGGTGAGGTGATCAGAGACCCAGATTAGTGACATTGGAAGATAGGATTTGCTTTAAACCTGTGATAATTCAGTAATTTTATCTGCTGGAGAATAATCCCTCACCCCTTGATTGGGGACAAAATCTCAGGAGACAGGCAGGATTCAGGCAAGTGGAAGACTTTCATTAAAGCAGAAACTGGTTAATGAAGGGAGATGGCCAAAGGATCTTCCCCAAATCTGGCTTGGCCTTGAGAACACAATTGTTCCCTTAATCTGCAGTTTACATCAGAAGAGAGATCAATGACCACTCTAATTTTTAAAGTGAAATACAGTATTTTGTGCATTTTGTGTTACAATAATCATATACAGCGTGGTCTGTATCCTGCCCCCTTTCCCTTATTCCATATACCCAATCCTGTGAAGCACCTAATTAGTGATGGGCATTCCTATGGACAGCCCCAGGTTCCCATGATCTTAACAGACCATGTAACCTCCAGGCATTAGGTTCTTTCTATGCATCCTATTAATTTACATTCTGAAGTTACTGGATTATCCTCCTTTGGGTCTGTCCCAGACTTGCTTAAAACTGCTTGAATTCTATTATTCATTGTATTCCATGTGCTATCTTTATCAAATTCTATTATTCTTCTTATATTTTTCACCATCCCAATTAAATATATGAAAAATACAAAAGACAGTTTGTTTTAACTAACTGCTATAAGATTTGTAATATTAATTTCTGTTTTCATGTTACATATAAAGTGTAAAGTTATACAGCTACTTCTATTGTAGGCACTTTGTAACTAATAAGTTGCTAATAATCCATTTTGTTCAGGATGTACCAGATACTTTTTAGAGATAAGGAAAATGTTTCCTATTAACTTTTACATATAGATTTAAATGTTTTTTCCCTAAATGTTTCTGTTGTAATTTGTACATATATCCATACTTACATTGAAATCTAACTCTACAATTATCTGAAGAATCTTAAATGAGAACCTTTTTTTTAATATTATGAATAACTTCAAAGAAAGAGCTAATTTTATTACAAAATAACTTTAGTTATTGTTTTCATACCTATTTAATGAGTTCCGCTGACTACTTCACTGACTGAGATTTAGACCGCTTGTTCTAAGTGGTGCTATTCACCTAATGGGACAACATCCTTTCACTAATGAGGTTGGAATCAATTACTTGTCTATCCTCAAGCACCTTGTCTTATCAAGCTGTCTTGGATTGTTGCTTGTAGGGCCTCCCGTTAACCTTGGAGGTAGCCTTGTTCAAAGGTACCATTATGTTTCACTTAAATGCTGGAGCAGGCTTTTTAAATCTGTTTAACCCTTGCTGGCCAAACTGTGTCTTTCAAACATGGGCCACCTTATAATATTCCATGTTTATTCTTTCCTGTGGAGCATGAAACCTTATTTAATTGTTACAATAATAACTAGTCTTCCATAAGCATGAACAAAAACATTATTAGGCACCACACTACCCTATTATCAATACAATGTTATGGAAAATGGAGTTTTGTTCTTAGAAGGAATGAAAACCAATCTTCAAATGGAGTAAGGTAAAGAAGACAATGGTCATACTGGCAGCATGAGTAGCTGCTGCATAGTTCTTAGTCAAAACAGTTCAGACAATTGATTGGCATAAAGTAAGCAACTTTATTATAGAAATAGGGAGTCAAATAGTGCTCATAAGCAGAGAGCAATCTTCATTGCTCATCAGGCAGTTAATGTGGGTAGCAGTCCAAGTAGGCAAACCTCATCAAGCAATCCTCAGGGAGTGCCTTCTTTGGTTGAAAGATGGTCCAGAAGAGGAGGTGGAAGACTCAGAGAAGCATTCCATAATGCCTCAGCCACAAAGCAGGATGCTTCCTTCGCAACTTCAACATTATAAGCACACTCCACACCAACATTTTTTTTTAACTTTGGCATCACTGAACCATTGCCAATTATCATGATCAAACACTAGTCTAAGTAATCTAAATAGCCGTTATTTAACAAACTCAATCTATCGGAAAATTTCTATAAGTTGTTGATTGCATGAACCCCCCCCCAAAGAAAAATCAACACTGACGGTCTCCTGTACAACGGTGAACAGAGGATCAGAAAACAGCCTATTCCCGCTGGAATCACACTGAAAGTGTCCCTAATCATGCTCATCTGCAATCTTGAAGTTCAAGTTACCGGTAGCCCCCCCCCCCAACAGCCAGCGCTTGTAGGTGACTCCATCCACGCACTTGTTCACTGCTCTCTCACCACTCCCCTGCACATCCACAGTCCACCTAGGTTCTGGCAACTTGAGCTGATGTACTGCAGGTCAGAATGCATGATTAGCTTCCCATGAATGAACTGCTGTGCCTGTCCTTCTCTGAGAATCCCAATTTCTGAATAGAGGATGCCATATTTTACACTGTAAGGGTAAACACAGCATTTATACTGGATGGACTCCTTCCTGATTGTGCCAGAGAATGCATACACTTTGGAAGTTCTGCCAAACTTCTTTGCACCACTAGCATTCAGCAACCAGCTTGGATCCAACACTCCTGAGTGTCAGAATACTGGATATCTCAGCCTCTTACTCACAACAGTGTGTATTCCCTTTTGGTTGATGCATGTAACCCAAAACGTATGAATTTTGCTGAGGCAAAAGTGGGCAATGCACTAACTGAGCCTTTCTTCATCTTCCCTCATAAGCTAATGCTAATGTCATGAGGCTGAATCATTGGGCCCTGATGTACCATACTATGCTGGGTCCAGAGTAAATGCAAAGATCATTATGCTTCTATCATAATTTACACTGGACTGAGTGATTTTAGTTTTGTGAACACGTGTCCTCACCATGGAAAAGACCAATCAGGGTCACATCCTGACTGCTTCTACATCTGAGGCACACATTCTTTCACAAAAGCAGCAAGCCAAACATATCAGTCCCCTCCATGCACTGTCCCTAATATACCCCATCCCTCTTTCAGCACCTCCACCCAGGAGAGACCAAGGTGCTATGGAATTCTGCCCTTCCGGCCCTGCCCCTGGGGCTGACCTCCATAATCATCTGCAAAATCCCATCTTCCACAACATGACTGTGAGTGCTGGTCAATCTCACAGGATCTTGTTCCATCTTGGGCAATAAGGGGTCTCTTATCCTGCAAAGATAAAGATTCTGATAAGTTTTCTATCTCAGGAAAGATCATGCTGTTCAGTATGTAGCCAACAGATGAGTTGTTAGAGTCCACTGCTTTCTAATTCTTCTCACATTGTTGATTTGAGAATTCCAATTGCAATGGAGTGAAGCTTGCTGTTTCATTCCACTTTCTATATGTGGTCCAGATGTTAAAGACATTCACACTTGGCATGGATCAGCGACTCACACCCATCAAAAACATTAGTTGTTCACACTTATCAAAGACAGAAGTCCCTTAGCCTCTTAATGACTTTGTATACACTGCATTTTCACTTTATACCTTTGGCTGGAAACCTCCTCTGCTACCTTCACACTGTCTTTTTCAGCCTAGAAGGGAAGTTTCCTTTTGGCACCTTGCCAAAAGGAAACTTCCCATCTCTCTCTCAAAGGGATACTCAGGGAGTCAAAAATTAGCCTTGAGGGTGACTGAACTTTGGGAGCTTCCATTTTAAACAGCAGTAAAAGGGATGCAATGTCACAGGCTTGTGTCGATGTTATTTCTCTCTGGTAAAGTAAGCAGGCACAACAGTCACTATTCTGAGTCAGCCATCTCACTACTGCAGCATGAAGTAGATGAGCAAACACCAATGATCTCTCAGGCCAATGATAGCCGACATTTAAACTAATGGCTGAGATTGACTTTCAACTCTCAGCCAGACATCCCAGTGCCATGTCATCTCATCCAGAGACACAATTTGTTGTGGAGATGCTCTGCACCATACTATAAAGTTACCGTTGATGGATGTGTTGATGGGAGTTATAGCAATCAGATTGCACCTTTCCCCATGCTATTTTTTAAGTGACCCCACTAGCAAGCATTAAATCCAATCCTTAGCTTTATTCCTGACTTTCAATTATTTTAATTCAGTGAATAATTTGTCAATATCACCATTATCAATTCCCTTCGTAATCTTAAACTTCAATTAAGTGCAATGCAATATTGTATAATTAATGTGTGTTTATTTCTCCTTCAAGAGATAAAGATGCACTATTCTATAAAAGACCGCATTTGCTAATAGTGAAATTGCCAGAAGAACAATCATTTATCTGCGTTCATGAAAAATCACTTTGGGGAAAATCTAAATTTAAATTGTGATCAACACGAATGAGATCAGAGTGCCTTCTAATTCTGATTAATGATTCAAAAACACCAGGAACCATGAGAGATACAATCAATATGCAATTAGCTTTCTTAAAATTAAAGCTATTTCTGAAACATAGTTTGCCACCTCATGGTTATAAAATAACTCTTGATCTGTCCAGGAACTCTCAGTTACAATTATTCCAATGAAATGAAGAATAAGTTTTATGTATCAATTTAATTTATGACAAAGTTGCCTTTATATAACAGAATAGATACAGAGGCATGTTACGCTGACCATCGCCCTACCTTGTGATCCAATAATAGCTGAATGTCAGTAAATTAAGTGATTCATAATTTATCTCTAAATAAACATAGATGAATAGACCATTAAAATCAAACACTATGCTGCTGAATGTATTCAAAAGAGCAATATTTCCATCAGTGGACAAAAGTGTGTTACAACTACCATTGATTTGAAAGAGAAGAGCATGATGCAATACATGTCACATTCATGATGAAATCATACACAAGGTGGAGGCCTTTTGAATATGGTTGATGGTAATTGTTCAAAACTGTTGATCAAAATAAATGAAAGGGTATCTAAATATTTCTTCTGATGCTATATATCCATTACTGACTGTTGGCAACGTTCAGTTTTCAACAACACTTTCTTATACAATGATGTCGAACACTAACCATCCTTGATGAACTCTTGATAGAAATGGGTAAAGCTAATCTTGAAAAAGAGTTTGTAAAATGCTTTTGTGACAGTTTCATAAAGCAACACTTTGAGGAAACAATCAAGAATAAAAATATTTTTTGACTCAGCATTATGTCCTAAGAGTTAATTGAAGCTTTCACAGTGAAATGTTACCACAATATAATTCAAGCCCATATTAAGTTTGAGGATAGCATATTTCTACTCTAAACAAGAACCTTGAACAGAAACAGAATCGATTATATCGGTATGAAAGGATGGCTAAGTTTGGTTGAGTAAACAGTATTGAGTAAACATTTAAAGTAGCAATTCAAAATGTTCAACAAAAACTCATTATTCTGGAAGAATCCATGGCTTAATAAGAGAATTACAGTTAATGAGATTAAAAGAAAACATCTCTAATATTGCATCTTGTATAAAGGAAAAGGATGTTCTTCAGAGAGTTGGTGCAGATTCAATGGTCCAAATGGTCTCATTTTGCACTGTAGAGATTTTATAAAAGATTAATATTATTTCTGGCCCCTCTAATCATTGGCAGAAGGCTAATGAGCTATAAATTGGATTGAATGTATTTGTCCTGAAATTTGGCTGCAGCACACAACTAGGCAATTTCCCATCATATTACAATAGATCTGAAATTTAAAAGCCATGGTTTGCATTAGTCCCTTCCTGATGGATGGTGCCACTTCATTCAGTGAAAATACTGAATGAGATTCACTGATGTGTAATCAGTAGTACTGCGGCAGGAAAACAGTAAGATAAAAAGTTGAGAAAATTGCATTGTCCATGTAAGCAAGGTTGTCTATCAGTTGCTTTGCAAGGGCTAGTTCTCTGTGAACAATAAAACTGACTTCACAGAACAGAATCTGTTTGATTTCACACAACCTGCCAGATCAGATTTTCTGTTAGTTTGTCAATTCCACTTTTAAGTTTGGTTTGATGCAGCATTTTATATGTAATTAGATTGAAAAGCAATACTTAAAGTAGTAATTTGAAGCTAAGTCAAATGTCAGATTAATAGAATACTTAAATTAAGTGTTTCATTACAAAATGTAAACTCTATTTGGCAACTAGAATCAGTAATGTGAGCATTGTATTTATGATGTCAAATTGGACAAATTTGCCCATTATTCAGTGAAAACAGTTATTTCAGTGTTTTTATTTCAATTTCATTGCCAATGTATTATATTTCATTTCTTATTATTGTTCACATATATATGGAGCAAGATAGCATGCAAGATATGAGATAATAGGTGATGGCTAGCTGGTGGTTGACAGGGATTGGGGTTCTGCAGTCTGGCCCTGATATTTAGATGAGATATCTGAAGTTTGGCAGCATCCTGATGGGGCTCCTGTGATTTAACAATATTGTATATATATTGTCTTTGCGAGAGTAGCTCTTAAGGCCAACATGTGCTGTGTTTTACAATGATGTAATACTGCCTGTGATATTGTCTACCCTGGGTTTTCATGCTGTGTAGAAAAGAAGCCAATTGCTTTGATGAAATATGTTTTATGACTTTGAACATGTTTTACTGTTTTGAATATTCTAAACATCTGGAGTTAATCAATCCCTCATGGTCAATTTTTGTTTATTCGACAACTATTATTCATATGATAGAAACCATTAAGTAGACCTTACACTTTGACATTACCTCAGAGATTTTACAGCTCTCTGGAGAAAAAACTGAGTTTTGGCAAAATCATCAGGTGCACTGAGGTTTGTCTCATTAGATTTTTGGTGATTTCAGCAGTGTTGAGAGGCAGAGGGCATTTCTATTATGGCATGGTTTGCTATGTTTGAAGATGCAAATGTAAACATTATATTCATTGTTATGTTATTGGCACCCAGAAGTGACTCTTTCCCTGCTAGTTCCGTAGTAGTATTACTTTGTCTCAGATATAATCCATTGGTCAATTCCTCTGAATGCTTATATTTTCTAGTTATATACAAAAATATATTGAAGTTTTTTTGTAGAAACAGGGAATGTAGGAGTTGACTGATCATCCAACTCAGTATCCTGTTCCTGCGTTCTCCCCACTCCCTTTGATCCTATATCTACATTTTTCTTGAAAGTCTTCAATGTCTTTCTCCCAATACTTTCCTGGGGCATAGAGTTCCACAAGCTCACTACTGTCTGGACGAACAAATTTCTCCTCATCTCGGTACTAAGTGGCTGATCCAACATTCTTATACTGCTATACTTTGTTTTGGACTCCCCAGTCATCGAACACATTCTTCCTGCATCTACCCTGTTAGACTTTTACAGGTTTCTATAAGATTCATTCTTCTGAACTGCAGTGAATATAGGTCTAATTGATCTAGTCTCTCTCCATATGTCAATCCTGCCATTTCAGGAAACAATCAGGTAATTGTTCATTGCACTTCCTCAACAGAGAGAGCATCCAACCTCAGAGACCAAAACTTCAAACAAAACTGCTGGTGTGGGCTTACTGAAATGCTTCTCACTATGAAGGACAACATGCCGTTTGCCTTTTTCACTACCTGCTGCACCTACATTCTTACTTCCAATGAATAGTGTAAAAGGTGACCCAGGTCTCATTGTACCTCCCCTTTTCTCAATCTCTCCCCATTCAGATAGTAGACAGCCTTCCTGTTTTTGCTGCCAAATTGAATAATCTCACTTTTATCAACATTATACTTCTTCTGCCACATATTTTCGCTTTCCCTCAATTTGTACAAATCAGACTTCTCACAGTTCACCATCCCACCCAATTTTGTGTCATCTGCAAACTTGGAGATGTGACATGTACTTCCCTCTTTTAAGGCATGAGTATTTATTATGACTAACTGAAGTCCAATCACTGATCCCTGTGGTATCCCACTAGTCACTGGCTGCCACTCAGTAAAAGACTTCCTTATGCCTACTCTTTGTTTCCTGTCTGCCAACCAGTTCATAAACGATCAAAATGCAATTTATTTGCTGTTTTTAAAAAAAAACTCAAAATGAATGTAAATACACTTTTATCTTCATCAGTCTCTTTGTGCCTCCTTTCCATTCATATCCATTTTCTCCATTTATCTGCCTCGCTCACACCAGCTTAGTATTTAAAATATTTACTGTTACTCACTGCCAACAAAATGACAGGGAAAATGAGGTCATTAATTGCTTCACTGCTGCTTTCAAAATTCAATAAACTTTGATAGTCTTAGACTATATTTGGATTAAGTACATCAGGGCAGATTATCCAAAGAGTTGGAAGCTCATACAAATTGTCAGTCTACCCCTTCCTTTTTTACATAAAAAAGGGCATTCTGCATTTCTGGGAGGAGATTCTGCTCGGGCTACCTCAGAAATGCAGAGCCAAAATTCAAATTTCACAGTTCACTTGAAATGTAGAACTGTCAGAGGAAGGCAGAGCTTTACCCCTTTTTACTACTCTCAGTTGTTATATTCTTGCATTTATATGTCAAGAATAATAGACAGCCATTTTGACAGCAGCTGTCAAATAATAAGTACATATGATAAGTATGACATTAGAGTGCTGGAATAGTATGTTGCCAGGTTGTAAGGTGTCAGAACATCAGATGGATCATAAATCTTCTGAATTGCATGGAAAACAGAGGGATTAGGTGTTAGGATTCAGATAAGTAGTGCCCACTATGTAGTTGGTATGGTGTTAGGTAGATAAGATGCAAATTTTGACAGGGCTGGGAAGCCAAATGTGTAGGTTGACAGGGTGCAAGATGGAAAGGGCACCAGCTTAGTAATACAATGTTTTAGCATTGAGTAGTTTGCTGGGGGAAATCTGTTGGGTCAGTCTGTTAACCGGAAGAATTTGTTGACTTTGGTCTTTAGCAGGGGTTGTTTGAGTTAGATTTGGTGCTGGAGGACTGGGGAATGTCAGGTTGGCTTTGAAGGCAGGGTAGGGGGTTGATGGGACTCAACTGGTTTTGGTTAGAAGAGGGTGTGCAGGTGTATGCAGTGTGTTGGGTAGAGTCAGATGCAGAGCAGGGGAAGTGCAGAACATGGCAGAGAGCATTGGTCAGGTAGAATCCAGGGAAGAGGAAAATTGGTCTGGGATGGAGCAGGAAAATGGGGGTCGGGTGCAAGAGTGGCGTCAGGTCAGGATCTGGGGGGGGAGGGGGTTTGATGGTCATTGGGAGGTGACGTTGGTGAGTATGAGGTTAGTGAATATTTACTGAGGAGTTAGACTGCATTTTCGGTACTTTAACTGTAGTGATTGGAACTAGTTGGACCTCATTGACTGCAGGGCCTTGATAGGGGTTATTAGCCTTGGTCAATTAGGAAGCCTTAGTTGACCAATATAGTAGGAGAAAGTGAGGACTGCAGATGCTGGAGATCAGAGCTGAAAAATGTGTTGCTGGAAAAGCGCAGCAGGTCAGGCAGCATCCAAGGAGCAAGAGAATCGACGTTTCGGGCATAAGCCCTTCTTCATGAATCAATATAGTATCAGTGGAAGGAGTTATAATGGTTCCTTTTATGTACTTAGGTCAGTATGATACCTTTTCCAGGGGATTGTGACCTGCATAAGATTTTTGTATGGTTTTATTATTGCTACTGATTTCAAAGAGGTTTGGGTTACCTTGTGTTTGCATCCCTACTTCTCTGGTGTATTGTTGTTATGACACAGAGTCAACTCTGCTGCTTAATTTAAACCACAACACAGGAAAGATTTATCCCATGCAGTAATCTGTGAAAATTTTAGAGGCCAAGAACTATCCCAAAGGTCACTATTTAAAGTAAAAATTGCCAACTTTATTTTTTAAAGTATAACAGAGAATAATTAATTAACAACTATTTACAACGCCTTCCTCTAACCTATCTTTGACTTTCCTTTCTATAACACTAGTCTGATAAAAACTTTGATTAAGATTCACCAAAAAATTCAAATTTCAAAACCAGCCAGCTGTCAAATCTTCTCTTAGCTGATTTGCTCTCCAGGTCGGTGTCAATGTTTTTCTCTGTGCAAACTCCTTCTCGAGACAGGTACCACTCAGAGTTCTGACTAGCAGCCTACATCTGTTCTCTTTTGGCAGTTCCCTCCCAACAGTTCAATTTTTCCCTGTCTTATAACCCCAAAGCATTGGATTGTTTCATTGATTTTTAATATTGTCAATTATACTATATTCAAACTTCATTAGGGGTTGGTATTTTGGGGTATAATTTAAACTGATTGGGTGAATTTGAACTTGTTTTGTCATCTCCAGGCAACCAGCTGCCCTGGCTGCTGGACAAAAGGTTGCATTGTATCTTGTTCAGAACTTTTGGTGCTGTATCAGGTAGTTCTGCTCGCTTTTAACTCTCTTAAAGGCACAGTATCCCTTACACCATCATAACAATTGTAATCATTGATATGTATTGTATTTTGTGTAACCTTGAATAAAACAAAAATACATAATATCAGGGGATTTAAAATCTCCTCAGTCAAACAGTCAGACTCTGAGCTGGCTGGTCATAGCTACTGTACTGTGCACAAGTAAATAAACAATTACTTGGTTATGGAATACTGGCCACTGTGCAGTTATTTCAGTGGCAACAGGAGTAAACAATTTGTGCCCAAAGGACATTCACTCAGAACAGTCACCTTGAAGTTGGGGTAATCATTTCCAGCATCATACCTTTATGCGAGAAGTTTGATTCATTGCTCCTGCCATTAAAGACTGGGCACAGTATGTGCAATTTTTTTTTCTGCAAATGACATTGGGACAGATGAAAAGCAAATGAGTAATCCTTCTGCCTGCTTGTGGAGCCACAGCATTTTCGGTTATAAGGGGCATAACTTTTCCAGAGGCATCAGACACTAAAACCTTCCAAGAGTTGACGGAGTCAGTGGAAGAATATTATGATCACAAACCTCCATTAATTTGAGATGCTTTCAGTATTATTCAGCTATTAGAGAACCAGGGGAATCAATATCAGAATTTTTAAGTATAAGATGACTGGCAAAAGCATGTGATTTTGTTTGTAACCTTGAATGAGATGGTGAGTGACCATTTGGTATGTGGGATTAATGACAGCCAGGCACTACAACTGTCTTTGTCATTAAAAAATGTGGTAAGTGGAACATTGGAGTTACAGGGCATCCCAATGGTAGTGAACACCCTCACCTGTCCAAATGAGTTTGGGGAACACCACTTGAGGATAGGCAAGTGCAGAGCTTCATGCAGGGCATATCCTGAGCAGAGGGACCTAGACGAGATTACAGCAGAATCCCACAACAAACCTGATTCTCAGCCAAGTGGCTAAAATGCCATTCAGGATCTGAGCCAGCAAGCCATTGTAGTTGTTGCCCGTATGCAGACTCGAGACAGGAAAAGAGTCCTACAAGGGCTGGCCTGTGCAAGAAAACTCATAAGCCGGTAAACAGGGGAGTACACACCCTTTATAGTTCCCCTGTATGTGACTTCAGCCTGCTGTAAACTTTGCCCTTTGGGGCCAAAATGGACCTTTAAGAGGACAGTGACTTGTGTGAAAATTTTTGCATATGTTTTATGTAGTGTTGATTGTCTTATGAAATTTTGGGCACCTTATGGTTGTGTCCCTATTTTTCTTGCATATTATTATTGTTGTGTTGTATTTTGTGTAACTATGAATGAAAGAAAACAAGAAAAAAAAGAGAAACATATAAATTCAGAGGATTCAGAATCTCCTCAGTCAAGGGATCTGACTCTGAGCTGGCTGGCTCTCCAAGGATATCTTGGAGAGGGTGCAGAAAGTTTCAAAGGGGAGAGGTATTGTACACACTGGAACTAATGACATAAGATGAGAAGATCCTGTGGTTCTGAGGAGAGAATATAAGAAATTAGACAGGAATTTTAAACAGTAGGTCCTTGAGGATAGTAATATTTGGATTAACTCAGGTACTATGAGCTAGTGACAGTAGGAATAAGAGGATAAGAGGATAGAGCAGATGAACGCATGCTGCAAAGCTGGTGCAATGGAAAAGGATTCATATTTTTGGTCACTGGAATCTCTTTTAGAGTAGAAATGACCTGTATAAGAAGGATGGATTGTGCTTAAACGGGCAGGAGATGAAGATACTAGCAGGGAGATTTGCTCGGGCTGCTCAGGAGGTTTTAAACTAGTAAGGGATGGGAATGCCAGAGGTAGGATCCAGGGAGATAGTGAGAAAAGTGATCAGTCTGAGACTGGTGCAGTTCAGAAAAGAAACAAGTCAAACAGTCAGAGCAAGCAGGAACAAAAGAGAGAACAAGGTAGGTCTGATAAATTAAACTACATTTATTTCAATGCAAGAGGCCTAACAGGTAAAGCAGATGAACTCAGGACATGGCTGGAACATGGGACTGGGATACCATAGCGATTGCAGAGATGTGGCTCAGGGATAGACTGGACTGGCAGTTTAATGTTCCAGGATATTGATGCCATAGAAAGGGGGGCAAGAAAGGATGGAGAATTGCATTTTGGAGTAGGAATGACACTGCAGCTGTAGTTAGGGAGGCTATTCCTGGGAGGTTATTTCAGTAGAACTGAGAAACATGAAAAGGATGGTCACCTTTTTGCAATTGATTAATACACCTCCCAATAGTCAGTGGAAAGTTGAGAAGCAAATTTGTAAGGAGATCTGTTATGTGTAAAAATAATAGAATGGTAATGACATGGGATTTTGAATTTCCAAACATAGGCTGGGACTGCCATAGTGTTAAGGGCTTAAATGGAGAGGAATTTGTGTGTACAGTAATTTTTTTCTGATTCAGTATGTGGACATACCTACTGGAGAAGGAGCAAAACTTGATCTATTCTTGGGAAATAAGGCTGGGCAGGTGACTGAGTTGTCAGTAGAGAAGCACTTTGGGGCTTTCTATTAGTTTCAAAATAATGATGGACAAGGATAGACTGGATCTAAAAGTTAAATTTCTAAATTAGAGAAAGGCCAATTTTGATGGTATTAGGCAAGTACTTTCAAAAGTTGTTTGGTGTGGATATTTGCAAGTAAAGGGATGGCTGGAACATTTGAAACCTTCAAAAATGAGATAGTAGAAGTCCAGAGACAGTATGTTCCTGTTAAGGTGAAGGGCAAGTCTGATAGGTGTAGGGATTGCTGGATGACTAAAGCAATTGAGGTTTTCTTCAAGAATAAGTAGGAAGTATATGTCTGGTATAGACAGCCTGGATAAAGTAAATCACAACAGTATAAAGCCATTAGAAGTATACTTAAGAGGAAGATAAGGAGAGCGAAAGGGGGACATGAGATAGCTTTGGCAAATAAGGTTAAAGAGAATCCAAAGGGACTGTTAAAAATCCATTAAGGACATAGGAGAGAATACGGCACCTTAAAGAGCAGGAAGGCAGCCTATGTGTGTAACCGAAGGAGATACATCAGTGTTTACGTGGAGGATGATATGGAAGACAGCAAATTTGTGGAAATAAATAGCAACACCTCGAAAGATATCCATGTTAGAGAGACATTGTGGTGGACTTCTTTAAACGTATAAAGATGGATAAATCCCCAGGATCTGATCAGGTGTACCCTAGAACTCTGTGGCAATCTAGGGAAATGATTGCTGGGCCCCTTGCTAAGATACTTGTATCATCAATGGACAAAGGTGCTCACCACCACCTGTCTCACCAGGGCCCCAAACAGACCTTCCAGGTGAGACAGAGGTTCACCTGCCTTTCTTCCAATCTAGTTTACTGCATCACGTGTTCCCAGTATAGTCTTCTCTACATCAGGGAGACTGAACACAAATGTAGGGAATGGTTCACCGAGCATTGTAGCTGGGCCCGCAGGGTTAAACGGACCTCCTAGTCACAGTTCATTTCAATTCCCCCCTTTCCAACATGACCATCCTTGGCCTTCTCCATTGCCAAAACAAACCACAGTCCAACTGAAGCCAGAGGACTCAACACTGAGTTCTCCAATTGCAAATAACCTCCCTCCCCAAACCCCAAATTCCCTTCCCAGCCCCTCCCCATCCCTTCCACTGCTCCCTGACACCAACCAGATTCATTCCTCCCAGTGACCAACCAGGTCACCACCCTGTACCTATCATCCCCTTTATCTGCAGCTCCCCGACACCCACTCCATTCCTGAAGAAGGGTTACACCAAAACATCGACTTCTCCACCTCTTGATACTGCTTGGCTTGCTGTGTTCTTCTAGCCTCCTGCCTGTCTATTATGGAAGACTGGAGGTTGGCTAACATAGTGCCACTATTTAAGAAAGGTGGAAAAACCCAAGAAACCATAGACGGGTGAGCATGACATCAGTGGTGGGTATGTTGTTAGAGGTGACCCGAGGGGCAGGATTTACTTACATTTGGAAAGACAAGGACTGATTGGGGATATTCATCATGGATTTGTGTGTGGGAAATAGAGTTTCACTGACTTGTTTGAGTTTTTTGAAGAAGTAATGAAGAGGATTGAGGGCAGAGCATTGGACGTGATCTATATAAACTTCAGCAAGGTGTTCAGCAAGGTTCCTCATGGGAGACTGGTTAGCAAGGTTCTATCTCATGGAATACAAGGAGAACGTTGTGGGCGGCACGGTGGCACAGTGGTTAGCACTGCTGCCTCACAGTGCCAGAGACCCGGGTTCAATTCCCGCCTCAGGCGACTGACTGTGTGTAGTTTGCACGTTCTCCTTCGTGTGCTCTGGTTTCCTCCCACAGTCCAAAGATGTGCAGGTCAGGTGAATTGGCCATGCTAAGTTGCCCGTAGTGTTCGGTAAGGTTGGGTTGCGCTTCGGTGTGGACTTGTTGTGCCGAAGGGACTGTTTCCACACTGTAAGTAATCTAATCTAAAAAACTAGCCATTTGGATACAGAACTGGCTCGAAGGTAGAAGGCAGAGGGTGGTAGTGGAGGGTTGCTTTTTAGACTGGAGGCCTGTGACCAGTGGTGTATACAAGGTTCGATGCATGTATGTAAATGATTTGGATTTGAACTTATGAGGTATGGTTAATAAATTTGCAGATGACACGGAAATTGGTAGTGCAGTGGACAGCGAAGAAATCTACTTTAGAGTTCTATGTGATCTTGATCAGATCGACCAATAGGCTGAGGAATGGCAGATTGAGTTTAATTTAGATAAATATGAGGTGCTGTATTTTGGAAAGTGAAATTAGGGCAGGACTTATATACGAGGAGACAGTGAGGACTGCAGATGCTGGAGATCAGAGCTGAAAATGTGTTGCTGGAAAAGCACAGCAGGTCAGGCAGCCTCCAAGGAACAGGAGAATCAACATTTCGGGCATGAGATTCCTGAAGAAGGGCTCATGCCCGAAACGTCGATTCTCCTGTTCCTTAGATGCTGCCTGACCTGCCGTGCTTTTCCAGCAACACATTTTCAGGACTTATATACTTAAAGGTAAGGTCCTGGGGTGTGTCGCTGAACACAGAGACCTTGGAATGCAGGTTCATAGTTCCTTGAAAGTGAAGTTACTGGTAAACAGGAAAGAGAAGAAGGTGTATGCTTGCCTTCATTGTTCAGTGCATTGATTATAGGAGTTGAGAGGTCATGTTGCAGCTGTATAGGATATTGGTTAGTCTACTTTTGGTATAGTATGTGCAATTCAGATCTCCCTGCTATGGGAAAGATGTTGTGAAACTTGGAAAAGTTCAGGAAAGTTGTACAAGGATGTTGCCAGGGTTGGAGGGTTTGAGCGAAAAGGAGAGCCTGAATAGGCTGGGGCTATTTTCCCTGGAGCATTAGACGCTGAGAGGTGACCTTATAAAAGTTTATAAAATCATGAGAGGTATGGATAGGGTAAATAGACAAGGACTTTTCCCTGGGGTGGGGGAGTCCAGAACTAGAGGGCATGGGTTTAAGGTAAGAGGAGAAAGATTTAAAATTGATCTAAGTGGCAACCTTTTCATGCAGAGGGTGGTGCGTGTGTGGAATGAGTTGCCAAAGGAAGTGGTAGAAGCTAGTGCAATTACAACATTTAAAAGGCATCTAAATGGGCACGTGAATAGAAAGGGTTATGAATAGGAAGGGTTGAGAGGGATGTGGCCCAAATCTGGTAAATGGGACTATATTACTTTTGGATATCTGGACAGCACAAATGAATTAGACCGAAGGATCTGTTGCCTTGTTGTGAGTTTGGGGTCACATGTAGACTGAGCAAGTTAGGAATGGCAGATTTATTCCCTTAAGGGTATAAGTGAATCAGATTGTTTTGATGACGGTTGATAGTTAGCTGTCACCATTATACTAGCTTTAATTTTTGATTTTTATTGGTCTAATTGAGCCCACGTCCTGATAACATTAATCTGCTGTTGTGGATTACAGACATCACTACTAGGCCTTTGCCTTCCCTTGACTGCTCAGATATTCAAATCAATTCATTTATCATGTTTACATATAGTCTATACTGTGTTTAGATGAACTGATATAGTCTGAAAAGAGAAAGTAAGCTATTCCAGTTGAGAAGTAGTCAGCAATGGAAATTAGGTCATTGAAATATGTGTACATTACTTATCCCCTGGCCCCATCAAGTCATTTATAACCCTTTGATTGAAGTGCAAGTTATTAGAAGCCTGCAGCAGCTCCTTTAAGGACAGGTAATCAGAATACCAATGACCAAGTAGCAATGGGCAGAACAACACCACATACTACTACACCATTGATATTTCAAAATAGTCATTGGGTGGCATTGATGATTTGCATGCATGAATGAGTGCCCACGTTTTCTAGATAAATTCGCGAGCCACCCAATTCAAACGTTCCACCATAGCTGCAGTGGCCAGAAGGAACAAGGTAATAATCACTAAGCTGCAGGTTCATTACACTACTGGTTGTTACCATCAAGTGGTGAAGAATCACCGCTTTACACGATGACAGGCTGAACAATGATGATGGGTTTTGTCTTCAACAGGGGATGCTGGATTGAAGATAAATGCTTAGATAATATGTATGAATACCTGAAAGAACATAACACATATCTGAGGAACAGATTATGTTTAACTGATTTGATTGTTTTTCTTGTCAAGACCTGAATTTATCATACATATTTATTTGTACACAGAATAAAATACTTTGCAAAAGATTGCATGGTGTTCAAATCTCTGAATTAGATACATGTTAATGTGATACAAATATAGTCACCTGGCAACTGGCTTCTGCGTATTGCCATGGTGACAGCAGATTTGCGAGCTCACTGATGAAATGGGTTGGGACTGAAGGCTTTTCTAATTTGTCTGATTTGATGCATTTGTGTCCATTTATTTGCCTTTAGACCTTGGCAGTGAAGTAATGCACATAAAATCAAAAGCAACAGAGGTGAATTCTTAGATGCAGCAAAGGAACAAGTGAGTATTTACAACTCTACAGAAACTTGACAGAGTTGCACAGAGAATATCAGAGCCAGGGGCAATCTTTAGTTAGCAGTAGAATAATAGGCTAAATTTGTAACTTTATTTGGCTGACTGGACATGAGCTGAACACTGACTCCTGATGAAGGGCTTTTGTCCGAAACATCGACTCTCCTGCTCCTCGAATGCTGCCTGACCTGCTGTGCATTTCCAGCAACACACTCTCGACTCTGATGGGCAATGTCAACCCATAAGACTCAAAAATACATTGTTACCTTCTATTAACATAAAATTTGTTTAAGTATGTCATGACTTGATTTGGGTGTCTGACTTCCTCGAAATTATTTAGTCAGTGTTTAAAAGTTGAAAACTTAAGATTTCTATTGTGTACTTGAATGAAGAGACATCAATCAGAAAGTAACAAGATATTATTCAACCTGACACCTAATTAACTCTGAATAGATATCTGGTGAAACACTGGGGGTAAGAAAGGTGACAGTCAGGAACTGATCATTTCTTTATCTCATTATGTCAATCTGGCCAAGTGTCCCTCATGGATTCCCAGTTTTAAAATGCTTCATCTGTTCTGAAACTATGCCATTGAGAATATTGATGATGCCACAATATATAGTGAGCAGTCTCCTCACTGTGATCAAGTAGAGAAAGTAAGGACCACAGATGCTGGAGATTAGAGTCAAAAGTTTGGTGCTGGAAAAGCACAGCAGGCCAAGCAGCATCAGAGGAGCAGGAAAGTCGCAGTTTTGGGCATAAGCCCTTCATCAGGATTGAATGAAGGGCTAATGCCTGAAATGTTGATTCTCCTGCTCCTCGGATGCTACCTGGCCTGCTGTGCTTTTCCAGCACCACAATCTCGTCACTGTGATCAAGGCTTGGCCTCCATAAAGATTCAATGGTAGTCACTCCTGCCAGTCTCATCACGAACAGCTGAAATTGTGACGTGTAGATCAGTGAACATGTGGTCAAATTGTTTGTTTTTTTTCCCTCTCAGCCCCACCAAGAAAGCTCAGTCTGGCCTTTTTATCATTAATGGTGCTATTAAGCCATAGATAATTGTGAATTAGACCATAATTCCAACACCAATTAAGTAACAGAATTAATAGATTTATTTTATATTTTACTCAGTATTAGTTGACAACAAAACTATCTTTAGCCATCACAGAATCACAGTCGGATATGACTCATAACATTGTGACTTATTGCTATGAAAATGACAATAAAACTGACTTTTACGATTGTTTTACCTTGAAAGTCTCAGCAAGTATAATTTGATCCTGCTCTCTGAGCTTGGTTTAAGCCATTCATTGTGCATGTACCCAATTCAGATTCAATGCTAACTTGTTCCTACTACCCCAAATATGAAAAAATGATCATTCAGTATTGTTTGCAGAAGAGAAACATTTGTGACATTTATAGATCAGTTGCTAGATTCCCACCGCTGAATTATACAGTTTTGAGTTCAATTCCCATTTGTGGGTTTGAGTACAAAAATCAAGGCTGACACTCCAGTGCAGTACTGAGGGAATACTGCACTGTCAATGGTGCTGACCTCCAGTGAGATAGTTAATTCATCTGCTTGCTCAGATGGATGTGAACGGTCCTTTGGCACTATTTTGAAGAAGAGCATTTAAGGTACCATGGCAATTTTCACCATTCGATCAATATTATGAAGTTAAAAGTTATCTGGACATTACTTTGTTATTCAAGGCAATTTTCTGTGTGCAAATTATGCAGCATTTGCCACATGACAAGAATGAATACATGCTAAAGAAACCACTTAATTGGCTGTAAAGATGGTTTGTAATGCCCAGTTGCCGTGAACAGCTTGTTAACAGCATGGCCCTATCCTCTAGTCATTCGCCATTGGTAATGTCAGGTGACTGTTCGGTCATTAGGACCTAGTCGCAGACCATTTGACGAAGGACATAGTTTCAAATTCTGTCTGACACAACCTGCATTCATGTCAAAAGTAAGTAGAAAATCCTGCAGGAAAAATACACAGTAAGAAACGTGGTTAAAAGTTTCAACTGAAAGATGCGGAAGTGTGCGAATATTTTTCAGCAGCTGCGTAAGATATGGATGTTTTGTAATGATTAGTCATGGTGAATAAAAAAATCTTTAACAGCGCTGTTACAGTGTGATGCACTATTGCTATTCTCTAGTCCTACTCCTCAATGCCAGTCCATCACTGGAGATTATTATAAATTTACCCTAGCTTTTACATATATTTTGGATCATGTGGCGAAAATCGTGACCTGATCACAATTTTGAGGGCATTGAATTTCTATCAGAAAATTGCTCTGTAGAAATACAAGTCCAATTTTCAACAATGCATTTTTTGGTGCAGTTGCCCCCTTTATGCTTGGAGAACTACAAGCCCAAGTGATGAAGGAAACGCAGTGGAGGGATAATGAGCAGTTTTAAAAATAAATTTTAACTATTATTACTGTCAGAACAGAAAATGCAACAATGGTTCACAGCATTATAATTTAATCTGTTCAATATTGTTGTACATAGCATCCTTGCATAAAAATATGTCAAGAAATTTATGGCAATTGTTGCAATCATTCTTATCCATGAATCAAGGTGTGTGTATATGTTGCTGGTGTTTGTTCATTTCAATCAGTTATACGTTCAATTTATAACTTTGTACAATGGGACTAATTATAGTGCTTTAGACAAAAATATTTTACTGTTGAGTATTTTTGAGGCATTAATACACCTTTGCGTTTTGGTGATTTATAATTTTTTTCTATTCTTTTTTCAAATACGTGGGGAAAATGTGACAGTTATCATGTCAATTTACATCTTTGAGTAACTCTGAAACATATCTGGTTTTCAAAGTATTAATATACAGAATGCTGAATGATTGCAGAAACTGTCAGTATCGAATTTCCTTCGAAAACAATTTGTATTTAAGTAGTGCTGTGGAATGCAGATCAAAAAATTTTGGAGCACTCGACACAACGAAAAAGCATGTCTGAATCAGATTGATACCATTATCCATACTAGCCACGCACAAACTGGAGATGAGGCAAATAGAACATCACCCCCAGCAACCACTAACTGGGAAACTCGACAGTTATGACCTGACTTTCCCACAACAGTCTGAAAATGTATTCATTATTTTGCACTCGAATGGCTTATTGTGTAACATGTAACATGATTTCCTATCATACTTGTCAAACTAGGTTGTTTTAACGAGCAAAATGATGCATATTTCATGATTAGGCTGCATAAATTTCATGTTGACAAATAAGTATTTTTAAGTATTTCTATTCCAACATTTGATTGACAAAACTTTAACAATGCCTGAGTAAAATACATGAAAAGAAGTGCCATGAAATATGCTTATCCACATTCTCCATATATTTTAATAGCATTCATGATGGCATTGCATATCCAGAATCTGGAAGACAGGCTATTAAAGTGATCTATACTAATGTGCAGAAACACAAAGCTGTAAGTGGATGGAAAGTAGCTGCAGGCACATTCATTTAAACATTGAAGATGATAGGTAACTGCCGGTCTCCTTGGCTCCATTAAAGTTCAATCAGTCTCTGACTCAAGTAAAAACACAGTAACAGGAGGAAATAACTTCATGACATAACTTCATAATAGTCTTTAACCTTATTAATCATTGGGTTTAAAACCTGATCCTGCAATTGACACAATAGATAATATGAAGTTTGTTTCTTTAACCTTTCCATTTGTGACGATAGTTGTCTAAATTAAAAATGGCATCATAGATCCATTGCTCCTAACTGTTGTGACTATCGTTAGTGAGTTAACTGATGCATGTTTGACAGATTGTATTAACATTGAATGGCTAAACTGACTTCTTTCATCTTTTCCACCTTTGGGAATACCTTCACAGATCCTGTGTGTTATTGCACAATTACAGACAAACAGTTCTTCACTGTCAGATGATTTGAGCTTGGTTACTTTTTGAGTTTCTTTGCCGATTTATCAATATGAAAGAAAACATGGGCCTGGATTTTCACTTCCAAGTTAAATGTGCCTTTTGGGGAAATTCCCTGCTTTGGGAAATAAAGGGGTACAGCCCCAAAAATTGAATCTTTCTTTTGAGCAGGCCTGGTTAAAAGGTCTGCCTCAATGTTCTGAAACTTTGTCACAATTGTAATTAAGATATAGAAAAACAAAAAAGAAGCCCTCACTCCTTCATCCACCCAGTCCCCGAGGCCCTGAATCGATTCTATCCCAACCTAAGCCTCCCTATGTACCTCCAATGCCCAGGTAATGACCAATGCCAAAGTTATGCCAACCCTTGCTCCTTCCTATCTTTATAGTTACTTATAGATCCCATACCGCTTGGTACCAGCTGATATCACCCCACTGCCCTCATCCACTTTGCTTTATACTTGCCCTCTTCATGGCAATTCACCCAATTTCCACCATAGGAGCCATGTTAAGGAGAAACAAAATGAAGATCTATTTATCTGTTACAGACTTGACTACATACAAAGAAATCTAAATTTTCAAAATAAATTGATTAATTTAAGTACTTAATCCTTTGTGAAACCTGCTTCCACACTGTGGGAATCTATTCTATTCTAAACATTCATATTCATGGTAAGATAGGTATTGCTTTAACATCACTTGTCACCTGCTACCAGTCATTCAAATTACCTCAACCACCACTTTCTGTCTCCAACTGCTAAGCTAATTTGAACTTAGATCATGTGGCATTTGAAGAGACGGATATGTGGGATACTTGGGTTCCACGCAATTTTTCCATCTCCCTCTCATCTTGGCAGAGATACAAGAAATGGTCGGCTCCTTCAAAAATGTTTCTTCTTCAAATTGGGAGTCTCGGGGTAGAGATACTCAGTGAGAATATTGCATTTTTTGATGTAGAATTTCAATCAATTCTGAAGCATTTATCCTGCCCTTCCAAAGCAGCTTGCTACCATGAAGCAAGCCTCGTGTCAAATATGCAGACTATGTAGATGTGCTATCAATACCAATAATATAAATTACATATATGCTACGTCTTTTGGAAGGACCTATTTAACAAATCATGTAAGGAAATTACAGGGTCTATGCCTCAACGTATTAATCCCTCTCTGGCCATAGGACTGGATTAGAGGTCAACTAATATGATGCCACTTTTCAAGAAGAATGGGAAAGATACAGACCAGTGAATCTCACAGTAGTGATAGGGGGTCTATTGGAGAAAGGTTTGGAGGAGAGAATTAATCTCCATTTGGAGAGGTAAGGTTTGATCAGGGATATTGAACATGGCTTTATTAGAGGTAGATCATGCCTTTAAAATCCAACAGGAGTTTTGAGTAGGTGACCAGATAAATGTAGTCCAGTTGATTTTTTTTTATTATTGATTTCAAAGGTTCGACATGGCAGACTGATAAAGACGTTAAAAGTATATTGGACCCAGGGTAACTTGGAAAGTTGAATTCAAAATTAGCTTAGCGCTTGGAGACAGAGGGTGGTGGTAGAAGGCACATTGAATGACCATAGGCTGGTGTGAAATAATGCTTAACAGGGATCAATGCTGGGTCCCTTATTGTTTGTGATATACACAAATTGTATAGCTAAGAACGAGAGAAATGATAAATAAGCGTGTGGCTGACACAAAGATTGGGTGGGTGGTTAATAGTGAGGGAAAAGGTAAGCTATTTAAGGAAAAGATTAGTCAGATCAGCAGATCAGTGGTGGACTGAAATTTAAACCTGTAAGGAGTGGTGAGGTGTTGTGCTTTGGATGAAATAACAAGACAATAAATGACAGGACACTAGAAAGCTTAGAAAATCAAAGGAACTTTGGGGAGCTTGTCCACATAATCTTGAATGTAGCAGGTTAGACTAATAAGGAAGTTAAGAAGGCTTATGGGTCACTTGCCTTTATTGGTTGTGACGTAGATTATAAAAGCAGAGAAGTTATGTGTGGGCTGTACAAAATGTTGTCAGGTCATAGCTGGAGGACTGTGTGAAATTCTGGTCACTGCATTATGGGAAAGATGGATTTGTATTGGAGGGGATGTGGATGATATTCACCAGAATAGTGAGTTCTAATAAAGAGTCACCAATCTCAAAATATTAGCTCTGCTTTCTCCCCACAAATCCTGACAGACCTGTTTTTGTTTCAGATCTCCAGCATCTGCAATGCTTTGCTTTATTTCATCAACGTGTTGCCTGAGTTGAATCGTTTTAGCTATGTAGAGAGACTGGGTTGTTTTCTTTGGAGAAAATAAGTCCAAAGGGGGCCTAACTGCTGTGTACAAGATTATGAGGAGCATGGACAGGGTGTACAGGACAAAGCTGTTTCCCTTAGTTGAAAGGTCAATACGAGGAGGCATAATTTTAAATTGAAAGGCAGATGGCTTAAAAAGGATTTGAGGAAAATACTTTTTACCAAGCGTGTGTTGGGAATCTAGAATGCACAACGTGGGAGAGTAGTAGTGGTAGTAAACTTCATAATCTTTTTTAAAAATGTAGCTAATAAATTGTAATGTCATACATTTTAGGCTGTGGATCAAATACTGGAAAGTGCAATTAGTGTAAATAGGTCAGTGAAGACTCAATAGGTTAAGAAGCCTATTCTGTGCTGTAGGACTCCAAATGTGCTGGAACTACCATTGTGAGTTTTAATGATAATGAATAAAAAGAGAGATTTTGTGATTTGTATATTGTTAAATATCAGCTGCTATTTTTATAGTGTGTAAGAATATGTTGAGTAGATAATTCAATTTCACTACAATTGGATATATATTTCTTATAACAACATGGGAACTGGAAGAGAGAATAGGTTTCACTTTTTAATAAGAATTCATACAATAGCTGTCTTTCCACATAATTAATGAGAGTTAACAAAAAGCGTTTGGACTAATCACGATTCAATGATGCAGATTCTGCAATTTCATTCTGGGGTCATTAATTAGAGAGAAAATGTATCTTGCCATTCATTAATTTTACCGATAATTATGTCAGATCAGCCAACCACAGTAGTCAAATTTCTACACATGAAGCTCACATTTGCAAAATGTAATCTTGCACATTATGATTGAGAAAACAGAGGGGTTAAAGGCATTGATTAAGATGTAAATGATCTCCCTTCTTCAAATTAATACTAGCATTAAAAAAAAATACAACAAAACTGTCTTTGATTTTGGATTTCTTGAGGAAAGTGGAAGGAGAGGAGGGAGCTCCCATTTCCATCAGTACTAAGTGAACAGTTAAGCATGTTGTCCACCAGCGAGAAGATTCACTCTCCAGAATAGGAGCAATGGTGTCAAGTTCTTCAATAATTCTCTGGATTAGCAAAGATCAGCCTTGTTCTTCATTCATGCCTCTTCCTTTGTAATGCAAAGCAGAATCCTTCTCCTGCACTTAAAATTGTCAGCAGCTCCTTTTCCCCCACAACTTACTTGAATTGTATTAGCACAAAGTTGTCAGCATCACCCCTCATTCTCAATAAAAAATAATGTGTCTCTTTCCTAGCTATTTTCCAATAGTCTCTAACAGTATTCTCTGATTACATGCCAGTCAATGATCAATTACCAACTTGATTTACAGCTTCTGTCCCATTTTTCACATTGCACTGATTACTTTCACAACCTGCTCACATCTGCTTCTATCCTGAGTCAGTGTAGATATCATGAATCCACATATCTGCAGCTATCATTTGTACCAATTGCCCACTAACTCTCAAGTTTTTGGTCTGTAGGACAAAATGGTTCAAGATAAAATGAAAAACAAATCTAGAGAGAAAGACTAATGCCTAGTTCCAGCAAGTCTTGGAAATTGTCTTCTTTTCTTAGGCAGCCCCTCAGGTTAGAGGCTAACTTGTGTTCATTCTAATTTGATGAGTTCTGAGATGATTAGTAAGTCCAATGTGCAACTGACAGACTCTTCAAGGCAAGTGAGACTTGAAGGGTCAGATACATGGTTTTATTGGGAAGTTTGTAGGCTCACTGTAATTCCACAAATTCAACTCTGCCTGTTTCTGCTGAAGTCTCTTCAGATGTTTTGTGTCTTTTCAAATCAAACCTTTCCATTGTATTTGGTCACATGCCATTTACACTCAAAAGTCATCTAGGATGTCCAAGTGTTTCACAGAAGCCTTGAGAACATTCTTAAATTAACGTCACAATTTTCCTGGGATTTTCCTGCTGTAACATCTTGTGTTATACAACAAAATGAAATTTTCAGGCACACCAATCTCGCATCTTTTGCATATTCACTTCTACAAGAATCAGTGATGACTTGGATAGATTTGCCGACTCAACGTTCTTGTAGATAAACATTGAGGGTATTGTAATGTAAAGAAGGATGTCCACACAATGTCTTAGGTAGACAATGGGCTGCATTTTGGTGAATAGCAAATGCTTTTTACATGTTATTTAATAGCTGGTTACATTACACCAAACACATGTTTGACTCTTCTAAGACATGAGGTTGTCCTTAAGAGTACGTTCACATTACAGCCACTTACACGACAATGATAATATGTAGAGAAATCTAAATGCTCCAACACTGTACCATGGCCAGAAGACATAAAATGGATATCTCAAATAAATCTGTTTTCTCTTCTACATGTTTATGTTTAACTTCTGTTACTTTTAAAAGTGACAATCTTGCTGATGTCATATGTTGGCTGAAACTGATTACATGATTATAGTTTGAGAAGCTTCTAAACCTCCTGCATTGTATGGATATTATGGTTTAAGTGGACACAAAGGGCTTGGAAATGAGCCACCAGCCTCCAGCCAGCTCTGAGTAAAGGTAAACATGAAGATTCACTATGCTACAGTGGATGCTAAAAGTTAAGTCTTCCCTTCGCAATGGAAACACTAATTGGGGAGGTAAAGATACACTGTTGGCTTAATAACATTCCAATCAGCCATCTGATTTGGGTCATTAATATCTGAAATGTCTGCATTTAACCACATGATTAAAATATAGCTTGTTGAATTGCTTAAGTGTACATTTTGGGATTTTAAGTCAGTTGCTGTTTGACCTCCAGCGGGAGGGCAGAACTCCAGGCTGAGTTGAGAGCTTGCCTTGGACTTTTCATCTCTGTTTCCAGATTTCTGGTGAGAAAGAAATGTTCACTTTCATTTCAAAAAGGAAAATGACAGGGCCCAGCTTACTGAGGGAGAAACAATTAGCTCAGAAGACTGTATTGTTGGTTTGCAATGCAGAGTAATACCAACAGCAGAGGCTCAATTTCTGCACTCGCTGAAGTTGCCATTTTAGGCTCTCTTTCTCAATCTCCCCTCTTGCCTGGCATATGGCAACAGTCAGGTTAAGCCAGCATCAATTGTCTTGCTCTGATGACAGAGCAGTCCTATGATCCAGTTGGACTACAGCAACTTAACCTTTATTAGAAACTGACCTCTGGGGAAGTTGTACTTTACGTGAATTGATGTTAAGTACCTGTGGATGTATCAAAGTTTGTAATTTGTGATCAAAGTCACCTTCTGTTCTGACTCCCCTAATTCCTCGAATGATTGTTCGTGTGTGTGTTTGCAGGTAGGTAGTGAAGCTATTTCTCCATGTTTTCATTACTTTATTAATAAACCCTGAGTTTGGCTTAATATGAATGGATTTTGCTTCTGGTTTATCTCAAAAATTGGAATCTGAAAACCAGGGTTTGGGGATCACCCTTTGGCTTACATGAGTAAGAGCAAAATGAGAAAGGAGTAAGTCAAATAATACCTTGCAGACTCAGGTTTACAAGAGGTAAAGCAATCATAATTTAATTTCACAGCCATTTTCCCTTCAAGTGATAAATGAAGAAGTAGATTGCAGTAACAATGCAGGCTGTAATCATTGTGTCCACTGATGTTGATCCAGAGAGGGAAATGGACAGCACTAAAAACCCTGATAACCTTGACAAATATAAGCTTTCTTTTCACTAAACCATTCTTTTTCTGCTTGATTGTATTTGATTTTCTAATTCCTTTATAATTGGTTCTAGCTGGAGGAGGATTAGTATTTTAAACATTACAAAGAGGTCACTTGCCTCATTATTAATCTGTTTTCTAACTGCCAGATTTTATTCAGTCTGGCTATATTTCCTCGGTCTTGGAAAACCTTACAGCCCAATGAGACCAAAAAGCATTGTATCCATCAAGAGAGTTTTTTATAGCATTGCTTGTGGGTCAAGCGAATTAGAAGGCTTTTCTGGTAGATCCCCTATGTTCATCACTTGTGGGAGCATGAGACAGCACTGGTACAGTCAAACGGCTCGCCAACTTCGCATACACCTTCCACCCCAACTTCAAATTCACCTGGACCATCTCTGACACCTCCCTCCCCTTCCTGCACCTCTCCATCTCCACTTCTGGAGACCGACTTACCACCAACATCCATTTCAAACCCACCAATCTCCACAGCTACCTCAACTACACCGTTTCTCACTTGCCCTCCTGCAAAAATGCTAGTCCATACTCCCAGTTCCTCTGCCTCTGCTGCATCTGCTCCCAGGATGAGGCATTCCACCCCAGGACATCCCAGATGTGCTCCCACTTCTTTGACCATAATTACCCCTCTTCTGTGATCTATGATCCCTCAACCGCACCTTCCGCATTTCTCACACTTATAGAACATAGTACCCTTTGGCCCTCGATGTTGCGCTGACCTGTGAAACCAATCTGAAGCACATCTAACCTACATTATTTCATTCTCGTCCATTGCCTATCCAATGACCATTTAGATGCATGTAAAGTTGGCGAGTCTACAACTGTTGCAAGCAGTGCATTTCATGTCCTTACTACTCTCCAAGTAAAGAAACTACATCTGTCCTATATCTATCACCCCTCAATTTTAAGCTATGCCCCCTCGTGCTATCTACCACCATCTGAGGAGAAAGGCTCTCACTGTCCACATGATCTAAGCCTCTTATTACTTATGTCTAAATTAAGTCATCCCTTAACCTTCTCCTCTCTAACAAAAACAGCCTCAAGTCCCTCAACTTTCCTTATAAGACCTTCCCTCCATACCAGGCAACATCCGAGTAAATCTCCTCTGGACCCTTTCCAAAGCTTCCATACCCTTCCTGTAATGTGGTGAGCAGAACTGCACTCAATACTCCGAGTGCGGTCGCACCCGAGTTTTGTACAGCTGCAGGATGACCTTGTGGTTCCAAAACTCGATCCCTCTACTCATAAAAGCTAACACACCACATGTCTTCTTAACAGCCCTAACAACTTGGATGACAACTTTGAGGGATCTATGTACATGGACACCAAGATCTCTCTGCTCATCAACACTACCAAGAATCTTACCATTAATCCAGTACTCTTTATTCCTGTTACTCCTTCCAAAGTGAATGACTTCACACTTTTCTGCATTAAAGTCCATTTGCCACTTCTCAGCCCAGCTCTGCAACTTAGCTATGCCCCCCTGTAACCTACAACATCCTTCAGCACTATCCACAACTGTATCAACCTTAGTGTTGTCTGCAAATATACTAAACCATCCTTCTACGCCCTCATCCGGTTCATTTATAAAAATGACAAACAATAGGCCTGAAACAGATCATTGCAGTACACCACCAGTAGCTGAACTCCAGGATGAACATTTCCTATCAATCACCACCCTCTGACTTCTTTCACCCAGCCAATTTCGGATCCAAACTGTGAAATCGCCCTCAATCCTATGCCTCCATATTTTGTGCAGTAGCCTACCATGGGGAACCTTACCAAATACTTTACTGATATCCATGTACACCACATCAATGGCTTTACCCTCACCCACCTTTTTGGTCACTTTCTCAAATAATTCAATAAGGTTTCTGACGCATGGCCTACTCTTCATGAAACTGTGTTGACTATCCCAAATCAACTTATTCCTATCAAGATGATTATAAATCCTATATCTTACAACCTTTTCCAATACTTTATCCACAAACAAAGTAAGGCTCACTGGTCTACAATTACCAGGGTTGTCTCTACTCTCTTTCTTGAACTTTTGAACACAAACCCCATCCCTCCAACAACAATAAGGATTGAGTCCCCCTGTCCATCTTCATTGTCACCTATCTGCTCCACCCCTCCCTACGAACAAATGAAAATTACCCTTACCTGTATCCATCTATCACCATCGCACCTACCCTTTTCCAGCCACAATCCCCCTCATTTACTTCTGTGCTCGTTTCCCTCTCTCCAGCCCTGATGAAGGGTCTCAGCCTGAAATGTCGACTTTCCTGCTCCTCTGATGCTGTCTGAGCTGCTGTGCTTCTCCAACTCCACATCTATTAACTATTGTTGCTGTGGAGTTGGCCTCTTTACCCAACATCTTTATAGAGATTTAACTATTAATCATTCTGGTACAGAATAGGAATTATGATACAGCCACACAGATGCATTGGAATTTAAAATTGTTTTCCTGACAGCACTGGGGAATTGACATTGAATATATTCAAGGTAGGTTGGAAAGATATTTGGCCATGGGTTACTGGGAAGTGAGAGGAGGGTGGGGTTGGATAGTGAAGGATAGAGTAGGGGTTGGAAAGTTGAGGCTATAGTTTGATCAGTCAACACCTTAATGAATGACAGATCAGGATTGAAGGGTCAAATGGCTCAGTCCTATTTAGTTCTTACATCTGATGACCTTGTGTCTATCTGGTTTACTTTTATAGCATTCACTTCTTTATCCTCCTTGCAGTAGTAAGTTTCACATTCTAATCGCTCTCTGTGAAGTCATTTCTCTCGAATTCCTATTGGTTTATTACTGACTATTTTACATTTGGTTTTGTTGTCTATGCTGACACTTTGACAGAGCTATTTAATTAACTCAACTCACTGCTCTTTTCTGATGTGCTTCAAATTTTATCCCCTTCAATGTTTATCCAATTCGCTTCTGAAAGTTTAAGAGTGCATTTGCTGTCACTGTTTTCTGGTAGCTGTGTGCTTCAGATGTCAATGACTGGTGTGTAAAAATAATATTTTTTGTTTGCTATGTAAACTTAGAAAGATATAAATTAGGTGGACGCCAGAAAGCCTTTTCAAGCTTATGCCTGTATTTATATTACCTCACAGTTATCTGAGTTGAATTCCACCTGCTACATTCCTTCTCACTCCACCAGTCCACCTAAATCATTTTGGAGCTTACAGCTATCCTCTACACTAGCCACTACACAACCAATTTTTGTGTTGTTTGCAAATTTCCAACTTGTACCTCTCATGTTCAACTTAAAATTATTAATGTATAAAACAAACAACAAGGATCCCAACACTGAGGTCTTCAGAATACTACTTGAAACAGCTGTCCATTCATGAGGGCAGACATCAACCATTATCCTTTGTTTCCTATTACACTTTAACTATAGATTCAATTGGACTCATTACCCTGTATCTCATTTTCCTATGTACTAGGTATGACTCTAACCAGTGGTGGGTTTCCTCCTGGTACCCATTAATTCCAGGAGAAAGTGAGGACTGCAAATGCTGGAGATCAGAGTCGAGAGTGTGGGGCTGGAAAAGCACAGCAGGCCAGGCATCTTGATGAAGGGCCCATTCCTGATGAAAGGCTTATGCCTGAAACATCGATTCTCCTGCTCCTCGAATGCTGCCTGACTTGCTGTGCTTTTCCAGTACCGTAATCTCAACCCATTGATTTCAGTTTTACTAGGGCTGCTTGATACCACACTTAGTCAAGTACAGACTTGATGTCAAGGGCTGTCACTTTCATCTCACCTCTGACAGTCAACTGTTCGTCTTAGTTTGTTCCAAGGCTGTAATCAGGTAGGGAGATGAATATCATTGGCAGAATACAAACTGGGCATAAGTAAGCAGCCAATTGGTATGCAAGTCTAGGAACTATAGACCAGTAAACTTAACATCTGTGGTGGGTAAGTTACTTGAGAAGATTCTGAGAGATAAGATTTGCATGAATTTGGAAAGACAAGGTTTGATTAGGAGTGGTCACTATTGACCTTTGTGAGTGGGAGATCATACCTCACAAATTTGTTAGAGTTCTTTAATGAAGTGACCATGAAGATTGAAGAGGGCAGGGCAGTAGAAGTAGTCTATATGGATTTCAATAAGGCCTTTGATAAGGTTCCACATGGCAGGCTGCTCAGGAAGGTTAGGTCGCATGGAATCCAAGGTGAGCTGGCAAATTGAATACATAATTGGCTTGATGGGGAGAAGCAAAGGATAATAATGGAAGGATGCTTATTGGACTGGAGGCCTGTGAGTAGTGGAGTGCCTCAGGGGTTGGTGCTGGGCCCTTTGCTGTTTGTTATATATATCAATGATTTGGATGAGCATGTGCAAGGCATGATTAGTACAATTGCTGATGACACTAAGATAGGCAGCATTGTGGAAGTGAGGAAAGTTATCAGAAATTGCAGCAGGACCTTGATCAGCTGGGGAAGTGGGCCAAGTTTAAAATGGAGTTTAATATAGATAAGTATGAGGTCTTGTATTTTTGGAAGTCAAATCAAGGTAGGAGTTTGATAGTGAATGGTAGGGCCTTACAGAATGTAGTGGAACAGAGGGACATTGGAGTTCAGATGTACAGTTCTCTGAAAGTGGAGTCACGGGTAGATAGGGCTGTGAAGAAGGCTCTTGGCATACTGGCCTTCATCAGTCAAGGCACTGAGTATAGAAGTTGGGAAGTTATGTTGGGAAGTTTTACAGGACATTGGTGAGGCTACACTTGGGTTATTATGTTCAGTTTTGGTCACCTTGTTATAAATTGGATGTTATTAAATTGAAAATAGTGTGGAAGAAATTTACAAGGATGTTGCCTGGATTCAATGATCTCAGTTGTAGGGAGAGCTAGGACTTTTATCTTTAGAGCATCGGAGATACGAGGGGGGACCTGATAAAGGTGTATAAGGTTGTGAGAGGCATGGATAGGGTGAATGCACTCAGTCTTTTTCCCAGGGTTGGGGAATCAGGGAAAAGATAAAATGGAACCTGAGGAGCAGTGTTTTTACACAGAAGGTGACATACATATGGAATGACCTGCTAGCAGAAGTGGTTGAGGTGGGTACATTAACAGGTATTTGGACAAATATATGTATAAGAAAGGATTAGAATGGTATGGGCCAAGTGCAAGGAAATGAGATTAGCATGGATGAACATTTTAGTTGGCATGGACCAGTTTGGGCCAACAGGTCTGTCCATATGCTGTAGGACTCTTATGACTCTCTATGACTCCATAAGTGCTGTTTAATAGCACTGTAATTGACCCCTTCCATCATCTTACTGATGACCAAGAGTAGACTGATAGGCAGTAATTGGTCAGTTTGGATTTGTCCTGTTTTTTGTGTGCAGGACATATCGAGGCTATTTTCAACATTGTTCGGAATATAGTAGCCATATTGGAACATCTTGGCTTTGGAGATGGTAATCTTTGAGGAGAAAGTGAGGTCTGCAGATGCTGGAGATCAGAGCTGAAAATGTGTTGCTGGAGAAGCGCAGCAGGTCAGGCAGCATCCAGGGAACAGGAGAATCGACGTTTCGGGCATAAGCCCTTCTTCTGCGCTTCTCCAGCAACACATTTTCAGCTTTGGAGATGGTAAGTTCTGTAGTGCTCGTTTTCAGAACAATAGCTGGAATATTGTCAGAACCCATAAATTTTGCAATATGCAGTGCCTCCAGCTCTTTCTTTATATTATTCGGAGTGAATTGGCTAAATACTGACATTTGTGATCACCAGAGGTGCTGGGTTCCCCATTATTGAAGACAGTCAAATTTGTGGAGCTTCCTCCTTCCAGTGAGTTTTTAAATTATCTACCATCATTCATGATCAGATAGGGGAGGACTGCAGAGCTTAGAACTGATTGATGGGTTGTGGGATTGTTTGCCTATGTCTGTCACTTGCTGCTTATGCTGGTTGGCATGCAAATAATCTAGTTTTTTTTAGCTTACGGAGATTGACATTCCATTTTTAGATATGCCTCTGCTGCTCGTAATATGTCCCCATGAACTGTCTGGGCTATGGTTGATTCCTTGATGAATGGTAATATCAGAACGAGGGAATATATTGGGTCATGAGGTGGCATATTGCATTGCAAGATTATGCTACTTCTGTTGAGGACTCACAATGCCTCATGGATGTCCAGTCTTGAGTTGTTAGATCTGTTTGAAGTCTCTCCCATTGAACACAGTGCAACATAAACATGATGGAGGCTATTCTCAATGTGAAAGTGGGACTTCATCTTCTCAAGAACAGTATGGTGGTCATTCTTACCAATGCTATTGTAAATAGCAGTGGTCATCTGCAGCCGGCAAATTGGTAAGGATGAGGTCAGGTTTGTTTTGCCCTCTTGTTGATTCCCTCATCAGTCTGGCAGCTATGCCCTTTCAGACTCAAGCAGCTCAATCAGTCGTGCAACTGCCGAGCCACTCTTGGTGGTGGACATTGAAATAAGTACCCCACCTAAAGTACATTTTGCATCCTTGCCACCCTCAGTGCTTTCTCCAAGTGTTGTTCAACATGGAGGAGTGTTGATTCATCAGCCAAGGGAGAATGGTAAGTGGTAATCAGCAGCAGGTTTCCTTGTCTGTGTTGGACCTTATGCAATTCCTTTCCAACTCTACATCACTGTCACCACCACTACTGGGCCTAGCCATCGGTGCGAAAGAACATTTTGCAGGGATGGTGATAATATTGCCTAGAATATTGTCTGTCAGTAATGATACTTCGTGCATGATTCTGTCAATCTGTTGTTTTACTGCTCTGTGAGTATCAAGGGAGTGACTCATGCCTTTGAGAGGTGTTGAACAAACTTCAATTTCCATTATTTCTTCCTTCTCTCTGCCTCATGTGAAACCTATCATGCCACCTGGCAAAAGCATAAAAGGTTGCACTAGTTGCTCCCAACATCAAGACTCCTCATTGGATTCTGCCACAAATTTTGCTAATCCAGTCATTCTCCACAACTTTATTCACCTCATTTCCATTGCCTAGTTTGGGCTGTAATGAGGACCCTGATTAACAAGCTGCAAATACATCAAAATTGTTCCTGCAGGACATGTCACTACCTGCAGGTAGGAGAGAAGAAAATTAGAACCAAATTAAATTAATTTCATACAAGGATATTTGTTTTGCTTGCCTCAGTTGATAACAGCTTTGCCTTTGGGTTGGAAATTTGCAAATTTATGCCATACTCAAGAATTTACTGACAGAATCATATTGAGGGGTTGCTGAAGGGGTTTTTTTTTGGAGTGAATGAAAAACAAAGACGGCCTGTATTTGTTCATGGTGTATAAACAATCATACAGCATTATTTAAATGACAATAAATTTATTTTACTTTTTTTTAGCTGAGCAGCACAAAAACACAGTGGTCATGTTAGTTAATAGCACTGTTAAAAAGTACTCCTGATTGGACTGATTCTGATTTACATAGTACAAGCTGAAGCAAAAATATTCAGAAAACTTAAGAATGTTTCCCAATCAGTCCACAATGTACTCATTACTATTAATATGAGAAAATTCTTTTATGCTCACGTATATCACATCAAATCTATTCCTGTTTAATGGGACAGGATGTTATATCAACTTAATTAGCTTGCAGTGCTGTTGTTCTGTTCATGGAAATCAACCATCTGAGCTGAAGCAAAACTTTGCTGTGCTGCAGATATCCCAAGGAACTGATGACTTTGTAGCATTATTGTTCTTTGCAGTGCAATGGAGATCACAAGTATTCAACTCTGTTGTGGAATGGAGGCTGAGACATTAGCAGGATTCAATGACAAAAATATAAATGAACACCCAAAAAGAAATGTTGCCATTAAAGCTTTTAAAGCTAGCTTTCAGATATGTTGCCTTAGGTGCAGTTTGCACAATAAAGTATGTGATTTTGCATCACTAAAATAAATAATTTCTCTTCATGTGGGATCAAATTATTGAAGATGCTGGAATCTGTACTGAAAGCAAAACTGCTGGAAATCACAACAGGTCAGGCAGCATTTGTGAAGAGAGAGCATGTTTTGAGTCTCAATGCCACTTCATCAGCTCTGGTGTTGCTGCTTGACCTCCTGTGACTTCCTCATTTCTTGTTTCTAGGAAATAATTTCTCTGGCGGCTGTTATCTCAAGTATCTAAAACTAATCCGATTCTCCGGCCCCTTCCACAGAATCGTGGCATGTTCTTCTTTTGTTTTAAATTTACCAAGTTATTTTGGCTTAAGTTAGCAGTGACCAAGCTATGCCATTGTCTGTGTTAATGATTAAGTAGCCATTAAGTTTAACATTAATGATTTGATTTGATTTAATTTAATTATTATCATCACACGTACTGAGGTACAGTGAAAAGTTTTGTTTTGTAAGCAACACAGGCAGAACATAACATACAAAGGACATAGGGTGATAGAATAGAACGTGGAATATAAAGTTACGGGTGTAAAGAAGACACATGAAAAGCAAGATCAACATTAGGTTTGAAATTTGAGAGGTCCATTCAGCAGTCTAATAACTGTTGAGTAGAAGCTGTTCTTGAACCTGTTAGCACGTGTGTTTAAGCTTTTGTATCTTCTGTCTGATGAAATAGGTTGGGAGAAATTATAACCAGGGTGGGACAGGTCTTTAATAATGTTGGCTGCCATTCCAAAGTAGTGAGAAGTATAAATGGAGTTAATGGATGGAAGGTTGGCTTGTGTAAGGGCCTGAATTGTTTTTACAACTCTCCATAGTTTATTTCAATCCTGCACAGAGAGGTTGGCATACCAAGCCATGATGCATCCATACAGAATGTTTTCTATGGTACTTCTGTAAAAATTGAGGTGCTTTATGGATACACCAAATTTCCTTAGTCTCCCAAGGAAGAAGAGGCATTGTTGTGCCTTCCTGACTGTTGCATCAATGTGGGTGGTCCAGGATAGATTGTTAGTGATCATCACGCCAAGGAACATGACACTCTTGACCACCTCTACCTGAGCTCCATTTGACGCAGAAAGAGGCATATCCTCCTTTTTCGCTTCCTGAAGTCATATTTAGCTCTTTAGTTTTCTTGATGTTGAGGGAGAAATTATTATCTTTACACCAAGCTATCAAGCACTCTGTCTCTTTCCTGTATTCTCTCTTGTCATTGTTTGATATCCTGACTATAACGGTGGTGTTCTCAGCAAACCTGTAAATGGGGTTCAGATGAAGTTTGGCCACACAGTCATGAGTGTACAGGGAGTATGGTGAGGGGCTGGGTACGCATCCTTGCGGGATGCTGGTGTTGAGGATTATCGTGGAGGAGATGCTGTTGTCTAGCCTCACTGACTGCAGTCTGTGGGTCAAGAAATCAAGGATCAATTTGCAGGGGTTGGAGTAAAGAGCTCTGTCTCTGAGTTTGGAGATTAATTTGTCTGGGATTATAGCATTGAAGGTGGAACTGTCAATAAGCCTGATGTTGGTACTCTTGTTATCCAGATGCTCCAGGGATGAGTGTAGGGCTAGGGAGATGGCATCTGCCAGGGACCTGTTACACTGGTAGACAAATTGCATTAAGGCAAGCGGGGAGGCTAGAGTTGATGCGAGCCATGACTAACCTCTCAATGCACTTCATTATTATGGAAATCAGAGCCTCTGGGCTGTAGTCATTGAAGCACATTGCATGTATTTTCTTTGCTACCAGGAAGATGGTGGTTTTCTTGAAGCAGGTGGGGACTTCAGATTGTGGCAAGGAGAGGTTAAAGATGTCTGCGAATACTCCCATCAGCTGGTCTGTGCAGGATCTGAGTGTGCAGCCAGGGACTCTATCTGGGCCAGTCCCTTTCCATGGGCTCACTCTTATTAAGGCCGATCAGACATCTGCAGCAGTGACTGAGGGAACAGATGCATCTGAGGCTGTCAGGGCAGGTTACATCATTTCACTGACTTCCTGTTCGAACTGAGCATTTAAATATATTGAGCGCATCTGGGAGGGATATATTTTTGTCCACGATTCTTTTCTGTTTCTCTTTATAGCCCATTATATCAAATAGGCCTTGCAACAGATGGTAGGTTCCCATGTGGTTAGTTTGGGTATTTAACTTAGTCTCTAATTTATGGCTTGAACATCAGCCATGGTTCAATTGTTTATACCCAGGCCTGTTTCAGAAGTTTTGGGTTGAAGTCCCATTTTATTCCAAGTCTTGGGTACAAAAGTCTTGGCTAATACTCCAAAGGATTCGAGCAAAGTCCAGTCTATCATCTCAGGTAAACATCAAAGATTCCATTGTCCTGTTTTAAAGAATGGGCAGTTCCGAAGAAGAGTCACGTTAGACTTGATACATTAACTCTGTTTCTCTCTACACAGCTGCAGCCAGACCTGCTCAGATCATATAGCAGTTTGTACTTTTTATTTCAGATTTCCAGCATCTATCATACTTTATTTTTATTAGGGCAGCATCAGCTGTGTTCCTCACAAAAAGCAAGGTGTCCTTTCATTTTCACATTACTGTTTTGCAAGGGTATCCTGTTTGCAAATTAGCTGCTTCATTTCCTGCTTTGTAATAGTTATTACACTTCAGCAGTACTTCACTGCCCAAGCATTTTGAAATCCCCTGAGTTTGGGAAAGGTTCTGTATGAATATAAGTCTTTACTTCCTTTCTTTTTAACCCAGAGCTAAAGACAACTATAAGTTCTCTGTGAGCCCATCAATTCAACCTGGAAGTGAAGAGACCCAGCGCTTTCGTAATAATTCTGATTAGCCAATTATTAGATTGATTGTACTCATCTGAGATTCTTCCTACTATCTTCACAAACAGAAAATAGTTCCATTCTCAAATTTACAGTTGTTCAGTGACCACTAGAACAAAATTAAAACAAAGAAAAAAATTACACACTGTCCTTCTTCCAACACAGATTCATTCAAAGATCATTGGAGTATATAAAGACAATTCCTGGGAGACGTATCCTATTTTTTTCTGCGAGAATTAAAGAAACAGTGGTGTTAGTCACAGGCATGAGCAGATCACATAATACAACTGGGTTCAGTAAGGCACTAAACCATAACAACCCCCTTCCAGCAACAGGGTGTTCAGGTGTGTCATTGCTTGCTAGATGTTCTTTATCTTCCTACAAAATCTATAACCACAAAGAGAAATTTCAAGCTGAGAAAAGAAAGAAGATTGGAGAATAAGGAAGTTGGTCCTCAAGTTTTGGAATGCCAGGCATGCCTAATGCAAAGTGCATTTAGTGAAGTGTCTGAGCTGTTTCTTGAGCCAAATTCCCAGCCAATCTGTATTTAGACAACAGGCTCAGAACATTACATTATGTCTCACTGCCAGTGTGTTGGTATGCTTTTAAAACATGCTCATGATATAATCACTGCATCACAGCATATAGAGTCAGAGAGTCATAGAGATGTACAGCATGGAAGCAGACCCTTCACTCCAACCCGTCTACGCCAACCAGATATCCCAACCAAATCTAGTCCCACCTGCCACCACCCGGCCCATATCCCTCCAAACCCTTCCTATTCATATAACCATCCAAATGCCTCTTAAATGTTGCAATTGTACCAGCCTCCACCACATCCTCTGGCAGCTCATCCCATACACGTACCACCCTCTGCGTGAAAAAGTTGC
>NC_057715.1:41127320-41131238 GCF_004010195.1 Chiloscyllium plagiosum
TACCCCTCATTGCATTAGAGCCAGTCTCAATACCAGAAACTTGGCTGCTTGTGCTACATTCCCCTGAAAATCCATCATCCCCAACATTTTCCAAAACAGCATATTTGTTTGAAATGGGTATAGTCACAGAAGAAGGTAAAAACAATGACTGCAGATGCTGTAAACCAGATTCTGGATTAATGATGCTGGAAGAGCACAGCAATTCAGGCAGCATCGAGGAGCTTCAGCAAAATCGACATTTCGGGCAAAAGCCCTTCATCAGGAAGGGCTTTTGCCCGAAACGTCGATTTTGCTAAAGCTCCTCGATGCTGCCTGAATTGCTGTCCCCATAGTCACAGAAGACTCCTGCACTAACTGCCTACTTCTCTTACCCTTCCTGGAGTTAACCCATCTATGTGACTGTATCTGTGACTTCCCCCCTTCCTATAACTGCCATCCATCACATACTGTTGCTGTTGCAAATTTCTCATCGCTTCTATCTGTCTCTCCAACCGATCTACTCGATCTGATAAGATTTGCATCCAACACCATTTATGGCAGATATAATCCGCACTAACCCTTAAACTCTCTTTAAACACCCACATCTGACAAGAAGTACATATCACTGCAAAGGAGAAAGTGAGGACTGCAGATGCTGGAGATCAGAACTGAAAATGTGTTGCTGGAAAAGCGCAGCAGGTCAGGCAGCATCCAAGAAGCAGGAGAATCGACGTTTCGGGCATTGACCCTTCTCCCGTCTCCAACACACCCCATCCACCTGGACGCCCTGTGCTGGCCTCTTACCTTCCCTCAAAATTCCTGAAGAAGGGCTCATGCCCGAAACGTCGATTGTCCTGCTCCTTGGATGCTCCTGAACTGCTGCGCTTTTCCAGCAACACATTTTCAGCAGCGATATCACTGCAAAGGCCATTTTTGCTCCTTCACAATCTACAGACCCAGGAAATAACACCGTCTTATTCCTCTACAAACACTTCCCCAGGTTAAATTAATAGCTATGACTTATATTTTAAGTTTAATCAAGAGACTTATCTCTAAAAACATATAATCAAGAAAGAATCCACTATACTCACTACTGCAGCCTTTCTCTTGGACAGACTTAAAACAACAATTAACTTATCTGATTCTGTGCTGTGAACTTTGCCCAACAGTTCCTCCAAGATTAGTTGTGAATTTCACTGTTTGTTAATTTTTCCAGATGTACTCCGATGTCCAGCGATACACAAAATCAAACAGCAAAGGCGGTAATTGTGCAGGTTCTCTCTTTCTCTCTCTCACTCCTGCACTATCCTCACCATGTGCTTCCTTTGTCTGCTCTTCTCCCTTTTAATCTGCTGTTGTTTTGACTTTTTTTTTCCAAAGTTCCAAAGCAATGCAACAGCATATAAAACAGTAATTGCTGCTCCTGGAATTCGAGGAAATCACCTCCAACACCTAAAATACCTCAAAAAAAGGAGCAGCTCTTACAGCCAGAAAGTTTTCCCGTCCTCCATCTTGGATTACCCAGAATCCAATTCGTGATCTGAGGATTTGAAGATCTCATATAGCATTTACCTCAGGTCACCTGAAATATGACACTCTACTGGAAACATGCTCCTCTATAATATAATAGTTATTTGCAACACATATCTATTGGATTCTTTGATACTATAGTATCCATGCCCACTTATGTTACATAGATAACAGAAATATTGACACGTCAAAAAAACCCCACAGAGATCTGCAGAACGGTATCAGTGTCAGCCACTTATAAAAGAGCCTACTGTCTTTCTGTCGGATATGCTGAAAACAATTAAAGACTAACCAGACAACAGCATTGGACAACAGAGGAATCATACACAACATCAATTTCTGTGAGTACAGACAACTGTACAGATCTATATTTAGGGCATTGATCACCAAGGAAACAGAACTGATTTATTTTTTGCATAGAATTTAAGATCTGTCAAAACAAAATAAATTGTTAAGATTGTATCAATTGAAAAAAAAGGCTTGGTGTGCTTTTGAACTGCAACCCAAAGTGCAGCACAGAATTTGGAAGAACTCCCTGTTCTTGATGGTTACTATATATGCAACATCTACAAAGTTTGTGTTTAAGGAAAGAACAAATTTACATTGATACAATGTCAGAGCCCAATGTTTTAAGGTGTTACATTCCAACATATTTATATAATAATTATATAAAATAGAAACTTAATTATGAATTGGGCAGCATCCAATGACAAGTTTACTGAATTACAACTATTCAGCTAAATATCTATTCTATTTTACACAAAATAATAGGTGGTCCTAACAAAGGAGATTTAACAATCTTATTTGCCATAGGCAAGGAGCTGCTTGACACAAAGGACAGATTTGTTTGTTTTTCATAAAAATCCAGGTTTGCAACGTTCTCAAAAACTAGCTGAAGATAGGAATTAATTTCAGTATTAACAGACTGAAATACAGTTTGCACCTCCACAAGTCTCCTAACCAGTTTGTTGGAAGATGTTACAGCAAAGGGCACCAATGTGACTTCTCTGAAGACCAAATCGCAGACACATTCATTGAAATAGTCATAACCTCTGAACAATTAAAGCCTTTAGAAAGGATATTTTGGCCAAGAAATAGGACCATAACATTGATGGATTGTGAAAGGATGAACACAGATTTGAAGCCTGGTTAACAAAATGCTTTAGGTACAGACAAAACCAACAGTTAGCCCAAACCCAACAAGATCTGCAAGTGACGTGTTTTATTGCTCAAAAGCTGTCCGGCTTTCCTTGATGTCTTCATGTTGCATATAACATTGGGCATACATAGCTAAAATCTACTTCCAAAGATCAAGCCAGGCCCCAAAACAGAACACAGATGATAGACAAAATAGTAGAACACCATAACGTTGGTAGCAAGGCAAGTGTTGAGATGTACAAACACAAACTCATAAATCAGGATCAGATTTCAACAATTGAAATGCAACTTTCAGAAGACAATGCTTTGCATATTATTAACTTCACATGCCACATGGTCAGCTGATACCCAGACATGCTAACAGTACAAAGCTCTGTTAGTCAATATATTATTCACCCTTGTAATGTATTAATTACTCTGAATCATGCAACCATGGTTTTATTCCTTTCCTATCAATGAATGTAAGCTGGGTGTGGTTGAGTCATGTGTGCTGTGTTTGTCTCATGGTCGCCATGATGTGGGGGTGCTGGTGTTTGACTAGGATGGATAAAGTTAAAAGTCACACAACATCGGGTCTTAGTCCATTTGAAAGTAGAAGCTTTCAGAGTACTGTTTTTTCATCAGGTAGCTGGGACAGGATATAGAATTTGTAGTAGGAGATCAAAGTGTTCTACACTGATGTGATGTATTGAACAAACTTAGATTGCTGTTAAGTCTTTACTCACTTAGAATGGGGATGCAGGTTTTGATTGATTAACATGTAAATCCCAGAATTTCTTTCAAGTCACAGTGCTGAGATAACTTAAGGTTTTATCAGTATTTAAGAAAAAAGGTGACATCTCAGCTCAGACAATCCATTAAAGGTGTAAGATTAGAGCCTGTGTCCTAACTTGAAGTCAGACTAGTTCTATTCTCGAAGTAGGAATTTATAAAATGTCACATTGCCTACAGATTGTGCCCCGTGTGTTTGTGTGTGTGTCAGAGAGCGTATGGTGTGGTAGAGTTATCTGTAATATGACATGAACCCAACATCCCGGTTGAGGCTGTCCTGATGGGTACCAAACTTGGCTATCAATGTCTGCTCAGTGACTCTGCATTGGTATGTACCCTGAAGTCCATCTTGGAAGACATTCACCTGAAGATCCAAGGCTAAATGTCCTTGACTGCTGTAGTGTTCCCAATTTGGGAGAGAACATCCCTGCATGGTGATTGTTGAGTGGTGTCCATTCATCTGTTGTCATAGTGTCTGCT
>NC_057715.1:41133530-41145887 GCF_004010195.1 Chiloscyllium plagiosum
AAATTGGCCCTCATGTTTTTTTTAATCTCTGTCCTCTCACCTTGAGTGTGCCCATTAGTCTTGTAATCCCCCATCCTACAAAAAAGACAACTGCTATTAAATCCATCTGTAGCCTTCATTATTTTATAAACTTTGGCAAAGTCACCTCTCAACCTCCTACGCTCCAATAAAAAAGGTTCCAGTCTTTCTTTACAATTCAAACCTTCCATACCCAGCAACATCCTGGTAGATCTCTTCTGAACCCTTTCCAGCTAAATAATATCTTTCCTGTAACTGGTCGACTAGAACTGGACACAGTATTCCCAAAAAGGCCTCACCAATGTCCTGTACGACCTCAACATGACTTCCCAACTCGTATAGTCAAACAATTGAGCAATGAAGGCAAGCATGCCAACTGTCTTTTGAATCATCCTGTCTATGTATGATGCAAACTTCAAAGAATTATGTATAAGCCCTACCCTTTTTCAGTGTACCAAAATGCAATACCTTGCATTTATCCAGATTGAACTCCGTCTGCCATTGTTCAGTCCATTGACCAATTTGTTCAAGATCTCTTTGTAATCTCAGAAAACCTTCTTCAATGTCTACTATGCCACCAATTTTGGTGTCATCTGCAAACTTACTAACCATAGCTTCTGCATGCTCTTCCAAATCATTTATATAAATACAAACAAAAGACGACCCAGAATCGATCCCTGTGGAACACGACTGACAATCACCACTTCACCACAACTCTTTGTCTCCATTGCCTGGCATTTTTGTGGCATAAACTTTACTTGCCATTTGGCAACACAAGCCTGGATATTGTCCACATCTGTTGTATTTGAACATGGATTGCTTCAGTATCTGAGGAGTAGTGAATGGCCCTGAATATTGTGCAATCATCTGAGAACATCCTCACTTCTGAGCTTTTGATAGAGGGAAGGTCATTGATGAAGCAGCTGAAGATGGCTGAGCATCTAGAACAATACCCTGAGAAACGCCTGCAGAGATGTCCTGGAGCTGAGATGATTGATCTCCAACATTACAGCCATCTTCTTATGTGCCAAGTATGATCCCAACCAGTGGAGAGTTTGTCCTCTGATTCCAGTAATTCCAGTTTTGTTAGAGGTCCATGATTCTACACTCGATCAAATGCAGTTTTGATGTCAAGGGCTGTCACTTACACCTCCCTACTGGAATCCAGCTGTTTTGAACTGAATGCCATGTTTCAAACAAGATTAATGTGGTCAGTAGCTGTGTGGCCCTAGTAGAATCCAAACTCAATGTCACTAAGCAGGTTATTGCTGAGCACGTGTTTCTTGATAGCATTGTTAATGATATCTTCCATCACTTTCCTAATGATTAAAGGTATGATATTAATAATGTATTGGACTGTACAATATCTCCAAGTGTCACTAAAGAGATAAGATAGTAAAACTTTTTTTTGATGTTAAACCAGACAGCAAAACACTATGCTGGAAACAATTGTCGAAGCAAAGGTCATCATAGGGATTTGTGAGTACAGAAATTAGGATTAGAGTTAATTAAGTGTCACTGCCTAAGAAGCTCCCATTCCCAGTCACATGGATAGCAATGTAACACGCCCATTTATAAAGTGGAAGAGCTTTCAAACACTATTAATATTTTTTTAAAACATTGACTGAATATGAAAACAATAGCATTTTGTGTGTCACGTCAGGTTTCGTTTGCATACATTCTGTACATTTTTCTGCTAGCAGGAGGGAGAGAAGCATGCCCCTTCATTGTTTACCTGAAAATAAAGTCAGATAAATGGCAGCCAATGGATAGCAGTAGTTGTGAACATCTTTCTGGTAACAACAGCAGCATGAGAGGTGCTTAGTGTGTACATCAGGAAGAGCATCTTCCTGCATCCGGCAACTTATACTTAGAGTCATAGAGATGTACAGCATGGAAACAGAACCTTCGGTCCAACTCGTCCATGCCAACCAGATAGCCCAACCCAATCTAGTCCACCTGCCAGCACCCGGCCCATATCCCTCCAAACCGTTCTTACTCTCTTCCTTCATACAGGAAACAAAACTTCACGGTCAAGATTGGCAAGAGTATATCTCAACATGATTTAACTCTTGATGTAAAATACCTTAATATGATTATGTGAAGTTTACACAGTGTCCTATTGCTGTGTTGCCTCCTGTGGAGAGCATCCTGTGGACAGAACCCAAAGATGATGTTACTGTGAATATATTAGAAGTGATCTATGATCAAAGACTTAAAGGGCAATTGCAATAACTACCGTCGGTACGCAGTGCACAATGTTAATCAGCTGATTGCTGACTGGAATAATTGTATTGCTACTGGAGTAAAGAACTATAAGCTACAGAAAGGAACAGGATATGATTCAATGGACATAATTCAGTTCTAAATTCATGGTAAATCTTTAGCGTAAATTATTAGGCCTTGTGGGTAGTGTGAAAAGTGCGAAGATCGTGCAAGTTGTGAACCTGAGGATTAAAATATACTCTCATCAATATAGACTTGCAAGAAGTGCAGCTAGCCACATGTTTAAATCAATGTACTGGCTCAAGACTTAATGGATGACTTAGAATTGAGAATTTTCATTTTGGAACTGTGCCAAAGCAGATGAACAGGGAGGTGAGAGGCCTGAGTTTGATTAATCCAGAACTTGGAAGGATAGAACTATTGGCAACCCACCCAACTCAGGAAATTATGTGGTTATAACCTGCCCAAGCAAGTTGTAAAGTTGCTTCTTGTGCCTTGATGAGATCGGTGCTAATACACAGTGGGTGGCATGGTGGCACGATGGCACAGTGCTTAGCACTGCTGCCTCACAATGCCAGAGACCAGGGTTCAATTCTCACCTCAGGCGACTCTGTGTGGAGTTTGCACATTCTCCCCATGTCTATGTGGGTTTCCTCCGGGTGCTTCGGTTTCCTCCCACAATCTAAAAATGTGCAGGTTAGGTGAATTGGCCAGGCTAAATTGCCCGTAGTGTTAGGTGAAGGGGTAAATGTAGGGGTATGGGTCTGGGTGGGTTGCGCTTCGGCAGGTCGGTGTGGACTTATTAGGCCGAAGGGCCTGTTTCCACACTGTAAGTAATCTAATCTAATCTAACACCTGTAACACCACCTGGGATCCACTTCATCCTGTTTACCAAGTCAAAGTTATCGGATGGATTAAAGGATCTGATTAAGTTACATACATGACAAATTACCGTCCCAAAATGATGTAGTTTAGTGGGCACTAAATTGGAGGGGTACAGCACTAATCAAGGCATGGCAATATGTCTGCATGGGGAACTCATGACCCTGAGGCATTTTGTGGGTTAACAAAATGAAGATCAAGGAAAAGGTGAGGACTGTATAAGCCCGAAATGTTGATTCTCCTGCTGCTTGGATGCTGCCTGACCGGCTGTGCTTTTCAAGTGCCACACTTTTCGACCAAAATTAAGATCAAGGCCATGATGCTGGCTATAAACCATCAAAAACCGCCTATACTTCTGAGGGAGAGTACTGTGGAATTGCTAATTAAAGATCTTTTAGTTAGACAACCAAATCTTTGAGAACCATTACTCTAACTTCAGCTTTGTCCCAGAAGTCTGAGTTCAGATTGGGTTCAAGGAACTAATCACCATATACTGCTGAAACTCCTCGAACAGCGCTCAATAGGACTGTGTCAAATTGTTTAATTGCGCGGTACCACCTCTGCTAGAACACCTATCCGGGCAATACAAGGATATTGGATTGCTCCAACCTGGGGCAGATGAATAAGACCATTAAGAAAGACAGTGAGGGCATTAAAAACTGCATGGTGACAAAATGTGTGGAACTGGATTTAATGTACAAATCCATTCTTGATTTATTGCACAGGTATTAGTGGTCATCATTTTGTACCAGCTTCTGAAGTCTAAAGATGGAGGTTGTGATGGCTGATTGAGAGACTGGTCAAAACTATGGCCATGAAACAAGAAAAGGGGAGGTGCTGTGCTTAAAGGGGCTTAGCTGCTGGCATTAGAAAGCCCCAGCTCTACCCTATTATTAGCATATGGTTAAGCCATAAGAGGTGTAAAGTAAAAGTTTAAGTAAGTCACATTCACAGCATCTAGAAGGATCTCTGGACATCCTTCAGGTAGTGTATATATGTGAGTGGCATCTTAACTGAGAGGGTTCTGGCCAGGGGTAACAGGAGAAATCAAAGTCAGATATTTGATTAAGAGTGACAGTTAAATACACATCTCAGTTTACAATCGATAAATGGATCTATGAGCACTTTCTCAAAGAATGATGAGAAAACTAGCCAATACTGTAGAAATGGTGGTATATGTCTCCATTCCTGTAGATACTTAGCTAATAATGTAAATAATAACAATTCATGATCATTCACAAACCAAAAAGGTAAGAATAAATTGAAAGTTGAATTGGTAGAGAAACCAATAGAACCAAGACTGAAACTAACATATGATAGGGACCCTGTATTAAGTTATATATTGCGCCTGAGGAAAGTAATGTTTGCACATAGAGTCATAGAGATGTACAGCATGGAAACAGACCCTTCAGTCCAACTTGTCCTAACCTAATATAGTCCTATTTGCCAGCGCTTGGCCCATATCTCTCTAAACCTCTAAACTCTCTATTCGTATACCAGTACAGATGCCTTTTAATAGTTGTAATTGTACCAGCCTTCCCCACAACCTCTGGCATCTCATTTCATACATGCACCAGCCTCTGCACAAAAATATTGTCTCTTAGGTCCAATTTAAATTTTTCTCCTCTCACCCTAAACCTACGTCCACTAGTTCTGGACTCCCCCACCCCAAGGAAAAGACCATATCTACTTACCCTATCCATTCCCCTCATGATTTTATAAACCTCTATTGGGTCACCCATCAGTCTCTGATACTCCAGGGAAAACAGCCCCAGCCTGTTCAACCTCTCCCTATCAGCTGAAATCCTCCAACCCTGGCAATATCCTTGTAAAACTTTTCTGAATTCGGGGCGGTATTGCACGGGGTTGGGGGTGGTGTTGCGGGAGGCGGGTTTGGAGGTGGGGGCAATGTTGCATGGGGTTGGGGGCGGGGGGTGGTGTTTCACGGGCTTGGGGGCATGGGACGGCGTTGCATGGGGTTGGTAGCAGGGGCAGTGTTGCACGGGGTTGGGGCGGTGTTGGGGGGTAGGTTTGGGGTGGGGACGATGTTGGGTGGGGAGTTGGGGGCGAGAGATGTTGCATGAGGTTGGGGTGAGGGAGCAGTGTGGCACAGAGTTGGGAGCGAGGAGCGGTGTGGCACGGATTTGGGCACGGCGAGCGGTGTGGCACGGGTTTGGGGGTGGGACGGCAGTTTTGGGGATGAGGTCTCACGCACTGTGCTGCTGCCTTACCTCCTGAATGGGGAGCAGACTTTAAAAACTCCAAGCCTTAGTGGAAAGTCATTTAATTGATGAACCGAATAATCAATTGTCCAAACGAAATAGTGCCCGCTCATCACGATCGGATAATCGAGGTTCCCCGTACTCAATGTTCTGACCATTAAGGAAAGCATACTAAACACCTTCTTCTCTATCTTATCCACTTGCGACTCTACTTTCTAGGAATTATGAACCTGCACTCCAAGGTCTCTATGTTCAGCAACACTCCCCAGGACCTCACCAGAAAGTATATAAGTCCTGCTCTGATTTACCTTTCTAAAATGCAGCACCTCACATTTATCTAAATTAAACTCCATCAGCCACTCCTCAGCCCATTGGCCTATCTGATCAAGATCCGATTATACTCTGAGGTAACCTTCTTCACTGTCTACTAAACCTCCAACTCCCAAACTTACCAACTATACCTCCTATGTTCAAATCCAAATAATTTAAGTGACAAAAAGCAGTGGACCCAGCATCGATCCTTGTGGCACACCACTGGTCTCAGACCTTCAGTCTGAAAAACAATCCTCTACCACCATCCTCTGTCTTCTACCTTCGAGCCAGTTCTATATCCAAATGTCTAGTTCTCCCTGTATTCCATGAGATCTAACCTTGTTAACAGTCTACTGTGAGAAACCTTGTCAAACACCTTACTGAAGTCCATATAGATCATGTCCATCACTCTGCCCTCATCAATCTTCTTTGTCAATTCTTAAAAAAACTCATTCAAGTTTCTGAGACATGATTTCCGACGTACAAAGCCATGTTGACTATCCCTAATCAGTCCTTCCCTTTCCAAATGCATGTAAATCCTGTCTGTCAGGCTTCCCTCCAATAGCTTACCAACCACCAATGTCAAGCTCACTGGTCTGCAGTTCCCTGGATTTTCCTTATCACCTTTCTTAACTAGTTGCACCACATTAGCCAACCTACAGTCTTCCAGCATCTCACCTGTGACTATTGATGGTCCAAAATCTCAGCAAGGGTCCCAGCAATTGCTTTCATTGCTTCCCACAGAGTTCTTGGGTACACCTGATCAGGTTCTGGGGACTTATCCACTTTTAAGACATCCAGCACAACCTACTCTATAATATGGACATTTTTCAAGGTGTCACCATCTATTTCCCCACATTCTATATCTTCCACGTCCTTCTCCACAGTAACACTGATGCAAAATACTCATTTAGTATCTTCCCCACCTCCTATGGTAGGCTGCCTTGCTGATCTTTGAGGGGAGAAAGTGAGGACTGCAGATGCTGGAGATCAGAGCTGAAAATGTGGAAAAGCGCAGCAAGTCAGGCCGCATCCAAGGAACAGGAGAATCACGTTTCGGGCACAAGCCCGAAGATTCCTGAAGAAGGGCTTGTGCCCGAAACGTCGATTCTCCTGTTCCTTGGATGCTGCCTGACCTGCTGCGCTTTTCCAGCAACACATTTTCAGCTCTGATCTTTGAGGGGCCCTATTCTCTCCCTAGTTACCCTTTTGTCCTTAATTTATTTATAAAATCTCCTTAACCCTATTTGCAAAGCTATCTCATGTCTCCTTTTTGCTCTCCTGATTTCCCTCTTATGTATACTCCTACTGCCTTTATAGTTTTCTAAGGATTCACTTGGTCTCTGCTGTCTATGCTTGACATATGCTTTCTTCTTGTTCTTGATCAAAACCTCAATTTCTCTCATCATTCAATATTCCCTACACTTACCAACCTTGCCTTTCACCCTAACAGGAACATTCTGTCTCTGGACTCTCGCTATCTCATTTTTGAAGGCTTTCCATTTTCCAGTTGTCCCTTTACCTGAAAATATCTGTCCCCAGTCAGCTTTTGCAAGTATTTATCTAATACCATCAAAATTGGCCTTGCTCCAATTTAAAACCTTTATTTTTATACCCGGTTTGTCTGTTTCCATCACTATTTTAAATCTAATAGAATTATGCTTGCTGGTCGCAAACTGTTCCCACACTGACACCTCAGTCACCTGCCCTGCCTTATTTCCCAAGAGTAGGTCAAGTTTTGTACATTCTCTAGTAGGTACATCCACATACTTAATCAGAAAATTTGCTTGTGCACTCTTAATAAATTTCTCTTCATCTAAACCCTTAACACTTTGGCAGTCCCATTCTATGTTTAGAAAGTTAAAATCCTCTACCATAACCACCCTATTATTCTTACAGATTATTGAGATCTCCCTCTAACTTTGTTTCTCAATTTTCTGCTGACTATTAGGGGGTCTATAATACAATCCCAATAAGGTGATCATCCATTTCCTATTTCTCAGTTCAACCCAAATAACTTCCCTAGATGTATTCCCAAGAATATCCTTCCTATGTACAGCGGTAATGCTATCCCTTATCTAAAATGCCACTTCCCCTCCTCTCTTGCTTCTCTTTCTATCCTTCCTATAGCATTTGTATCCTGGAACATTAAGCTGCCAGTCCTGTCCATCCTCCCAGTCCCATGTTCCTAACCATGCCCTGAGTTCATCTGCCTCCCCTGTTAGGCCTCTTGCATTCAAGTAAATGCAGTCTAATTTATCAGTCCTACCATGTTCTCTGCTTCGTTCCTGCCTTCCTTGACTGTTTGACTCCTCCTTTTCTCAACTGTACCTGTCTCAGATTGATCTCTTTCCTCACTATTTCCCTGGGTCTCAACCCCCCACCTGACTAGTTTAAATCCTCCCGAGCAGCTCTCTTAAATCCTCCTGCCATTATATTAGTCCCCTTCCAATTCAGGTGCAATTCGTCCTTGTACCGCAGAAAAGATTCCAATAGTCCAAAAATGTAAACATTTATAACAAGTAGTTGCAATAAGTGCTTGTCAGATTCCTCACTATGACATTATCAATATTAACTAAGTTATAGTAGATACATTAAGCATTGCTACATTGGGTAAAATATCACGTTTGAGGCAAAGTCATAACACAAGGATTGCTTTACTCAACACTTTCTCTATTCCCTTAAATGCCCATTGAAATATAAGAAAATGGTAGATCAGGAAAGACAGCCTTATCCATTTGACCTGCCCAGCAGCCACATTTCAGCTAAGGATCGTACTCACAATACTGTTCCCCACTTAGATGTAAGACTAAGAAAACTAGTAAATTATTCCTGCAATAACAGTGTGGCTTGACATACTAGCATTTCAGCATTACAAATTGAAGATATGGTCAGCCAACTGCCTAAGTTGGTTCTTGAATCAACTATACCATTCATGTATATTAAAAAGGGTCCAGCAGCGTTGATGATAGCAGTGATGTATTAATCCAATTACAAAATTATATTCAGGGAAAAAGAAATCCAGTTCACTAATGCCCAATAGGGAAGGAAATCTACCATCATTACCTCATCTGACTTATATGTGACTCCAGACTGACAGCAATGTGGTTGATACTTAACTGCCCACTGGGAAATTAGGAATACACAATCAATGTTGGTTCAGCATATAATGCCTACAATCCATGAGTGAATAAAGCAACTTCTCAGCAGAATGTGGAGATCAGTTTGTAAATTTAATGAAGTTTGAATTGTATCAGATTAGATTAGATTTCCCACAGTTCGAGTGAAGTGGCCTTCTCAATGTTGGTCTTGAAGGCTTCTCCTGAGAAGATCCTTTGTTCTGCTAGCTTATCTCAAAAAATGCTCGGTTTCCAAAAAACTCTCTGGCACTCAGCAAATAAATTGATAAAAGCAAATAAATTGATAAATTGTTTAATTCCAGGCTTTGGAGTTCACTGGTAAACCATTCCCAAATGTTTACACTAAGTAATAAAGAGCCACATTCCATACTCCAAACAAAGTAGTATGGTGCCAGTCTGTCTCGCTGACAGCCATGACACTTGCCATATTTGGTCAACACAGAAAACTGCAGGTCAAAACTGCAGTTTTAATGGAGGTCAGAGTTCAAACTAGCCTGACCAAAATCCCAGCATGCTTGAGTCGCACTTAACCAATCTTGTAAGCTCGTCTGCTGTTGACCACTTGACCACACAAAGAATATGTAAATGTTCACAGGTATTCTTCTTTACTAATGCCATTCTTTTGAGCTCAGACAGCTTTCTTTAAGTATTCGTGGAATGTAGGAGTGCTAGAAAAGTCAACATTTGCGCACTATCCCAAAATTACCCCTGAATTTTGAGAGTGTCTACTGACATCCTGACACCTGTTTTCAGTATGTGTGCAAAAGGACTCTAGCCAGCTATGCCAGTGACATCATTCCATCCATTTATTGTGGATATTTGGTGCTGTCATGTGTATTTTACTGGCAGGGCACTTCACAAAGTTTGCACGCACAGGGCTTTCCACATTGTAAACTTTTCAGCAGGTTGTCAGCCTTGAATTTAACGCTGCAACTGTGAGAACAAAGCAGCTTTAATGTTTCATCAGTTCAACCTCCAGCTTCTGCAATTCTTAGCTTTATTTTATTCTTGAATTCAACAACCTGCTTAGCCACACAACTGTGGATCTGAAATCACATGTAGCCCAGACCAGGAAAGGGCAGCAGATTTCCTTCCCGACAGAACAATAGTGAAACAAATGGAATTTATTTACAAACAACAACAACTTCTTGGCTGGCCTTTTCAAAAACTCAAATGGCGGTGGAGTTGAGCTTCTGAGAGCTCATCTGCTCTGTCCATTTTTGTTTTAGTTTCTTTTCTTTTTTACCCATCTTTTTCCCTCATTTCTTTTCTTTCTCTTTTATTCTACTTACCTCTTGATGAAGACTTTAATCACAGCGATAGCATTGACGGTGAATGAGCCTAGCATGGACCCATGGCAGTAACGGAGGTGAGTTTGGATTCCTGGCAGCTTCTGCATTAATGAGGCTGTCCTAGCACTGATTCATGCCTGCTTTGGCAGAGGCGAGTTTGGGTCCCAGTGGTGTTTGCGTACAGTGCAGATTCATGGAGGCAGCAATGGAGGTAAGTTTGGGCCCAGTATGAGACCTGGCAGCATTAGAGGTGGCTGTATCAGCAAGGTGGGCCTAGAGTGGACTCATGGCAGTGGAAAATGAGGATGACAGATGCTGGAGATCAGAGTTGAAAAATGTGGCACTGGAAAAGCACAGCAGGTCAGGCAGCATCCGAGGAGCAAGAGAGTCGATGTTTTGGGTAGGACTGTCCTGATGAAGGGCTAATGCCCACAACATTGACTCTCCTGCTCCTCGGATGTGCCTGACTTGTGCTTTTCCATCACCACACTTTTCGATGCATGGCAGTGACATTGAGTATTATGTAGTGCAGTACTCAGCAGCTTTAATGGTGTGAGGGCATTGGTGGAGGAGAGATGACACCAAAGAGTGGCGATTTACATACCTGTAACAGTGGTACAGTGAAAGGAACTCATGCCTAGCCACCAGGCCCATGGCCCATAGCAGAGTGGCACGGTGGCTCAGTCATTAGCACTGCTGCTTCACAGCACCAGGGACCCAAGTTTGATTCCCGCCTCGGGTGACTGTTTGTGTGGAGTTTGCATATTCTCCCCGTGTCTGCTTGGGTTTCCTCCGGGTGCTCAAATTTCCTCCCACAGTCCAAAGATGTGTAGGTTAGGTGAATTGGCCATGCTAAATTGCCCATAGTGGGATATAGGTAAAATAGTGTTACTTCTGCAATCATAATTACTTATGCAAGGTAAATGAACTCACACCAGTGTATAATTGTTTCAGCCATGAGCTGAGTCAACAAGAATGAAAACTATGTGAAGGAAATACATAATTGTTATTGTGTTAGCTAAAATGTGCATGCAAGAATGAAATGTGCCTGCAAACAATGGTAGATGTTACAGACAAATAGATAAGGCGCTGTGAGGGGAGGGAGTTAAGCTAGATAAGCCTGTACAAACAGTAGTTATAAGCATCTATTTCCCGCTTCTGCAAAAACAAGAATAAACCACAATCAAGAAGTCATGAGGTCATAAGATCATAACAAGTGAGGGAAACAGATGGTAATGAAGGAGGATATACCTAACAATGGACCACGGCGAGATGTGGTCAAACGGTCTTGTGAGGCCAGAAATAAGCATTTTGTCACAGACAAGGCCGGATAAGACAGGAGATGAACAAGAGTAATGGGCGCTGGTCTTAGAGAAGTGGGAGATGTAAACAGGAGAGGAGCAATGGGAGGAGAGAAGGGAAACAAATTACATAAATATTGTGTACTAGTTGAATTCAATGTGTTTGTGTCCCTGCCTTGTGGACAGTGGACACAACACCCCGCTTGCAAGAGCGAAATAAATGACACTACTGATTCAGACCTTGTCTCGGACTGAAATTATAGAAGTGAGTGAGCTTCGTTTCTCACACTCATCGTGTTAGGTACATTAGTCAGGGGTAAATATAGGGTAGGGGAATGGATCTGGGTGGGTTACTCTTTGGAGGGTCAGTGTGGACTTGATGGGCCAGATGGCCTGTTTCCATACTATAAGGAATCTAATCAGACCACTCAATAACAAGAACTGTAAAGCTGAACACCTTTTAACTTGATGTATTTTTTTTTGCATCTATATTCTGTGTTTTGGTTTATTTTTCTGTGTTTTAAGATGAGGCCGTAGTGTGGCAAATGATACAACATTTTTCCCTCATACGGTTCCTGTCCCCATTAGTCCAAGAACTCCCCACCTACGTTCGTGACACCACCCACGCCCTCCACCTCCTCCAGGATTTCCGCTTCCCCGGTCCCCAACGCCTCATCTTCACCATGGACACCCAGTCCCTGTACACCTCCATCCCCCATCACGAAGGACTCAAAGCACTCCGCTTCTGCCTTTCCCGCCGTACCACCCAGTACCCTTCCACCGACACCCTCCTTCGACTGACCGAACTGGTCCTCACCCTGAACAACTTTTCTTTCCAATCCTCCCACTTTCTCCAAACAAAAGGAGTAGCCATGGGCACCCGCATGGGCACCAGCTATGCCTGCCTCTTCGTAGGGTATGTGGAACAATCCATCTTCCGCAACGACACTGGCCCCACCCCCCA
>NC_057715.1:41148387-41169992 GCF_004010195.1 Chiloscyllium plagiosum
AACACCACACCCCCCACCGTGCACCCGCACCCCCACCCCCGATAACCCCTGCCCCCTCTCCGGGGCATCCGGATTGTACACAAACAACAAGACTGCTGCTGCAGCTGCCTTGGTGGGGTAAGTCTCCAAATAGCACTTGCACCCACACGCAGCCATAGCCACACACATAACTTTTTACTGCAACTTTTTGACAGGTTCGTTTGCCCTGTACAGGACAACGTGGGAGAGATTATCTGGGGAAGGAGCGGGGTGGGGTTAGGGTACACCCCTCTGTAGAAGTCCAGGGAAAGTATGGGGAGTGAGAGGGAAGGAGGTCAGCCATTTCGAGACGGTGCCTATTTAATCACTGTAAACAAAAGACGCGATCACTGTTGGAAACACGTCTTTGACATAATGTTTCTATCGGGACCTCGAGGTCTCTTTCGGATAATGCAATTTTCAGATAATTGATATTCGAATAATCAAAGTTCCCCTGTATACAATTGCATCAGGGTAACATAACAGAGTGCAGGATACAATATTACAGCTACTGAGAAGGTGTTGAAAGAGATCAACATTAACATTATCAAGGAGCAAATTACTACAGACACTGGAATCTGTACTGAAACAACAACTGCTGGGAGATCAGAGCAGGTCAGATGACATCCATAGAGAGAGAGCAAGCTCAGGTTCCAAGTCGAGGTGAAGAGTCATCAGGACTCAAAATGTTAACTAGGTCTCGCTCCATGGATGCTGCCTGACAAGCTATGATCTGCAGCCTTTGTTGTTTTCAGATAACATAAAGAAGTCTATTAAAAAATCATAGACCTCAGTCTCTCTGAATCACAAGACTTAATCACTCAATGTAATCATTGGTTGAGCTGGTAGCTCACTGTGTTTTTTCCGTTTGTTGACATTAGCCCCTGTTCTAAATTCCCTTTAATTTTCCAGTTTTACTTGAAATCAGAAAGCGGCAAGTCAAACAGATTGAAAAGAAAATCAATTTGAATTTGCAATTTCTAGGTATTGAATTGAGCTTTCATGTACGGAAATGGTATTGGAATTCATAATGCGCATCATCTGAACATCCATTGGTAAAAAATAACTATGTTACAAGCATAAATTTTGCATTTTGCAGGGCCTATTGTTCTGCAAATTAAAGTTCAAAAACATTCATTGAATCAATCATGGTACAATTTCCAGACATATTTCTCATTCAGCAGTTTGATTATTTTTCCCTCTAAACTAAAGGGGAACTTGTAATTAGAGTATACAGTTTATACTGAGGAAAATGGCAGGAACATTCAAGGTAATATGAATAAACTTGCTGAATATGTGCATAATTATCAAAAGGGCTTCAATATAGATGTTTTGAGGTGTTACATTTTGGAAAATCCAAGTCAAAATGGCCTTACAGCACAGAGGGATCAAAAGATGTTGGTTTTTGAATATTTAGAAGCAGTAATATCAGTTAACAATGGCATGGAAGTACAAACACAGCAATAAGCCACAAAATTCACCAGCAAAATTTCAGAGTTACAGATGTATATGGCCACCTTACCAAAGTGAGCAGTGTCACCAGTGAATTCTGATATGACTTCTTTGTCAGGCCTATTTGCAAGTACACCTAAGTGGGCATGCCCAGTGTAGGCTGGTATCCTGTAAATACAACATCAGACTAACATCACATCACCTTATTATCTAGTATGGTGTCAGGATCAGGTGATTGGACAAATCCCAAATTTGGGTGTAGTGTTAGGCTTGAAAATTATTACTCCAAACAAGTCATTAAGCGTTAATACTTAAACATTAATTAGATATAACATGAACAATTGATGTAAAGTGGAAAAGTACATGAAAAATGTGCCTAATGCAAAAACAGTTATAATTATATAGCTTTTACATATATCAGTAGTATAAATGAACAATTATTAATTCATCCAAGTATTAAGTATTTAACTCAATAAATTAGCTACATATTGAAGTGCACATCTTTTTGTATCATTTTGATCAGATCTTAAAAAACCTGTTAGCTCTTTCCAGCCTAACAGTACATTAGGCAAATAAAAAATGGGACAAAAATGATTGTACCAACAAATTCTCATGAAACAGTGGCACTCAGGTGCAAGGTTACAAGGTGGCCCTGCTCTAGCTCCTTTTAAAGAACCAGGTGCCCAAATTAAAGTTCAGGAAATGTTTTATTTCCGAACTTAAAGACTGCAACAAGGTTGAGACTGCGGTCTTAGTTTGCAGTACAACAGAGAAATAGAGCAGAAGCTAAGCAGGCCACCTCTGTTCCACATTTCATGCCAAGTTGGAGCCAGAGTCTTCTCAGGCCCTTAACAGCAACAGCAACATTTTTGAGTGATTCTTGCCCTCTTGTGAACTGATAACATCCCTTCTCCGTGGCCTGTCTGAAGTCTATTGTTCTATGCATGGCTCAGTACAGTCAATCAGATATTACGCGGTAGTTCCGTTCTCATGCGATCTCTCGTAATATAAAAACCATGCAATAGCCATGCTATTTAAACTAATGGGACAAGAATTACATTATAGCCAATACAGGTAAGGAAAGTTTGTTTTCTACAAATAATGGTCTAAAGTCTTCAATCACATTAAAGCCAATTCATGTTGAAGAAACACCTCGTATAGCAGAACAGACTACACTTAAACTGGTGGCTGTGCTTGCCAGAAAAAGTGATGGTGGCTCTTCACCATGTTTCCGTCTTGGCATTCCTCTTCCTGTGATGCTATGGCTGGGCAACTGCCTGTTCTTCATGGTATGGAAACAAGAACTTGAAAAGACCAATTGTTGGGCAGGATGCAAATTGGAAATTTGGGTTGTCACATCATTAGAAGCTAGCTCATCATATCATATAATAGTGTCAGTGCAAGCTAGGAATTGTGAAGAGACAAAACATAAGAGCAGAGCATCATTCAAATCTTCTTAGTAGCATCAAATGCTACTGGTAGCCTTACAGATGGCTCCATGGTGTGGTCAATTAACTCTCCAATAGGGCTCAAGTGATTAAGGTGGCCTTTTGCCATTTTTCTTGTTGTCTTCTATTGTGTACCAGCTTATATTGCAAAAGAGCAAAATATCATTGGTAGTTTAGCACTATATTTAGGTGATGTTCCATACACAGATGCATAGCTTTATATGTATGAGGCAATGAGATGTGTTTGTGAGGCGAACAGCATTGGTAGCCATATGAAGATGAATTGAAATGTTTGGATGTTAGGCTTGAATCTTCAGTGCTGATGATGGTTTTGGATGAGTGATGGCTTATGGTACAAAGTGCAACATGAAACTCAGATCATCAGGTGGGTGTCTTCTGCCACAGTTATCTGGTCCTCAGGTCCATATGTGGACTTTGATCTTCCTGGTCAGTCCTTTAATAAAGTACAAGAAAATTATAGCATGTGAGAGCTGGAAGACTCTGGTCTATATAGTTTGCAGAATGTGGGAGATACGAGTCACCACTAGTTTCCCTATTGAATTCATCTGTGAAAAATGCACCCAACTCCAGCTCCTCAAAAACTGCCTTAGGGAACTGCAGCTGGAGCTGAACGAACTTCGGATCATTCCGAAGGCGGAGGGGTTTTTTGAGAGGAGTAACAGAAAGGTAGTCACACCTCAGATACAATAAAAAGACAGTCAGGTGATGGAAAGGGAACTAGCAGGCAGTGCAGAGATCCCCGTGGCTGTTCCGCTCCAAAACAAGTATACAGTTTTGGATACTGTTGGGGGGAAGACTTACTAAAGGTAAGCCATCGCGTTGCATATCTCTGACACAGAGTCTGTTTCTGGCTCAGAAGGGAAGGAGGGAGATGAGCAAAGCATTAGTCATTGGGGACTCCATGTTTAGATAAGAGATTCTGTGGGAACAAGAGAGATTCACAGTTGGTATATTGCCTACCAGGTGCCAGAGTTCTTGATGTTTCAGATTGTGTTTTTGGGATCCTTGAGGGGAAGGGGGAGCAATCCTGACTCATTTTCCACATAGGCACCAACAGCATGGGTAGTGCCACGTGCTAGCGAGGCAAGGAATAGGACAAGAGAGGAGTTGGCTACAGGGATGGCACATGAGGGAGGGTTTCAGAGACCTGGATAATTGGGGCTCATTCTGGAGTAGGAGGAATCTCGACAAACAGGATGGTAAGCACCTGAACCAGAGGGGTACCAATATCCTGGGGGGGCGGAGATTTGCTAATGCTCTTTGGTAGGCTTTAAACTCATTCAGCATGGGGATGGGAACATCAATTGTAGTTCAATTGTCCAGGAGGTTGAGAGCAGTGAGGTAAAAAATATGGTTTCAAGATCACAAGAGTGCAACGGCAAGCAGGAAGGTGATTTGAAGTGTGTCTACCTCAATGTTAGGAGCATCTGAAATAAGGTGGGTGAACTTGCAGCATGGGTTGGTACCTGGGACTTCAATGTTGTGGCCATTTCAGCGACATGGATAGAGCAGGGACAGGAATGGTTGTTGCAGGTTCTGGGATTTAGATGTTTCAGTAGGAACGGAGAGAATGGTAAAAGAGGGGAGGTGTGGCATTGTTAGTCACGGGCAATATGACAATAGCAGAAAGGATATTTGAGGACTCGTCTACTGAGGTAGCATGGGCTGAGGTTAGACACAGGAAAAGAGAGGTCACACTGTTGTGAGTTTTCTATAGGCCTCTGAATAGTTCCATAGATGTGGACGAAAGGATAACAAAGATGATTCTAGATAGGAGCGAGAGTAACAGGATAGTTGTTATGGGAGACATTAACTTTCCAAATTGATTGAAATACTATAGTTCAAGTACTTTAGATAGGTCAGTTTTTGTCCAATGTATGCAAGAGAGTTTCTTGACACAGTATGTAGACAGGCCAACAAGGGGTGAGGCCGCGTTGGTCTTGGTGTGGGGAAATGAACCTGGCCAGCTTTTAAATTTGGAGATACATGAGCACTTTGGTGATAGTGACCACAATGCGGTTATATTTACATTAGCAATGGAAAGGGATAGGTATATACTGCAGGGCAAGTGTTATAGGTGGGGAAAAAGCAATTATGATGCGATTAAGCAAGATTTAGGAAGCATAGGTTGGGGAAGGAAACTGCAGGGGATGGGTACAATTGAAATATGGAGCTTATTCAAGGAATACCTACTGTGTGTCCTTGATAAGTATGTACCTGTCAGGCAGGGAGGAAATGCTCAAGTGAGGGAGCTGTGCTTTACTAAAGAAATTGAATCTCTTGCCAAGAAGTGGAAGAAGGCTTATGTTAGGATGAGATGTGAAGGCTCAGTTAGGGTGCTTCAGAGTTACAAGCTAGACAGGAAAGACCTAAAGACAGAAATAAGAAGAGCCAGGAGGCGACATGAGAAGTCATTGGCAGATAGGATGAAGGAAAACCCTAAAACATTCTATAGATGTATCAGGAATAAAAGAATGACTAAAGTAAGATTAGAGCCAATCAAGGACAGAGCAAGGAAGTTACGTGTGGAGTCCAAAGAAATAGGGAAGCACCAAATGAGTATTTTTCATCAGTATTCACACTGGAAAAAGACAATGTTGTTGAGGAGAATACTAAGATATCAGCTATTAGACTAGATGGGATTGAATTTCAAAAGGAGGAAGTGTTAACAATTCTGGAAAGTGTGAAAATAGGTAACCCCCTTGGGCCGGATGGGATTTATCCTAGGATTCTCTGGGAAGCCAAGGCGGAGATTGCAGAGCCTTTTGCTTTGATCTTTCTGTCATCATTGTCTACAGGAATAGTGCCAGAAGACTGGAGGATAGTAAATGTTGGCCCCTTGTCCAAGAAGGGGAGTAGAGACAACCCCAGTAATTATAGATCAACGAGCCTTACTTCAGTTGTGAGTAAAGTGTTAGAAAAGGTAGTAAGAAATAGGATTTATAATCATCTAGAAAGGAATAAGTTGATTAGGCATTGTCAACAAGGTTTTGTGAAGGGTAGGTCATTCCTCACAAATCTTATTGAGTTCTTTGAGAAGGTGACCAAACAGGTTGATGAGGATAAAGCAGTTGACGTGGTGTATGTGGTGTTTGGTAAGGTTCCCCATGGTACATTATTGCACGAAATACAGAGGCATGGGATTGAGGGTGATTTAGCTATTTAGATCAGAAATTGATGAGTTGAAAGAAGTCAGAGGGTGGTGGTTGATGGGAAATGTTCATCCTTGAGTTCAGTTATTAGTGGTGTACTGCAAGGATCTGATTTGGGTCCATTGCTGTTTGTCATTTTTATAAGTGACCTGGATGAGGGCATAGAATGGTTGGTTAGTAAATTTGCAGATGAGACTAAGGTCGGTGGAGTTGTGGATAGTGGCAAAGGATGTTGCAGGTTACAGAGGGACATAGATAAGCTGCAGAGCTAGGCTGAGAGGTGGAAAATGGTTTTTAATGTGGGAAAGTGTGAGCTGATTCACTTTGGAAGGAGCAAAAGGAATGAAGAGTACTGGGCTAATGGTAAGATTCTTGGCAGTATAGATGAGCAGAGAGCTCTCAGTGTCCATGTGCATAGATCCTTGAAAGTTGCCACCCAGGCTGATGGTGTTGTTATGAAGGCATATGGTGTGTTAGTTTTTATTGGTAGAGGGATTGAGTTTCGGAGCCATGAGGTCAGGTTGCAGATGTACAAAACTGGTGCAGCCGCTCTTGGACAATTGCATACAGCTCTGGTCACCACATTATAGGAAGGATGGGTTTGGTAGGGTTTCAGAGGTGATTTACTAGGATGTTGCCTGGTATGAAGGGATGGTCTTATGAAGAAAGGCTGAAATTCTTGAAGCTGTTTTCATTAGAGAGAAGAAGGTTGAGAAGTGACTTAATTGAGATATATAAGATAATCAGAGGGTTAGATAGGGTGAACAGTGAGAGCCTTTTTGCTAGGATGGTAATGGCTAGCATGGGGGGACATAGCTTTATATTGAGAGGTAATAAAGATAGGACTACTTAGAGTAGTAGTGGCGTGGAGTCCCTGCCTACAACTGTAGCAGACTCGCCAACTTAAAGAACATTTATTATTGGATAAATATGTGGATAAAAATGGAATAGTGTAGGATAGATAGGCTTCAGATTGGTTCCACAGATTGGTGCAGTATCGAGGGCGGAAAGGTCTGTAATGTGCTTTAATGTTCTATATTCTCTCTAACTGCCAAATTTTCCATCTTTACTTAATTGGGGGCTACTTGTAAGATAACAAGCTGAGCTTCTGCCACATTTGGATTTGTCTGTCAAAATAAGACCGATTAAATTGCAGTGAAGTAGTCCTTAGAAGTCACTTGTCTTCATAGTTACTGATGAACTGTTCAGATCATCTTGTATCTCAGCATGGAAGCTCTCTTATCACTGAGACAAGAGTTTGCTTGATTCAAGCCCCACTCCAAAATTGAGAACATTATGCAGAATAGTACTTCAACTCAAAAGTGAAGGCATACCAGTTTGTTAATTACCTCAGCCATGAAATCTGTTTCTGTAATTCAGTTTTAAGCTCTGTTTTGCTTCTATTTGACACACATGGTGTGTCTGCACACTCTAGTGCTAGCTGATCTGATTTGTGTGCAGAAGATATAGTGTAGAGAAGGCACACTGTGGTGACACTCAGACACTTAGGCAACCATTTTAGAGCTCAACACTCCAGTTACTGCTACCTCTTAAATGCAATCATTTGAATACATGTTTAACAGTAGCAAGGATCTCCATCAAGCTATTTATGGTGATTAGAAACCTCTAAGCTACTGTTTGATTTATGTTGGTTCTTGACATGATTGTAAAAGCATTCAGTGTTTTTCAGAGTTAGTCCACGTTGCTAAAATCCATAGACAGGCATGTGACCCATGCTGAAGAACTTAGTCTTGACTTGCATGTGGATATCACTGAGTCGCCACAGTCCAAGGAAACTGAATATGTTTAATTTCTTCTTACCATAAAGACTCAGGTTGCCTTTTCTGACAATTGTAGCCTTCTCCATGTCTTAGTAGGTCTTTGGTAGTGAGAATATCATTTGGCAACTCTGAAATGTACTACAACTGTATGGAATGCTAATCCCTCACTGTCCTACTGGTGTGTGACCAGCATATAATCCAGGCCAATGCCTGGTATCTAGCAATCATTACAATGCTCATATTCTTCAGCAGCCTACCATGCTTGTTACATTTGAGCCACCAATGCAAAATGGGGGATGGCTAATGATTGACAAGGGTTATCACACGATGACATAACTATAGTGTATTTGTAATCATCTGATGCGACTATAAAGTTGAAGAGGTTGAAGTTATTAACCACATGATATTGCTGGCTGAAGTCAGTAACAAAATTGTGTTTTTGCATTGATGTGCTAAGTCCATCATGATTGAAGGATGTAAACCTCCATCTCTGGATTGTTGTTTAATTGTCCACCAGTACTCATAACTGAGTGTGGCTGGACTGCTGAGTTTAGATCTGATCCTATAGTTGTTGGATTGTGGCTTTCAGTTGTGTGTCATCTGAATAAATCACCTGCTCCCATGCTAACATTTCTGTCCTGGGGCTGCCGCAGTTTTCCAATGAAGCACAGCACAAGCTTGAGGAGCAACACTTCACTGTCCGCTTAGGCAGTTTACGGCATCAAGACTACAATATTGAATTTATAACCTCAGAAACAGATGGCATGATACCTGCTTTCAATTTTTCTTAATGCATTCCCTCCCTCTCAACACCCTTGTCTTGTTTGTGTCTTGTTTACTTTGCTGTCACTAGAAAGGACCCATTCTCCCATTTTCATATATTTTATATCTTTTTTCCCACTGGAATCACCATTAACAATTCCTTTGTCTTTTGCATTTGCATCATCGACAGCCATGGCTGAAGTGCGAGAAAACTGGAGGATGGCTAATGTTGTACCAGTGTTTAAGAAAGGCTGCAAAAAAATGCCAGAGAATTATAGACCGGTGAGCCTGACATCAGTGGTGGGTAAGTTGTTGGAGGGGATTCTGAGAAATAGGATTTATATGAAGACAAAGACTGACAGGGGATAGTCAGCATGGCATTGTGCACGCAAAATCATGCCTCACAAATTTTCTTGACTACTTTGAGGAGTAGTCAAGATGATCAATGAAGCAATGTCGTAGATGTTGCCTACTTAGACTTTCACAGGCCTTCTATAAGGATCAACATGATAGACTGGCTAGTCACATGGGATCTCAGGAGGGATAACCTAATGGATAAAAAATTAGCTTGCTGGTAGAGGACACTGGTGGTGGTAGAGATTGTTATTCATACTGGAGGCCTGTGACCAGTGGTTGTTGTAAGGATTGTATTTGGGTCCAAAGTTGTTTGTCATTAATACCAATTATTTGGATGAGGATGTAGGAAGCATGGTTAGCAAGTTTGCAGATGACATTAAAACTGGTGGTATAATGTACAGTGAAGAAGGTTATCTAAGAGTACAAAGCGATCCTGATCAGAGAGGTCAATGGGCCAAGAAGTGGCAGATGGAGTATAATTTAGAGAAAGGAGATGTGTTACATTTTGGGAAGATGAACAAAGGCAGGATTTATACAGTTAATGGTAGGGCCCTGGGAAGTGTTGTTGAACATGTTATGAAGTACTGTACCTTTAAGAAAGTTAAAAGCTAACAGAACTACCTGACAGCACCAAGCACACAAGATACAATGCAACCTTTTGATCCAGTAGCTAGTGTAGTTGTGCCTGGAGACAAAAAGCAAATTTGAATTCGGCCAATCAAGTTTGAGTTTAGTATATTGACAATATTAAAAGCCAATGATACAAGTCAATGCTTTGGGGGTATAAGATCAGGAAAAATTGAACAGTTGGGGGACAACTGCCAAGCCACCAAAACATGCAGACTGCCTGTAGAATAGCTCTCTTTATTGATCAGTGACCTGTGAAACCTAATCCCTAAGACGAAGAAAAGAAGTCAGAGGAAGATATAAAGAGAAGATTCGACAGCTGGCTAGCTATGAAATTTGAATTTTTGGTAAATCTTAATCAGACTAGTATTGTAGAAAGGGAAGGTAAAGGATAGGTTAGAGAAAGGAGCTGTAAATAGTTGTTAGCTAATTATTCTGTTATACCTTAAGATATAAAGTTAATTTTTACATTAAATAGTGACCTTCGGAATAGTTCTTGTCCTCTTGAACTTTCACAGATTACTGCATGGGATAAATCTTTTCTGTGTTGCTGGTTTAAATTAAGCAGGGAAAGTTTACCCGTGTCGTAACAAAGAGAAGGGTGTAGGTTCATGGCTGTTTGAAAGTGGCTTCGCGGATAGACAGTGTGGTGAAGAAGCTGTTTGGCATGTGTGCTTTCATTGGTCAGAGCATTGAATATAGGAGTTGAGACATAATGGTGTAACTTTGCAAGACGGTCGTGCGGCCTCTTTTGGAATACTGAATACAATTCTGGTTGCCTTGCTATAAGAAGGATGTTGTTAAATTAGAAAGTGTGTAGAAAACATATGCAAAGATGTTGCCGGGACTTGAGGATTTGAGTTATAAGGAGAAGCCGGTTAGGCTGCGAGCTTCTTTCCTTGGAGTGTCAGGGACTGAGGGGTGAACTTATAGAGGTTTATAAAATCATGAGGGCATAGATAAGGTGAAAAGCCAAAGTCTTTTTCCAAGGGTAAGGGAGCCCAAAACTGGAAGGCTTAGATTTAAGGTGAGAAGGGAAAGATTTAATAGGGACCTAACGGGTAGTTTTTTGTTGTATGGAAGGAGCCCAAAACTGGAAGGCTTAGATTTAAGGTGAGAGGGGAAAGATCTAATAGGGACCTAACGGTAGTTTTTTGTTGTATGGAATGAGCTGCCAGCAGAATTGGTAGAGGAGGATGCAATCACAACATTTAGAAGACATTTAGACAGATACATGAATAAGAATGGTTTAAATGGATTTAGTTTAAATGCGGCCAATTGGGACAAAAGATTTTGGAACACTTGGTCGGCATGGATGAATTGGACCAAAGGTGTGTTTCCATGCTGTATGACTATTCCTTCATCACTATTCCTGCCCGCAAGCACTCATCTCTGTCAAGATTAATTTTTAAAAATCCTTTTTCTAACGTCTTTCAGTTCTGTAGAAGAATCATACTGGACTCAAAACATTGACTCTGTTTCTCCCTCCATGAATCCAATCAGACTTGCTAAGTTTCTCCAGCATCCTCTGTGTTGTCTTCTTCCTACTGTTACTCTTACCTGCACCCATATGGATTCTACATCTCCCAATCTTGCTATTGTGTTTCCATCCATTCCGTACTAGCTACCCCATCACCATTTCCTTCTTGCCTATCCATTTGAAAAGCCATGTATATTTCGTTTCCATCTTTGATGTCTTTGTAACAGTTCTCTGTAATGGCTGTAATATCATGTTCAGAAATCGCTGTGTCATTAATTTGTTTTTCTTGTTCCAAATGCTAAGTGAATTCAAATGAAGTGCTATTATGCATGTCTTTTGGCCATTTGGTTTTTCCCTCTTTGAATCTATTTTCTGTTGATTTTCTGTGTTTGAAGTTTTGCCCCTTCCTGCATCATTCTGGTTATCATTATCAAAATAGTTGCCCGTAATTCTGGCACATTGTTTTGCAATGTAAACCTACATTTCCTTTCTCCCAATTGCACTCCCCAACCCACCCACTCCTGTTCATTAGTTTAAAGCCCTTTCTCTCACCCTAGCTATTCTTAACACCCAGACATTGGTCTTGGTACAGTTCCATCAGAACAGTTCCCTGCTTCTCGTGCCAGTGCTGATGCACTGCAGCCCATTCAACATACACCAATCTCTGAAATGCATATTTATCCCCTTGACTATATTATTCTATGCTGGTTTTCTCACAGCTCAGGTAGACATCTGGAAATTAATACCTGGGAGATTTTGATCTTTAATTTACTTCCTAACTGTTCAAAATTTTTAACGGAATCTCCTTGCTGGCATTGGTACCCACATGAATGATGAAAACTGGATTCCTCTTTACCAACTTCTTTTGGAGTCCTAAAAAGATGTCAACTGGCATCTGAGAGGAACAAAGCTTTTGTGACTACTTCTCATGGCTGCAGAGAACTGCATCTGTCCCCCTAATTATACATCCCTACCACAACTACATTTCTATTCACACCTCCAACCTGAATGGTTCCCTATCCCATTTTCCCTGCAGTCCCCACTCTCATCTGTACCATATGCAAGAACCTCAAAACTATTGGGCAAGAAGCACACATAGCAACATTAAAATAAGAAATAGGTAATCAATTTTGCACTAATTAAAACATGTTTGCTTTCTCATTTTATTATAATTCCACATTTATATGCATTTGAAACTTAAGTGGAGCACAATCACTGCACAAAATTGGCATTTCTCAATATTAGGGAGTTCTTTTATAATCGAAGACTGTGGCACTGAAAACCCACAGCCTGTCAGGCAGCATTCAAGGAGCAGGAGAACTGACATTTCAGGCATAAGCCCTTCATCAGGAATGAGGGTTGTGGGCCAAGGGGTCTGAGAGATAAATAGGAAGTGGTGGGGTTGGTGTGAAGGTAGCTGGGAATGCAATAGGTAGATGAAGGTGGGGTGAAAGTGATAGGTTGGAGAGGACGGTGGAGCGGATAGATGGGGAAGGCAATGGACAGGTCAAAAGGGCAGTGCCAGGTTGGAGGCTTTGGATTAGGATAATGTGGGAAAAGGGAAATGAGGAAACAGGTGAAATCCACAATAATCCCGTGTGTTTGGAGGGTCCCAAAGTGGAAGATGAGGAATTCTTCCTCCAGGTGTTGGGTGGTTAGTGTTCAGTGATGGAGGAGGCCCAGAACCTGCATGTCCTTGGCCAAGTGGGAGGTGGAGTTGAAATGTTCATCCACAGGGCAGTGGGGTTGGTCAGTGCAGGTGTCCTAGAGATATTCTCTCAATTGATTTGGAAGTTGGAATCATGTCTCCCCAATGTAGAAGAGACCACATTGGGTGAAATGGAAGCAGTGGGTGACATGTGTGGAAGTACAGGTAAGCTTCTATTGGATGTGGAAGGATCCTTTTGGAGCCTTGGACGAAGGTGAGAGGGGAGATGTGGGTGCAGGTTTTGCACTTTTTGCGATGGTAGGGGAAGGTGCTTAGAGGGGAGGGTGGATTGATGGAGGGTGTGGACCTGTCAAGGGAGTCAACACAGATGGGGTGGGTAAGGAACTATATCTCTGATGGCGGGGTTTGTTTGTAGGTGGTGGAAAGAGTGAAGGATGATGCGGAGTATCCAGAGGTTGGTGGAGTGGAAGGTGAGGACCAGGGGGCTTCTCTCCTTGTTGTGATTGGAGGTGTGGGGTTCAAGGACAGAGGTGTGGGAAGTGAAGGAGATATGCTGGAGGGCATCATTAACTACGTGGGAGGAGAATTTCTGGTCTTTGAAATAGGAGGCCATCTAGGATATTCTATAGTGGAACAGGTCCTCCTGGGAGCAGATGCAGCGGAGATGGAGAAATTGGGAATAAGGGATTGAATTTTTACAGGATGCAGGGTGGAGGAGGTGTAGTCCAGGTAGCTGTGGGAGTCGGTGGGTTTGTAGTGAATGTCCACGTTAAGTCAATCACTAAAAATTGAGATGGAGAGGTCCAGGAAGGGGATGGAGGTGTCTGAGATGGTCCAGATGAACTTGAGGTCAGGGTGTAAGGTGTTGCTGAAGTCAATGAACTGTTTGACTTCCTTGTGGGAGCACGAGTTAGCGTCAATACAGTCATCGATATAGCAGAGGAAAAGGTGAGGAATGGTGCCGGTGTAGCTGTGGAGGATGGACTATTCCACATACCCGATAAAAAGACAGGCATAGCTTGGGCCCATGTGGGTGCCAATGGCTTCCCCTTTTGGTTTGGAGGAAGTCGTTGGATTGGAATGAGAACTTGTTGAGGGTGAGGACCAGATCAGCGAGGTGAATGAAAGTGTTAGTGGAAGGATACTGGTTGGGATGGCGTGAGGAGAAGAAACAGAAGGCTTGGAGGCCTTTGTCATGGCGGACAAATGTGTATTGTGTTCAAAATGAGCAAAGTCAATGCATGGTTGGTCAACATATTGTTTCATTTGGTACTAACAAACAATCTGAAGTTAATATATTACAGAGGAAATCTAGTTATTTCCAATTACTCAAACACCAAAAGGACAGATTTTAGTTCATTTTTATGCAGTTCATGGACATTTAGTCTGCACTTACTGTCCGAATGCTCTGTTATATGGAACTGACAATTTCATTTCAAATGTTACTACATCACTAGCCATCTTGCTATATTCACTAGTGACCAACATGAATAGATTATGGCTTTTGAAACAATTTCATGTTAAAAAATTAAAGGAAGTGAACCTAATTTCATCCCATTAATTTGGGTTAAATGGAATCCTGAATAAATCTTCATCACAGTGGACCCGATGAGCACTGCAAATAGGGATCATAAAATTGCAAAGGCTCAAACCTGCAAAGGGCTAGTCATTGGAGAAAATTACCATAAGGTGGCTATTTTATTGCACGAACCTGCTGTGTGTACCGTAACAGAAAATTTACTCTATAGTTTCTAATGCTGACAAAATGTCCATTTTTGTCCCTTTTCTTGTTAAATACTCTGTCACAAATTGCAGACCTCAAACCAAATTGTTTTTAATTATGTCGTACAACCGCAGAGATAATAATACTAACGGTTATCTTAATACAACTGGTCATTCATATAATATAAGGATATGCCCAACATTATTGATTCTAAATAAGGAGAGAGTAAGAAAGGAAGAGATACTGGGATAAAAGAAAGTAAGATCATGTCTGATAAAATACTTGTTATCGTTAGACAGATTGTGCCACTGAACTAACTGATATCTTGAAACATAAAATGCAGTAAGTCTGTAAGAGACTCCATAGAGACTTGAAAAGTGCCAAACTAAAGGCCATAGCTGCTTCAGGGTAAATAAAAAGAGTTACTTTCTTCTCCAGTAATTTCATAGCCAGTTGCATCAGTCCGACGTCTCCTATAACAGTAGGAAAGTGATGGATGATATAAATTTTCCCTCAGTAATACATATTAATCAGAATATTAGTCATTCTACCAATGACTTTCAACAGCATACACTATCTGAGGCTAACTATGTTAGATGTGAAAACACTACAACCGAAAATTGCTATTGACATAAATCTTTACGCAGTGGCAAAGGTAACAATGTCAGCAGTGACAGAGAATTGCTGTGAGGTTTATTTACAGCATAATTTCCACCATGCTTGAATTTTTTTAATAGAAATGCAGAGGTTATCGTATGCTATTATGTTTAGAGCATACTGTAACTTTGTTGTGCTGATTACTGATCAGCACATTTGATTACAGCACACACATTACACAGACATGCCAAGATGGGTAGATCTGAAGAGTTATACTAGACTTAAAGCATTATTTCTGTTTCTCTCTTCAACAATGCTGCCATACATGCCAACATTCTCCAAGGTTTACAGGTTTCCAGAATCCACAGTAAATCACCTTTGAAGAAAGGATGTTGATTACCATAACTCCATTGGATCAGAATTACTACTGTTTGTTAGTGTAAGCTAACAAAAACCAATCCAGTGTTTGCCCCATTTAGATTAGACAACAAGTATGCCTCACTCAAAAATGACAATCTATCTAGGGTCTAATTAAACTTCTAGAAAATTATTGCAAAACTGAATATTTATTTTGTTGCTTTGATTGATCATACAATGAATACCAAGTGGGGCTGACATGTCACTGATATGGCTAAGTATATTTTTTACCTATTGGCATTCGAAAGCTAACTGCTTTATTGAGCTTTTGCTGACAAAAAGCACACTTTGGATGTCAGTCCATGCAGCGACAGCAGCAGCAACAGGGTGAACAAAACTGAAACTGGATGTGAAGAATGGCAGCTCCAGCAGGATAAAACCTGAGGAGTACGGTCAGTCAGAGCAAGCATGGAGAGAATCTAGGAACTGAGGTCCACAGGTAATGTCATAACTTAAGAAATGACTTAGTCTTGGCTGCTCGGGAATCAGGTTTGCAGACTGACTGAGTAATACCTGGGGAGAGGTAGATTACTTACTTTTTGTAGTTGTAGTCTGCTAGAAATGAGAGTAGAAGTGAGAGACCTGAGTTTGTTGACTAGTGGATTAGGTTGTGTAATTAGTTCCTGGATTATGGTCTGTTGTTGATAAAATTAATTTACGATGGCAGGAGAACTTGAATCCATGAAATATTCATCTAATATGTGGGAAATCAGGGACACTTTCAGTGTCCATGGTGACCATGCCTGCAGGATGTGCAGCTGCAACTTCTGATTTGCTACATGGAACATCTGAAGTTGTGGATAAACTTCAACAGAGCATCCATGATGCTGAGATTATCATAGATTGTACATTTAATGAGTTAGGCGTCCCACCAGCAAGGGCTATATAGACAGAGAAATGTTAGTTGATCACCATGGAGATGAATAAACATAGATGGGCATTGCAGGAGTACCCTGTGGCCATTCTGCTCTCAAACAGGTACTGAATACTATTGTGGAGTGGAGGATCCCTCTGACGTAAAAGCAGCAGCAGCAGCAGCAGCCAGGTCAGAGGCACCACAACTGACACTATTGTACAGCAGGGAGGCTCCAAATGCAGGCAAGCAGCAATGATAGGCTCTCTACAGTCTGGAGCACAGATAGGTTTTTCTGTTGCCACAAGTAAGACTTGAAGATAGTGTGTTGCCTCCCTAATACCAGAACCAAGGGTATCACTGAGCGGGCACAGGATATTCTGAGAGAGGAAAATGAGCAGACAGAGGTGATGGTACAAACGACATAGGCAGAAAAAGAGATGCCATCTTGTGCAAGGAATTCAGAGAGTTAGATAGGAAGTTAAAAAGCAAGAACTCCAGGGGTGTTACCCCAGGATTATTCCCTGTACCATGTGCAAATGAGCCTAAGAATAGTAAGCTGTTGCACTTAAATATGTGGCTACAGAGCTAGTGTGGGGGCTAGGGTTTCAGGTATGTTGTTCATTGGGATGCATTTCAGGGCAGGTGAGACAAGATGGATCGGTTGCATCTAAACTACAGAGGCATCAATATCTTGGCAAGGAGGTTTGTTAGTGCCACTTGCAGGAGAAGTGTTAAATTAGTGCCATGGGGGAATCAGGAACCAAAGCAATAGATTAGCAAGTAAAATGATGAAGGAGAAATCAGAGACTAAGGTCAGTAAGTCTAATAGGAAAAATAGACAGGGAGATGTTATTGAACACAGCAGGACTGGCAGTTGGCAGAATTTGTTAGGTGTGCTAGGATAGCTTTTTGAAACAATCAAACAATATATAAATTGTCCAAATAGTGAAGGGACAATACTAGACCTGGTATTGGGAATAAGCTTGGCCATTGAAGATTCAGTGAGGGAGCATTTTGGGAAGAGTGACCATAAATCTGTAACTTTGAAGTTACTTATGAACAAGGATAACAGTAGTCTCTTGTGAAAGCACAAAACTGGAGGAATGCTGACAGCTATTAGGCAGGAACTGGAAAATGTAGAATGGACAGCTGTTTGAGGGTAAACCCACATCTGGCATGTGGGATTCTTTTAAAGGCCAGTTAATTAAGGATCCAGGCCAGCATATACCTGTGAAAATGAAAGATAAAGGTGGCAAAATATAAGAAACTTGGATGACATGAGAAATTGAGAGCTTAGTCAAAATAAAAAAGAAAGCAAATTAAAGGCTTAAGAAACTGAAGACAGAGAGTCCACAAAAAAACAGATGGGCCAATGGATCAAACAATGGCAGATGGAGTTTAATTTAAATATGAGTTTAAATATGTGGTGCTGTATTTTGGAAAGGCAAATCAGGGCAAGACTTATGCACTAAGTGGTAAGGTCCTGGGAAGAGTTACTGAACAAAGAGATATAGGAGTGCAGGTTCATAGTTCTTTAAAAGTACAGTCAGACAAATTAGTGGTTAGTGCATTGAGTACAGGAGCTGGGAGATCATGCTGTAACTGTACAGGACATTGGTTAGGTAATTTTGGAATATGCAGTCAGTCTTGGTCTCCCTCCCTGCTGCAGGAAGGATGTTGTGAAACTTGAAAGAGCTCAGGAATGCTTTACAAGGATATTGTCAGGGTTGGAGGATTTGAGCTATAGTGAGAGATTGAAAAGTTTGGGGCTATTTTCCCTAGAGCGTCAGAGGCTGGGGGTGACATTAGAGAAGTATATAAAATCATGATGAGCATAAATAGAATGAATAGCCAAGGTTTTTCCCCAGGGTAACAGAGTCCAAAACTAGAGGGCATAGACTTAAGGTGAGAGGGGAAAGATTTAAAAAGGAATTAAGGGGCAAGTTCTTCATGCACAGGGTAGTGTGTGCATGGAATGAGCTGCCAGAGGAAGTGGTGGAGGCTAGTACAATTATTACATATGAAAGGTATCTGAGTAGGTAAATGAATATGAAAGGGTTAGAGGAATATGGGCCAATGCATGGCAAATGGGAGAAGATCAAGTAAGGATATCTGGTTGGTATGGACGAGTTGGATCAAAGAATTTGTTTCCATGCTGTATAACTCTATGGCTCCATGACCCTAATACAAAGGTAGTAGGAAAGAACTCCAACAAGGAATTAGGATGGCAAAAAGGGACCATCAAATGACAAACAAGATTAAGGAAAATCTTGAGGCATTTTATACACATATAAGATCAAGAGGGTAGCAAGGGAAAGGTAGATTCGCTCAAAGACAAAGGAGGGAACTTGTGTGGAGCCTGCAAGGTGGGGCAAAAATCCCCATTAGATACGCTGAGTTAAAACCCTCTGAACCTGGGACATGAGTTTGTGGAATTCATATTTGAACTAAGATTTCCTGAGACAGACTAGGCAATATGCAAGCCTAGGGGCAGCTGTCTGGCACAGGGGTTTAGCTTGTAAAGTTATGGGAAGATCCCAAAAAAAACCTCAGCTATAGACAATGAACACCAGCCTGCAGAACAAGCAACTGAGACATTCTGGAGTCTACAAGAAATAAAAGCATTCAACTTTCAAACATAGAATCCCTAGGGTGTGGAAGCAGCCATTGGCCCAACAAGTCCACACTGACCCTCTGAAGAGTATCCCACCCAGACTCATTCCTCGGCATTTATCCCTGACTAATGCACCTAACTCACACCCCTGAACACTATGGGCAATTTAGCATGGCCAAATCACCTAACCTGCACGTCTTTGAATTGTGGGAGGAAACGCACTCAGACACAGGGAGAATTTGCAAACTCCATGAAGACGTTGCCCAAGGCTTCTGGTACTGTGAGGGGGCAGTGCTAACCACTGAGCCACCGTGCCACCCCAATCAGTTTGCTCGAACACTGAGATATTGAACATTCCACACTGTTTACTACATGCAAACCTGTTTGCCTTTGGATGTGAAGGCCTTACACTACCAGTAAAACTTTAACCTACATCCATCCAAGAGAAATACTGGACATTCAAAACAATAAAGAACCCATGTAATTTTATCAGAGAGCCATTTACATCTCATCAATTATCAGGCGGCTCATTCAACCCCAAGAGGAGAAACAACAGCTCAGTAATCAAATCCACATTTGGCAAGAGATAAGGGAAAAAGTGAGGACTGCACATGCTGGAGATCAGAGCTTAAAATGTGTTGCTGGAAAAGCGCAGCAGGTCAGGCAGCATCCAAGGAACAGGAGAATCGATGTTTCAGGCATAAGCCCTTCTTCAGGAAACCAACTTCGGGAAACCTCCTTCGGTTCCCTCCTTCGGGAAACCAACAGTCAGTGTAACTTGGGAGCCCTGATGTCAAGGAAAAAGAAAACAATATTCAGCAAGGGGTCTGGCCAGAGTTGAGAGAATCAGCCACAGCAGTGCAGTGAGCCACAGACTATAACCATCACAGACTCAGGGAAAGAAAGAGAGCAAACAATCTTCTCACTCACCAACATCCATGTACCAACGGGAAGCGACCAGAGAGCCGAGATACCAACCAGTAGCAGCATCAGCAACATCCATCACCAGCCCAACCGACAGAAGCCACTTCTGAGGTGAGCATAAGGTCATCAAGACCCTCTGTCCCAGCTCAGCTAGATAGGATAGGAAGGATGGGCATTGGGGCTGACTGTTCAGGGCACTCCTGGGGAAGGGAAGCAGAATGTGACTCTGGGATTAGTGTTTTTCTCTATCTATCTCTCCCTTTTACCCCTGTCATCCAGTAATTAACAGTTCTCTGTAATTTTAAATCCACAGTAAGCAAGTCAAAGATTCAAAGGTCAACTGGGTGTCAGTTAACTGTCAGAGTTTAGATTAGAGTGGTGTTGCAAAAGCACAGTAGGTCAGTCAGCATCCGAGGATCAGGAAAATCGATGTTCGGGCAAAAGCCCTTCATCAGGTTTCCATTTCTGATGAAGGGCTTTTGCCTGGAACGTCGATTTTCCCGCTCCTCGGATGCTGCCTGACATGCTGTGCTTCAGCATCCGAGGATCAGGAAAATCGATGTTCGGGCAAAAGCCCTTCATCAGATCTCCATTTCTGATGAAGGGCTTTTGCCTGGAACGTCGATTTTCCCGCTCCTCGGATGCTGCCTGACATGCTGTGCTTTTCCAGCACCACTCTAATCTAAGCTCTAGCTCCAACATCGGCAGTCCTCACTTTTGCCTATTCAGTTAACTGTCAGATAACATAGAACATAGAACATTACAGCGCAGTACAGGCCCTTCGGCCCTCGATGTTGCGCTGCCCTGTCATACTAATCTGAAGAGAAAATGAGGTCTGCAGATGCTGGAGATCAGAGATGGAAATGTGTTGCTGGAGAACCTACACTATTCCATGTACATCCATTTGCCTGTCCAATGATGACTTAAATGCACTTAAACTTGGCAAATCTACGACTGATGCAGGCAAAGCATTCCATACCTTTACTACTCTCTGAGTAAAGAATAAGTCTCACTTCTCTTGATCTGTAACATTAGGTTTTTTGAAATACTCAATTTTCTTTTTCAGTTATTGTACATAATTTTCATTTTGTTTGTTTTAATAAAATCAGAGTTTCCTTTGCCTCTGAAGCATCTACCTTCTCTGTTTATCACCACACTACATCTCACGACATAATTCCAGTGTCAGAACCAGGGAGCGAGTGTACGATAAATCAACCAGTGGTCCCTACAAACCAGAGAAAGTGGTGGGGTCCTTAATGAATGTATTGAAATGGTATTCACAAAGGAGAAATACATGGTGAACGGTAAATCTTTGGAGGGCATGTTGATATTCTGGGATGTGTCAATATTAAAAAGGTGTTGAGTGTTTTGCGAAGCATTAAGGTAGATAAGTAGCTCAGATCTGATGGGGTTAATCCCTGGAATAATGAGGGAGGTGGGTAAGGAAATTGCTGGGCCTTGTACAAAATCTTTGTATCTTATTTAGTCACAGGCGATGTCTGAGAAGACTGGAGAATAACCAACATCATTCCTTTGTTTAAGAAGGGCACGAGGGATAATCAGGGAAATTGCAAGCTGGTGAGCCTTATGTCAATGGTTAGGAATTATTGGAGAAGCTTGTGAGGAATAGAATTTATTCACATTTGGAAAAAATATGGCGATGGGCAGAATTGCTTTGTGTGGGGAAGGCCTTATCTCATAGACATG
>NC_057715.1:41170492-41178013 GCF_004010195.1 Chiloscyllium plagiosum
GGATATGGAGGATATAGACTGTAGGGAAATAGATGGTGACATCTTGCAAAATGTCCAGATTACAGAGGAGGAAGTGCTGGATGTCTTGAAACGGTTAAAGGTGGATAAATCCCCAGGACCTGATTAGGTGTACTCTGTGGGAAGTGAGAGAAGTGATTGCTGGGCCTCTTGCTGAGATATTTGTAACATCGATAGGTACAGGTGAGGTGCTGGAAGACTGGAGGTTGGCAAACGTGGTGCCACTGTGTAAGAAGGGCGCTAAAGACAAGCCAGGGAACTATAGACCGTTGAGCCTGACCTCAGTGGTGGGCAAGTTGTTGGAGGGAATCCTGAGGGACAGGATGTACAAGTATTTGGAAAGGCAAAGACTGATTTGGGATAGTCAACATGGCTTTGTGCGTGGGAAATCATGTCTCACATACTTGATTGAGTTTTTTGAAGAAGTAACAAAGAAGATTGATGAGGGCAGAGCAGTAGATGTGATCTATATGGACTTCAGTAAGACGTTCAACAAGGTTCCCATGGGAGACTGATTATCAAGGTTAGATCTCATGGAATACAGGGAAAACTAGCCATTTGGATATAGAACTGGCTCAAAGACAGAAGGTGGTGGTGGAGTGTTGTTTTTCAGGCTGGAGACTTGTGACCAGTGGAGTGCCACAAGAATCGATGCTGGGTCCTCTACTTTTTGTCATTTACATAAATGATTTGGATGTGAGCATAAGAGGTACAGTTAGTAAGTTTGCAGATGACACCAAAATTGGAGGTGTAGTGGACAGCGAAGAGGGTTACCTCAGATTACACCAGGATCTTGACCAGATGGGCCAATGGGCTGAGAAGTGGCAGATGGAATTTAATTCAGATAAATGCGAGGTGCTGCATTTTGGGAAAGCAAATCTTAGCAGGACTTATACACTTAATGATAAGGTCCTAGGGAGTGTTGCTGAACAAAGAGACCTTTGAGTGCAGGTTCATAGTTCCTTGAATGTGGAGTCGCAGGTAGATAGGATAGTGAAGAAGGTGTTTGGTATGCTTTCCTTTATTGGTCAGAGTATTGAGTACAGGAGTTGGGAGGTTATGTTGCGGCTGTACAGGACATTGGTTAGGCCATTGTTGAAATATTGCGTGCAATTCTGGTCTCCTTCCTATCGGAAAGATGTTGTGAAACTTGAAAGGGTTCAGAAAAGATTTACAAGGATGTTGCCAGGGTTGGAGGATCTGAGCTACAGGAAGAGCCTAAACAGGCTGGGGCTGTTTTCCCTGGAGTGTCGGAGGCTGAGGGGTGACCTTATAGAGGTTTGCAAAATTATGAGGGGCATGGATAGGATAAATATGCAAAGTCATTTCCCTGGTGTCGGCGAGTCCAGAACTAGAGGGCATAGGTTTAGGGTGAGAGGGGAGCGATATAAAAGAGACCTTTGGGGGAACGTTTTCATGCAGATGGTACATTTATGGAATGAGCTGCCAGAGGATGTGGTGGAGGCTGTTACAATTGCAACATTTAAGAGGCATTTGGATGGTTATATGAATAGGAAGGGTTTGGAGGGATATGGGCCGGGTGCTGGCAGGTGGGACTAGATTGGGTTGGGATATCTGGTCAGCATGAACAAGTAAGACCGAAGTGTCTGTTTCCATGCTGTACATCTCTATGATTCTGTGACTCTATTGCAGCTGTATAGAATTTTTTAGTCAGTCCACATTTGGAATATTGTTTAAAGTTATGGCAACCACACTACGAGAAGGATATGGAGGCTTTGGAGAAGGTACAGAAATGATTTAACAGTATATTGCCTGGTTTGTACAGTATTAGTTTTGAGGAGAGATTAGATAAGCTTGGTTTGTTTTCACTTGAATGTCGCAGGATGAGGGGTGATTTGATCGGCATTCACAAAATGATGAGAGGCTATCATTGAATTGATAATCAGAGTCTTCTTCCTAGGTGAAATGTCAATTACTAGGGCACATAAGCTTAAGGTAAAAGGGGGTAAGTTTAAAGGAGATGTGAGAGGCAAGTTGTTTACACAGAGTGTGATAAGTGGCCACAATATGTTTCCGTTGGTGGAGGTGGTTGGTGGAGGTGGTTGCAACAGCAAATTTAAGAGGCAACTTAACAAATATATGAACAGGCAGGGAATAGAGGGATACAGATGACAAAGAGGCAAAAGTTTTTTCGCTTAGAAAGGCATCATGTGTTGGTGCAGTCTTGGTGTGCCAAAAGGCCTGGACTTATATATGTGCTGTTCTTTGTTCTTTGATAATAGGACAATGTTTAAAGGTATTGGAACAGAATGAGTAATAGCATTACCAAAGATATCAGATGGCAAATAGGGTATTCTGTCTTCCTACTGAAGTGCTGGCTGCATCAATAAACCCACTGTATTACTTCTTGTGAAATAAATAGATGTGATGGTTGATGGCTGAGCTTTAGACACAGTTTGACGGGGTTAGTACCCTGGTCATCATTCCCTGGCTCCACAATCTGCTTCCTTCAAGGCCTATGCTACCTCCTTAAACTAACAAAATCTCTCAGGTGTAAATGTAAAAGCCAGTAGATGCTGGATACCTGAAATAAAACAGAGAATGCTGGAAATGCTCAGCAATACAGACAATACCTGTGTGAGAGAGAAAAAGAGCCAGCATTCTGGTTCTGATGAATGATCATGAATCTCAGGTGTGGTCTTCTCTACTCAGCTGTTATTTTGTTACAACATTATGTAAGCGTTTGCATCTCCATGCTGCTGCTGCCTGGTAATGGTGATGTGCGTGTCTTGTTCAGCATCTTGTGAAGGCTGCTTTGCTGAGGGATTGTATTCCACTGCACTTTCAGTACCACAGAAATAGAAGAGGGAGGTCATTATTTAAATTACAGAGGTGATATTTGTATTTGTGTCAAGCTAATATGCAAGTATTCAGTGCCCTGTTTTATTCAGGCAAAACTGAACAGTAATGGTCATCGTGTCTCAGCACTAAAGCTGAAAGTAGTTAAGGCCCACTTGCTGATACGTATCAGCTACTTGGCATCCTAAATTATATGGCAAAGCTTTCCGCATGTTGAGATCAGCTAATTTCTTCATAAGTGACATTCAGAAAGAGGATTTTGAAAATTCAAGTATATATTCAATGTGCATTATCATCATCTACCAAAAAAATCCTCACATGTCCAGGGTTTTAGAGATACAGGAGGATAGATTCACACAGACTGGGGGCCTATGACTAGTGGTGTACTGCAGGGGTTTGTTATTTGTTATTTACATAAATGATCTGGATATAAATGTACAAGGCATGTAAGTTTGCAGATGATACAAAATTAGAAAGTGTCATTGAGAGTGAAGATTGTAATAAAAAAAAGGGATCTTGATCAGAAGGGGAAGTGGGTTGAGGATTGGTATATGCAATTCAATACGGATAAGTGTGAGATGTTGCACTTTGGAAAGACAAACCAAGGTAGGACTTATACAGAAAATGATAAGGTCCCGAGGAGTGTTGTGGAACAGAGGGACCTAGGAATAAAAGTGCATAGTTCTTTGGAAGTGATATTATAAATTGACAGGATGGTGAAGAAAGCATTTAGCATGTTGGTCTTCATCGGTCGAGGCATTGATTGTAGGAGTTGGGACATTATGTTACATTTGTATAAGTTGTTAGTGAGGCTGCACTTGGAGTATGGAGTACAGTTTTGGTCACCCTGTTATAGGAAAGACATAATTAAACTGGAAAGAGTGCAAAGACAAAAACAAGGATGTTGCCAGGACTACTAAGCCTGAGTTATAGGGAGACGCTAGCCAGGATAGGACTTTATTTCGTGGAACATAGGAGAATGAGGGGTGACCTTATTGAGGTGTATCATGAGGGGAATAGATAGGATGAATGCGTATAATCTTTTTTCCCAGAGATGGGGAATTGAAAACAAGTGGGCATAGGTTTACAGTGAGAAGGGAAAGATTTAAGAAGGACTGAGGGACAAGTTCTTCTTGCAGAGAGTGGTGCATACATGGAATGGGATGCCAGAGAAAATGGTTGAGGCAGATACAATAGCAGCATTTAAAAAAAAAACATTTGGATAGATATATGGTTGGGAAGGGTTTAGAGGGATATGGACAAAATGCGGGCAATCAGAACTAGCTGTGTGGGCACCATGGTCAACATGGACCAGTTTGGGCTAAAGGGTCTTATCCCATGCTGTATTACTCTATGACTCAATGACTACCCAAGGCCCTACTTTTATTGTTTATGTCCTGTCCTTGTTTGTTTTACCAAAATACAATGCCTTTCATTTATCCAAATTAAACTCCATCTGCCGCTCCTCAGCCCATTGACACAATTGATCAAGATCTCTTTGTAATATTAAATAACCTCTTTACCGTCCACTATACCACCAATGTTAGTGCCATCTACAATTTTTTTAACCATGCCTTCTATATTCTCATATAAACATGAAGAGAAGGTAAAAGGGCAGAAGTGCAGAAGATGAGTTGGGCATGGCTGAGGGCCTGTACTAATGGTGGGGAATCCTAAGTTCAGAACTGAAATGTTAGCATACATTTCAGTATGCTAACCTTAAGCAAGATGCAACAACTTAGAGACAACCACACCCCTCTGGAACCTTCTTCCTCTCCCCTTCCCTCTGACCCTACCTCCTCTTCTTCCCATCTTGCTAGCATCTACATCCAAAGGTTCATTCGCCTTCATTTCCATCATCTTCAGCAGGATGCCACCACCAGACATATATTCCCCTTACCTCCCTTGTCAGACTTCTGCAGGGACCGTTCCCTCTGGGATATGGTGGTCCACTCCTCCTCCACTCCCCATCCATCCTCGCACTTCATAGCACCTTCCCATGCAATCACAGAATGTGCAATACTTATCTATTTACTTACTCCCTTCTTGCTATCTAAGATCCCAGCTATAACTTTCAGGTGAAGCAGCAATTTATCTGCTTACCCAGAGGAAATCCACCCAGACACAGGGAGAACATGCAAACTCCACAGATAGTCACTGGAATCGAAGCAGGGTCCATGGCACTATGAGGTAGCAGTGCTAACATTAAACATTGAAGAGGGCACTGGATGATTATCTGAGCAGAAATAATGTTAAAGATTGCTGGAAAAAGGTGGGAGATTAACAGAAAGCCATATGCTTTCTGAAGAATCACCGCAGACAAAATGGGTTGTTTGGTTTCTTCATGTAGCACAGTTTGATGATTCTGTGAAGAGATTAGCAATTAAAATCAGATCCACTAATTTTGATGGTTTCTATTATTGAGTAGTTGATATTTTCACGCACTTGTCTCAGAAGGTCAGTGGATTTTGTGAAGGATCAAAGGTTCTTTACTCTCCACCAGTGCTGTGGTTTTAGCACTTTCACATGACCTTACTTTCTTTCAAATAAACAGCCTTTGATCGTGCTCTCACCCTCTGTATCTCTCTCTCTCTCTCTCTCCCTCTGTCCTCCTTGGTTAAAACACACCTCTGAGGGTAGTTTCTCAGGGGATTCTTCTTAGCATCACATGGTTGTCTTAGATTTATACTGTTCCAACCTGGAAATGTGGCTGCCAATACTGTTGAGTTATTTTTCCAACTGTGAGGGCTGATTAGCCCAGATTAGATTGAGACTCATTTATTGTCTTGTCACCAATGTAATCAGTTTTCAAATGCCTGACTTATCAACTTGAATGGCTCCAACATTGGTGTCTGTTGAGGCAGGAAAAGCTGTTTGAACCTGAGAATGACTTATTGTGATGCCTGGGGCTTGGTGAATTCGAAATGTCTGTCTTTTTGTGATTTCTGCCTGAGATAGCACAGTTCAATCATCTTTGAAAGCATTCAGTGTAATAGACATGGCCTGCTGGGGTGTCCACCTTGAAGATAGATTTTCTAAACTGAAATTTCACTGTACAGAATTTAAAACAGAAAGGTTCTTTTAACATGTATAACTTAATATCAGCACACCCATAATAATAGTAAACTTTTAACATATTGGAGCTCCATGCATGAACTAAACTATTAAATTGCTGATAAAACATACAGAAAAATGTGTAACTCCATTTCTGATCCATAATCAATATAGTGGAGGGAGATTCAGTTGAAGAATTCAAGAAAGCATTGAATGGCTAGAAATAGTGTGGAGGAATGGGGACAAATGCAGGAAAATAGTACTATTAGCTAATAGAACTGGTGCAGACATGATGAGCCAAATGATCCCCTTCTGCGGCATAATACTTCTGTGATTCTAGGTCTTTGTTAATGAGGCCAGCAACTAAAATTGAAGTTGGCATAAGCCAGTAGTTGTCTGTGATGATTAAATTACTGTCTGGTGCCTTGCTGCCAAAAGCACAGATTAATAATTCTGGCTACACAGAAATAGATTAACTTTTCCTTTAATTTTCTGCTCATAAAATACAACAAATGTGAGAATCTACAATATATGGTCTTGATAGCTGAGACCTCCTGACAGCTGGACAACATTTAGAAAATTATCTCTCAAATAAAGACTCACATTCCAAAAAGTGCAGCATAAACCTAACAATATTATGTTGGTTAAGAGTTTCACTGTACTCTTCTGCACTTGCAAACGTACAATCATAATTAAAATAAATGTAGGGAGTAATCATTCCAGCGGTGAATCTGCTGACAGATAAGTCCAGAGATTGTATGCTCACATGGCCTCTGGTGTGTTTAGAAATCAAATGAACCATGTGTGTTGATGAATCGTCTTCTGCTGTTATGCTAAGCTTTATATAATAATGCAAACCATAAAGTATTTTATCTTGGCCTTTTCCTACAGGAATGCTGATTTCTCCTCACTCAAAGATTAGGGAAAACACCAGAGACATTTTACAGGCCGACAAACATTACATTATATGCCTCACAAGTGTGCAGAGATAACACAGTGTCTGTGTTTGAAGAGGATTTTTGTCTGAATGCTTTAAAATGGTTGCACTGAACACAAGCTTGTGACCTTCTACTTCAAGTTTCGTTTCTCTTTCAGTAATCACAGCTATGCTTGATATAAGAGCATGCTGAACAGACCCACACAATCAAACCCTAAACAATGGAAAAATTGAAAACCATATAAAAGGTATGGGACAAATGAATTTTGGTCTGACATGTTTAGCAATCATGTCCAAACCCGTGAATAATGAGGCCTACATGAAACTTTATCTGTAATCCACCTCTGCAAGTAGAGGTTGCTGATCACTGAGACAAGAGGCACAGAGTCAGGTATGAGAGGCTTATGATCCTTTCACTGCTCAATGCTGTCAGACGTCCACCCCTCAGTGATAGGAAATCCTACCACTAAGTTGTGCAGCTGAAAAATGTGTTGCTGGAAAAGTGCAGCAGGTCAGGCAGCATCCAAGGAGCAGGAGAATCAATGTTTCAGGCATAAGCCCTTCTTCAGGAATGAGGAGGGTGTGCCAAGCAGGCTAAGATAAAAGGTAGGGAGGAAGGACTTGGGGGAGGTGCGTTGGGAATGCGATAGGTGGAAGGAGATTAAGGTGAGGGTGATAGGCCAGAGAGGGGG
>NC_057715.1:41178030-41178776 GCF_004010195.1 Chiloscyllium plagiosum
GGTTGGGTTGGTTGGTCCGGGTGTCCCAGAGGTGTTCTCTGAAACGTTCTGCAAGTAGGCGACCTGTTTCCCAATGTAGATGGGGCCACATCGGGTGCAGCGGATGCAGTAAATGATGTGTGTGGAGGTGCAGGTGAATTTGTGACGGATATGGAAGGATCCCTTGGGGCCTTGGAGGGAAGTGAGGGGGGAGGTGTGGCCGCAAGTTTTGCATTTCTTGCAGTTGCAGGGGAAGGTGCCGGGAGTGGAGGTTGGGTTGGTGGGAGGTGTGGACCTGATGAGGGAGTTGCAGAGGAAATGGTCTTTCCGGAACGCTGATAGGGGAGGGGAGGGAAATATATCTTTGGTGGTGGGCTCTATTTGGAGGTGGTGGAAATGACGAAGGATGATACGATGTATCTGGAGGTTGGTAGGGTGGTAGGTGAGGACCAGTGGGGTTCTGTCCTGGTGGCGATTGGAGGGGCAGGTTTCAAGGGCAGAGGAGTGGGAAGGGGAGAAGATGCAGTGGAGAGCATTGTTAATCACATCTGAGGGGAAATTGCGGTCTTTGAAGATGGCCTCCTTTTTCAAAAAATGCAATTTCCCCTCAGACAGGGTTGACGATGCTCTCCACCGCATCTCCTCCACTTCCCGCTCCTCTGCCCTTGAACCCCGCCCCTCCAATCACCACAAGGACAGAATCCCACTGGTCCTCACCTACCACCCCACCAACCTCCAGATACATCGTATCATCCTTCGTCATTTCC
>NC_057715.1:41178843-41193503 GCF_004010195.1 Chiloscyllium plagiosum
GTCACAAATTCACCTGCACCTCCACACACATCATTTACTGCATCCGCTACACCTGATGTGGCCTCCTTTATATTGGGGAAACAGGCCGCCCACTTGCGGAACGTTTCAGAGAACACCTCTGGGACACCCGCACCAACCAACCAACCCAACCCCCCAGTGGCTGAACACTTGAACTCCCCCTACCACTCAGCCAAGGACATGCAGGTCCTTGGCCTCCTCCATCGCCAGACATGGCAACACGACGCCTGGAGGAAGAGCGCCTCATCTTCCGCCTAGGAACCCTCCAACCACAAGGGATGAATGCAGATTTCTCCAGCTTCCTCATTACACCTCCCCCACCTTATCTCAGTCCCAATCCTCGGAGTCAGCACCGCCGTCTTGACCTGCAATCTTCTACCCGACCTCTCTGCCCCCACCCCCTCTCCGGCCTATCACCCTCACCTTAACCTCCTTCCACCTATCGCATTCCCAATGCCCCTCCCCCAAGTCCCTCCTCCCTACCTTTTATCTTAGCCTGCTTGGCACACCCTCCTCATTCCTGAAGAAGGGCTTATGCCCGAAACATTGATTCTCCTGCTCCTTGGATGCTGCCTGACCTGCTGCGCTTTTCCAGCAACACATTTTTCAGCTCTGATCTCCAGCATCTGCAGTCCTCACTTTCTCTGAATTAAGTTGTGCAGCATCAGTCCCAAATTCATCAAATCTCATTGCCAACTGTTGACGTATCTGCAAGAGGTACCAGAAAAAGACAATATCAACACCAAAGGCAGGTCCATCTGAGGTTCCAGGATAGCAAAAGATCAGCTAATGTTTGGGACAAGGAGGGAAATATGTGTGGGGGCTGGGCTTTGCAAGGCAGGTGAGGAATATAAAGAGGGAAGGACATCCTGGGATGTGCTCCAGTGCACAGAATGTACCTGAGTGATCTGCACCCAATTAAATCCCTGTCTGCTCAAAGAAGCCCTTTCAAAACTGACCGTTTCATTCCAAGCAACCTGCCATTGCCTAGCTTTATGGAGGCAGATTGAGAGCATTAATTCCCACTTAATTGGTTGCTATACAATGCAGTTCATGGTTACTTCATTATCATTAGAGGCATTCTCCATCTGAAAACATTCAGCAAAAGCAAAAATTGAAACAGAACAAGAGTCACATTAGAAACATCACTTTGGCTGATGTTGCTTCACAGAGCATGTACTGATAAGAGTCACAATTTCTGCCGTAATTCAACCAAGACATAACTTTTGATCCAATTATCTCCCACTCTATGGGCTAAAGTGGATCTTTGTTGAAAGCCAAAGATAGTAGACAATTTCCTTTCAATTGTAAAGGAAGACAGGCAATATGCAAAGCTACTTGCCTTCTCGCTTGTACCCATTTCACACCTTTGCCCAAGGCCAATTTTACTTCTTCATCTTTACAAATGATAGGTACAATTCTTTCTAATGTTGATAATCCCTGAATATCTGAGCCATATTCCTGAAGTGCAATCCATGTCAACTTGGGAAACTGAGAGATATGTTTCAACGCACTTTGACTACACATGGGTGCTTAAAAGCAATCTTGTGCTGATTTCCCCAAAGTACATTTAAACAAAGGTTTGAGGCCATTTCCAGAAGTTGGTCACATACCCCCAGCTGAAATGTAACAGTAATTCAGAACATAGCCAAACTGAAACATTCCTGAGTAATCGATTGTTATTAATTTGGAGTCTTTTTATATTGATGGTAAAGTGCCAGCTTTTAAAATTTGGGACATGGACATCTGTATTCAAGGTACTAGACAAAGTCAACATTGGAGATGACAATTTATCTATTCATCAAATTTCACAGTAAGAAGATATTAGTTATTGTCTTTTGCATAACACCAACTTTACGTCTATGTTAACTCTGATTTATGTAAATTAGAAATAGCATGAATTTCCTCATTCTTCCCATGTCTGTGTGGGTTTCCTCTGGGTGCTGTGGTTTCCTCCCACAATCCAAATCCAAAGATGTGCTGGTTAGGTGAATTGGCCATGCTAAATCGCCCAAAAGGATGCGTAGGTTAGGTGCATGAGTCAAGGTAAATGTAAAGTTGTAGGGGAATACGTCTGGGTAGGTTGCTCTTCAGAGGGTCGGTGTGGCCTTGTTGGCCAAGTGGTCTGTTTCCACACTGTAGGGATTCTATGGTCTATGAGTGCAACTCAAGTTTAAGGCAAAATTGCTTCTTCTCCCAATGTAAAATGAATACTCAAATCCTTTCAATCTCATTACAATATGTCTAACTTAAAATTGATGTAAATATGTATAAATGAGTATGAATGAGGTCAAATGACATCCCAACATGCATTCCTTCTTTAAGAATGAATATTAGTGTTCTGAGTCATTTAACCACCACTCATTTACACGAGAGACAACATGGTTAAGAGTCTGTATCAGGGGAGACATTTCAATTTTTGATGTGATTTGTACCAATGCCTCAAAAATGCATTGAAATGATCAGAAAGGACAAGGCAGGTCTCTGTAAAGATAAATTAGAAAGAAAAACAATCAAATTTGCAATGAAATGCCAGTAAAATTAATTTGTTTCCTGTTGTGCCTGGAAATCTGGTTGTAATTGGAAAGGGTGTTTGAGCAAGTACAATTTACAGGAAACTCATTTCTGAAGTTTTGAAACTTTGTAACAGATGGACCAAATATTTGATTAGAGATTTGTTTGTTTGAAGGAATTGATGGACAGTTGTGAAAGATGAAGATCCGGGTACAACATAGTTAAAGCGTGTATCCTATTGATGCCCAAAATGCTTCAACATTTTTCATCCATTTAATTGGTTTATGCCTAGGTTACATTTGACCCTGTAGGCAAGCACAGAGGAAATCCAAATAAAGTTTAGAAATTTCAGTTGTGGGAGCTTTCTCAATGACAGTCTCTTCAAAGCCTGTCAACCATCTACAAAGCACAAGTCAGTGTGTGATGGAATATTCTCCACTCACCTGGATGCGTGTAGCTCTGACAACACGCTAGAAGCTTGCCACCAATCAGGAAAGAAACAGTCCGCTTGGTTGGCACCACATCCACCCCTCAACATTCACTCCCTTCCCCACTGACACAGTGGCAGCTATGTACAGAGGAACCTCATTTATCCAAACAATACGGTTGCGGACTATTTTGTTCAGATAATCGAATGTTCAGATAACCAAATGTTCGGATAATACAGTTTACCCAAGCATTCAGACATTGAGATCTTGTTTGGATTATTCATATGTCCCTAGGACTACTTTGTTCAAGAAGGCAGCTCACCATCACCTTTTCTAAGGTGATTAGGAATGGAAAATAAATGCTGGCCTAGTCAACAACACCACATCCCATGAAATATATGTTGAATCAGATTATCATGGATTAATTTACTCATAATTGTTTCACTGACTCATTATCAATGTGTTGCAAAGATAGGGTTCAGAATAATAAGTTTTGATTTTATAGGCGAAGTTGAGTCAAGTAGTTTTATAAAAGTAGTCATTTGAGTAGTTTTAAAATGTAGGCTGCATTTTTAAACAGCCCTTCTCTCATTAAAAGATAAATTTGCAGGCCAGTGTGTGTAATTAGCAATTGAAACTTGAGCAGCTAAGTTAGAAAACCAGGCTTTGAGCTTGTTTTGGAATAAATGATTGAATTTGTTAGGTTAGATGAATAGTACTTTAGAGAATCGTAAGGAAAGGATTTCATTGATCAGTAGAGAGCAGACAACAAGGAGAAGACTTTTAGCTTAAATGGTTGGATGTAATTGCTAGCAGGCACCCTACACCCACCTGTCAGAACAAGATGAAGAATAAAAGTCAACATTGCTTGCTTTATTGTCCAGCTACCGACCTGATGATTTCTGATGTGTTTGGAACTGTTAACCCATTGCCTAACCACATTGAATTTTGTTATGCAGTAATAAAAAATTTGATTTAACTTGTAAAGGGTGCATAGGACTATTTGCACCTCATCAGCAGACTCTAAGTGCACTGGTTGTCTGTGGCAGATGCCAACCTGTCAATGGAGACAGACAGAAATTGTTTGAGCTGCTATGCTGCTGCAGCCTCTGGATATTGAAGGCCACTTTTTCCCAATATCTGTCTGCCCTCCTGTTCCTCCCTGTGCATGTGGATGAACTCCGAATTTGTTTCCACCACAGAATCCTCCCCTGCTTGGTGCCTGATCGCCATTAGTTCTTTGAGTGCCAGTGGTCTGATACTTCTTTTCTCATCGATATGTGAAGCTCTTTCAGTGAGATGCTCAACAGATTGTGCTCACAGTCTTCCTAAGGCCAACTTACCCACTGAGGTGTCAATGTGTGGGTTGGTGGAGATGCAGGAGACAGCTTTGAAGGTTTAGTACTTTAGTCTGATGGTCAAGGAGGTATTTTCTGGTGGAGCTGGACATTCTGTTATGAAATTTGAGAACCTTTTGCTGGTACCTGCAAAACAAAAGGAAGAGAAGGGACTGTGGCCAGTGGTTAGAAGTGATGTGCAATGAATGATACTCAGAGCAGTGGTTAATCAGAGGGTTGCAGTGGAATGAAGAGTGATACTTAGTCAGTTGATGGAACATGGATATAGAGTCATAGTCAAAGAGATGCATAGCACAGAAACAGATCCTTCAGTCTAACTTGTCCATGCCAACCAGATATCTTAATCTAATCTAGTCTCATTTGCCAGCACTTGGCCCACATTCCTCTAAACCATTCCAAATTATATACCCACCCAGATACCTTTCAATTGTTATAATTATATCAGCCTCCACCACTTCCTCTGACAGCTCATTCCATACACACACCACCCTCTGCTTGAAAAGCAGCCCCTTAGGTCTCTTTTAAATCTTTCCTCTCTCACTTTAAATCTATGCCTTCTAGTTTTGGACTCTGTCACCCTGGGGAAAATACTTTGACTATTCATTCTATTTATGCTCATCGTGATTATATAAACATCTATAAAGTCATCCATCAGCCTCTGATACTCGAGGGAAAATATTCCCAAACTATTCAGTCTCTCACTATAGCTCAAAACTCCCAAACCTGGCAACATCCTCATAAACCTTTTCTGAGCTCTTTCAAGTTTCACAATATCCTTCCTACAGCAGGGAGAGCAGGATTGACTGCAGTATTCCAAAAGTGGCCTAACCAATGCCCTGTACAGTCATAACATGACCTCCCAACTCCTGTACTCAATGCACTAACCACTAAAGGCAAGCATACTAAATGCCTTCTTCATTATCCTGTCTGATTGCGACTCTACTTTCAAGAAACTATGAACCTGCACTCCTACGTCTCTTTGTTCAGCAACACTCCTCAGGACCTTACCACTAGATATGTAAGTCTTGCCCTGATTTGCCTTTCCAAAATGCAGCACCACACATTTGTCACACATTTTCGCAGCACCAGAGTCATGGCTTGATTCCAGCTTTGGGTGACTATCTATTTAGCGTTTGCACGTTCACCCTATGTCTGCGTGGATTTCTGTTGGGTGTTCCAGTTTCCTCCCACAGTCCAAAGATGTGCACATTCGGTGGATTGGCCATACTGTAATTTCCAGGTTGTATAGACCAGTTGGATTAGCAATGGTAGATGTGGGGTAATGGAGATGGGTATGGGGTGGGATGATCTTCAGAGGACTGTTGTAAATTTGATTGGCCAAATGTGTTTTTGTTTCTTGTCTTCTAGCGTAGCGTGACTCATCAGTGCACACAGCTTGTTAAGTGAATGATCAATTATCTTCCTTTTCAAAGTGGCCTCTTAGCTCTGTCTTACGTCTCCCTCCTCACTTAACATTGATTTTGTTATTAAGCTTGTTTCAATTCAGTGTAAATCTATTGTCACTCATTGGATAGATCATCATATATTATCATATCCATCACGATTTGTTTTTTGCGCCAGCAATACTGAGGTAAGGGCTGGGTGAAGTGATCAACTGGATGCACAAGTGATCTAGGCAAGTCGGTAAGTAGACAGAATGATTAGGTGGGTGAGGTGGAGAGGGTGTTTAGGTTGATGACTGGATAGGTGTGTTGTGGGTCGGCAAGATCAGGAGAGAGTAGTCAGGTTGGAGAATGTAGTCAGTTGGTCAAGAGAGTATGGGAGGACATAGTCAGTGGTTCAGAGGGTAACCAACTAACCAAAATGGGGTTAATTGGAGTTCTAACATGCCCCAGATTTCAGAGAATGTGAGTTATTGCAGGGTCAGTTGCCTCGTCTCCAATGATCAGGTAACCAATAGGTTAGGTCCACTGTTGCCATAAGTGGAACAGGTATTTGGTCTGTTAGTGAAGCAATTCAAAAACCTGCCTCTGTGCATTATACACCTCTCTGATAAATATTGATGAAATGTATTAGCATTTGGACATGCAACAAACAATCTTCACAGCATCTTACATTCTTTATCTATAACTGCAAAAATATAAAATTTAGTAAATTCTGTACAACACTAAAGATCAGGAATGATTTCTGTACTCAGCATGATTAAATAAGTGGATTATAACTTAACTCTGAGACACAGTCATTAATTCAAATCAGCGCATTTCTTGTGACTTGAACTCAATGAAGTGAATTGTATTTGTTGTCATTTTGGCTATGAATGTTCATTTTGTCATGATGCAGATGTTCCAGAGAGAAACAACAGTCAATATTCAACATATCCTTTTGAGTTAAACACTACAAAGGGCAGTCAAATAGCAAAGCTGTTACTCTGTCACTGAAGACAAGCATTTCATCTAGTCTTTCCAGTCAAAGGATGTAAAATGATCACTGTAATGAAGAAAATACTATAGACTTAATACTAATTACTATAAAAGAATCGTTGTTTTCATGACAAGTTTTTTGAAAGACAATAGTGAAATTCAGTAGGTAAAGAGTTAAATTTTGATTTTATATTGATCTTGTTTCAAGTCTAATTCTGGAAAAGTTTCATGTGTGAGCCAATATCTATCATTTACAATATTTCATTTTACCCTCATATGCTTGAGGCAGATCCAAAGACCAAAAAAGCCTGGACTGATGGCTATCTTGCCATTGATAAAGGAACCTTGATTTAGCAGTTTAAACACTGAGGACTAACTCACAAACACACAGCTCCTGAAATTTTAAATAAGCAAAGTGTGATTTAAAAGCAGCTAAAATCATAGGAAGCTTAGGAGCCTTCTGAAATAAATTGGAAGAAAAAATCTAATTTGTTTGCTGAAGAAGCTCACATGAAGTTACACATTTATTAATATGACAAAAACATCCAATCATACAGTACATGCATCCCTCTCTTCGTAACATTGCAGCCCAGTATGCACAAGATTCAGTAGACATATTGACAAATATGAAGGATGACAAATGCAGTGTCCTTACTCTGCATCAAAATGCAAAGAATTGGATGGATCTAAGCTGTACGAAGACAAAAGAATTAATTGGATATAGAAGCCTGACTTTGGAAATTATTGAACAAGACAACCTGACAAATAGGTTTACCAATTAATATTATGGTACACACTCTCAATTCATAATGCATATGCTAAAGGTTCAGGCTTCTTCCAACTCTGTTTACTTACTTCCACCATGAAAGGTAGTGTCCATAGACAATGTGCATGCCCTTAACTATCTGAATTTGACTTAATTCTTGTAAGACAGAGTGATCTGTAGGGCAGAAAATATGTTACCAGATTGTAAATAATATAAGGAGCCGTAATTCATAACAACCGAAGGCATCTCTCTTTATTTGAGAGAGACAATTGGTTATGTTTTGCTTGAGGGAAACCACTCCCATGTGTGAGACAAGGTGAGGAAGCAGGCTTAAATGAGCTACCAGAGCTGATACAGGAATGAAGTTGCCGTTGTTGCTTTTATTCTACATCATGCTCTAGTCATCTAGCTATTTTATACACTATGGTAAATTATATTGACTTATCTCTCACAGCACCTAAAATTGTTTATAATTGGTATACTGGATATATCTTGCAAATAAATTACAATTAATCAGATTTAAACATGAAATTGATATGTTTACAAAAGAATACCACAGGGGTAAGATGTCAATACAATAATGTAATAGAAGAATGGGATCAGTTCTGAAACAGATAAGTGAACATTGGTCAGAGATGAAGGCTTTTTCACATTCAACAGAAATAGTTCTAAGACATTTGATAAATTGGACTTAATAGAGCTCCTCTTTTGGATGCTATTAAATACATTAGAAATTAAAAATGGCATCTACTGAGTTTTCCAATGTGAGACAGGCCAGATGTCATCATGATGAAGGCATTACTGTGCACACTAGCAATATTGGCTGGAGTAGGAGCACCATCAAGCCATCGAATGTGCAGTGCTAATTAGATGTGAACTTTGCTATTTTGGAGATTCACATTCCTCTTGAGGCCCTGTCTCAACCTTACACAGTTAAACATATGTTGAGCAGCAGGAAGTCACCTGAGAACTGTGTTTTAACGGGACACATTTGTCTCTGCAGTCTCACCACGTGCTGGTTTTGTCTCTCACTTACTCTATTAACATACATGCAGGGGCTGGAATCTCAACCAGTCTTTGCAAGGTTGAAATTGATGTCCTCGTCGTCACTTTCCTCATTCTTCCCTATCTGGCCAGACTGGACATCATGGGTATCTACAAGCTAAAAACAAGGCATACAGGATAATATTGTGGTAAAGAGAAGGCAGGGAACGTTAGAAACAGACTTAGCCTATTTAGAAATCTGAAGAGATTATGGACTGAGGGAAAGGTGTAGGGTTAGGTATGAGGATTCTCTCAGTTTCAATTAAGGATTCTGCCTTATTTCCTGCCAGTGAACCCCCACTTGATTATGTTAAGAATGTTCCCCTTCAATACACTTCAAGCAGGCTAGTATGTCTCTCCTACTCCAGTAATGTCTGCTGGCACAATGGAGAAATATACTTAAGTGTTCTGGCTATCATGTCTGACCAGTTGGTAGAATGTGCAAACTATGAGATTTCAGTGTGAGGTTTTCAACAGTGCTACATTTGTCAATGAGAAGTGGAGCACATCAGCAGCAGCTATGAGTTTTGACTGAGAGAGTTTGTTAATAGAAGAGCAATAACTTGTGCAGTACATAAGGTTCGTCAGGGTGATTCTGTGGAATTCCCCAGGGATCCAGTCTTGATACTTTATGCTATTTGCCACAATATCTGTATGTGGTACTGGGTAAGAGTACTGGGTACTTGTGGTACTGAATAAGGTTTGTTTAAGGCAGTTTACTGTCACCAATTTTGCTTTGTTTTTAGTTTGTCCTGATCATTGATGGAGGATACAACACCTTCGAGCAGCTATGGAATAGGCATTGTTCTTAGATAACAAGGAAATATATTGCATGATAGTAATATGAACAACAAATTTGGCCAGGTGCAGTTACCAGGATTTTACTGAATATTGTTTAACATATGGCTGCAGCCTTCAAAAACTGCAGTAATCTCCCAACCTTCACACACAATCTGTGATATGGATGAAGTCAATGTAACACAAATTTCAATGCCTTTAGAACCATTAGCTTAGAGAAGAATATTGTTTAAAATACATTTTCATCTTGAACATTTATGTGAACAATTAAGTGCATTGCAGCGATACATTCAAGTCCCAATGAAGCACTTTTGGAACTGACCTTTTATGCTGTCTTTGCAGTATCTAACTGTTGGATCCCTTAGACCCCTAAGGATTCAAGATATCTCTCCTTTCTCCCACTTCCTGAAGAAGGGCTTTTGCCCGAAACGTCGATTCTCCTGTTCCCTGGATGCTGCCTGACCTGCTGCGCTTTTCCAGCAACACATTTTCAGCTCCCACCTCCTATACCAAGATCTCCAATGCAATGCCCACAAACCTCTAAGCTCACTCTTTATAAATGTTCAGCCACTCTCTAGATATTCCATCTCAAAATCAGATCATAAAGGACTCCAAAATCTGCTCCTTCACAAGGCCTATCTGCTTCAAAAGATGCAGGGTAATTTTAAGTCATGTTTATAAACCATGATATTAGGTCTTGCTGACATATGGAGCTGAGTCATGGTCTGGTTAATCATCAGCTGCACGCAGAAACCATGATAATAAGAAAGCAACGTGATGATGCTATCCTGATTGCATTATTTCACAAGAGCCAGAAGTCATTGCACATTATTCTCCCCATAATACCTTCTAGGGCCTTTACAAATTAGACTTTGTCTTCGCTCAATAACTTTACAATGGGATATTAGCATTCAACATACTTTACCCTCGTGAAGTATTTCCAAACAGAGGTCTTCTTGAGTGGAGACCCAAGTTTTCTTGAGACCACAGTCTCCATAGATTGGATGGGTAATTATGTTGCCCACAGCAAGGAGCCATTTTTATTGTCACACCTTATTTAAATCTCTTTGGTGGGCTGCTTGTGGTAGAGAACACATTGGCAGAGTGGTGGGGGTGGGGAGAACTAAAGAGAGTTCGGCATTGTGAGAGGTCTATGTGACAGGGTTGTATTTGTATCACATATTGCTTAAATAAGTTAGAAATACTATAACATTTATTATGGGTTTAAGTAAAGGTGAAACAGGCTATTCCTCTAAACAGATCTCTGGACATTGCTTATATCACCTGGATGATTGAATTTTTTTTTGAACTGACAGAATCATGTTGAATACAATAGTGAAACAATGTGTGGAAAAATTTTAAAATTCAAAGAGTATCTCACTATTTTTACATATTATTTTCAGCCTAGCACTGAGTTCAGAAAATTAACACCCATAGGTAGTTTCCTTTCACTTATCTAGAGCTTTGCATGCTAAATAGCATTAACTATTTTTAAAGTTATAGAAGCATTTAAGTCTTTAATTTCCATGATTGGGGATCAATTCTGAGAAGCTGCAATAAAAATGCATAACAATCATTGAAAAAAAAGCAATATCAACATAAAACCCACAAATTCAAAAGTGACCATATTTGAGCAAATGGCAAGTGGAGTAAGGCAAGATCTTGTTGTTCCTTGAGCTGTAGATACCTTCAGAGTTAATTGAAATTTGAGGAATTGTGTGTGATTGTTAGGGCTGAGGGGTCAAAAATTGAGAATTAGGGTTAGGAATATTTGGGGAATGTGTAGAGGAGTGATAAATAACTGGAAAGATTAATTCTTTATTTATTGAGTGATGTGTTAAAAGAAGGGTGCTACAGGGGAAAGCATTTTAAACCATTCCATGCCTTATTGATCCTCCTTACAATCAAAGGGTGCTTGTGATGTGGCAGGGTGAAAATATATTTTAAGCTTTTCTATCTGATTTGATTTTTCTGATTGACTCAATAAATGTGCTTCTTCAGAATGATCAATGTTGGTCTTCCGTCTTTTACTTACAACAAAAATTAAGAGCTTTCATTCATTATTTAAATTGTAGTGCCCCCATGCAGTTAGATTGAATTTGTTGGAACTTACAACATATAGAAGGTATTTACCTTCTATATTTACCTGTCAGTTTATGCTTGACACATCTAATTTTTCTTAACTCTGGACCAGGACTGGCCTTTGTGGTCAGTTAGCTTGCACCGACTGAGGTTATGCTGCAGGACTCTCCTTTTCGACCATTCCCATCACCTGAGGAGTGAAGATCCTCAGGTTAAATGGCCACCAATAACCTCTCAAGTGAGAGAGCAGGCCTATGGTCTCATATTGCTGTGGTGACTTTAACTTTATTGTTCCTCAAATTGGACAACTTTCTTTACTTCTACCTCTGTAAAGCACAAATATGAAAACTAGCACACTAAACAAAACTATATCTCCAAAATACTGAAAGTTCTAGCAATGGTGTGAAGAATTTAAAAATCAATGCATCTTTAACAATTGTGAATATTGGTAATGTTGCTGTTTCAATGGTTTTATTTTCAATATTCTCAAGGATAAACAGAAAACTTCAACTAATTTATATTCCACAGACGAAATTCCTGTTTGATTTCAGTCCTAGCTATTATTTATTATCGTTTGATGCTGATAGAATCATTAAATGACAGACAAGTTGAAATGGAGCAGTCAATGAAGAGATTGCTCATATTCTGTATTTGCTGTTTTTGGCTACTATCCAAATTCAAATTATCTTGCATATCATAAAAAACTGTCAGCTACTCCTAAGCACCTCTCATCATTGTATTTGCAGTTTAAAGAATTATGTTCAGCTGACAAGTTAACATGCTCATTGTCTTAAAACAATTCTACCCTCAATGCTTTCCTACTTACCTGTGCACTGATTCCACTTCAGTCTCCTCCAGATTGCATTTATTTGAGTCTTTTCTGCCAACTCTCCATTTCAACCCAACCATTTTTCTCTTTGTTATATCTTAGATCCCTGACAACCATCCACATTAGCAACTGTTTCAAACCAGCTTCTTATTTATGTTTTGGACCTTCTTTCATAAATGTTGAAGCAATATTAATAACTTATCTTGTAGAAGGGCAACTCCATTTTCCATTAGATTATTAGGTGGAGACAGATCAAAATGGATGACAATGGATGGAAGTAGCTATGTCTCTACTAAGCAACCATCTGAAGCGTGAACATAAGGAGATAGATGGCAGGAACAGAGCAATGGGATTTGGAAACAAGTAAGCTGAGAGCGGGAATGTTAGTTGATGAAAAGATACATTGAGATAAGATTTTAGTGAAATAGAGAAAGGTGGTCTCAGAAAGAGTTGGAAACACAGGAGCGTGAAATAAGGACCTCAGAGACATGGAATGGGTAATAGTCTCTAAAATACAGCCACGAAAACAATCTCTAAAGACTAAAGGATAAGAGACTCCCTTAGATACTTGTAGAAACTGGACAGCATGGGGGAGGGTAGAGAAAGAAGAAATATATGAAATAGGTAAAAATATACTGTAAAACCACATTGAAAAGGGCATTTGAAATTTGTTTACTGGTAATTATTTTCTTTTAAATGTGGTCACCATCTTTAGCGGGCACATGTAATTGTCATTTTTAAATACTATGAACTCATACCGTTAACAATGAGACAGATAACCAGCTTGTGTGTTTCATTGATGTTGTTTGGGACACACTTAAGCCAGTGGAATGCAAAATAATACATTCTTTAAATATTATCAGAATTTTATTCTCAGCCAACCAGGAATAAAATACCTCATTTTGCGACAGGGGCTACGTATAATCCTTAACTCGGCAGCTTGACTCCTTCCCCAACTGCTGGACTGGTTGTTTGAGGCTCAAACCAGTTTCAGTCTTAAATTTCATTAGCATGCCATTGGCAAGCTGTCAACATCAGGAAGTACAATACATCACTGCAGTTCAATAATCCTGAATAGTGCCCATCATTCTGTAAAAACATATCCTCTCTTTGTCCCTTAGCCATACTCCCTGTATTTGACAATATGTAGTTTTTAACCATTGTCTGAAAGCAAATTTAAAAGTTGTCAAGACTCCAGGACATATCAGTACAGAAAATGTGATTAGTGAGAAGATGATATAACAGCATTGCAGATTCTGAGAATTTCTGTTTTCACTAATATGATCAGATGTACTAACTCACCCTCTCACTTGGTGGTTGAAATGCCTCATGTTGAAGATCACTCAATGAATAAAGACAAAATATTAAAATATAAGAGAAGCCTTAAAGACAGAACATACACTCTTGAAGTAATATATCGTTGTACTGAGAAGTAAATAAGTAAATATAAGAGAAAAGTCATGTAACCATGGAAACAAAGATTTTAAACCACCTAAAGATGGAACATCAGAAATATTGATTTTTAGATGTCACAATTCAAAATGCTTTGGATTTTTTTTTAAAAAGTGTGAGGACTATTTAGAAATAACAGGCAGCACAGTGGCTCAGGGATTAGCACTGCTGCCTCACAGTACCAGGGACCTGGGTTTGATTCCAGCCACGGGCAACTGTCTCTGTGGAGTTTACACATTCTCCCCGTGTCTGCGTGGCTTTCCTCCCACAGTCCAAAGATGTGCAGGTTAGGTGAATTGGCCATGCTAAATTGCCCATTGTGTTAGGTGCATTAGTCAGGAGTATATATGGGAATGCATCTGGGTGGGTTACTCTTCGAAGGGTTGGTATGGACTTGTTGGGCCGAAGGGCCTGTTTCCATACTGTAGGTAATCTAATCTAATCTAAATAGAATGGCTTTCTTTATCAGTTACATTTATTCTGAAAATCAGGATAGGAAATAATAGAAGAGAACTTGAAGCTCCTTGGAACGTACTGGCTTACCTACCTGCCTTGCAATCTATAGGAATCTATGTAGAGTCATAGAGTCATAGAGATGTACAGCATTGAAACAGACCCTTCGGTCCAACCCGTCCATGCCGACCAGATATCCCAACCCAATCTAGTCCCACCTGCCAGCACCCTGCCCATATCCCTCCAAACCCTTCCTATTCATATACCCATCCAAATGCCTCTTAAATGTTGCAATTGTATCAGCCTCCACCACATCCTCTGGCAGCTCATTCCATACACGTGAGACCCTCTGCATGAAAAAGTTGCCCCTGAGGTCTCTTTTATATCGTTCCCCTCTCACCCTAAACCTATGACGTCTAGTTCTGGATTCCCCGATCCCAGGGAAAAGACTTTGCCTATTTATCCTATCCATACCCCTCATAATTTTGTAAACCTCTATAAGGTCACTCCTCAGTCTCCAACACTCCAGGGAAAACA
>NC_057715.1:41193646-41210014 GCF_004010195.1 Chiloscyllium plagiosum
AGCACCTCGCATTTATCTGAACTAAACTCCATCTGTCACTTCTCAGCCCATTGGCCCATCTGGTCCGGATCCTGTTGTAATCTGAGGTAACCCTCTTCGCTGTCCACTACACCTCCAATTTTGGTGTCATCTGCAAACTTACTAACTGTACCTCTTATGCTCGCATCCAAATCATTTATGTAAATGACAAAAAGTAGAGGGCGCAGCACTGATCCTTGTGGCACTCCATTGGTCACAGGCCTCCAATCTGAAAAACAACCCTCCCTCTCTCTGATCTTCAGTATTTTCCAAGGTCCTACCATTGATAGTGTAATCCCCTTTAACCTCCCCCTCCCCCTCACACTTTTCTAGATTAAATTCATTTGCCATGGGTCTAACAGGCTGATTGCTATTCATCCACAATTTTAGTCTATCCTTCTCACTGTTTACCACCTGAACAATTATTATGTCATCCACAAATATCTTGATCATTTTCTCCACCTTTAAATTCAAATGATTAACATTTCCCAGAAACAGCAAGGGCCCAGCATCAATCCCTGAAAAACCTTGCTGGAAACAGAGGTTCTTTCTTAGAAACAATGCTCTATCATCAACCTCTGCTTCCTGCTTCACAGCCAATTTTGGATCTAACATTCCCCTTTTCCTTGAATCCATGGGTTCTTACTTTCTTAACCATATTGCCATGACTTTCACCTTATGAAAGAATTAACTAACATCCACATAGACCACATCAAATGTATTACTCCCAATAAGATTCCTGGTTAATGCCTCAAACATTTGGTCAAATTTACTAAAAATGATCTTCCCTTGACAAATCCATTTTGATAATCCCTGATTAATCTTGGTGTCTCCAAGTGCAGTTATAATCTGTCCCTCAGAATCTTCTGTATTAACTTCTCAACACCAACTGACTGACAGGTCTGTAATTTACTGGTCTACTCCTTCATCCCTTTTTTAGTGATAGGACAATGTCAGCAGTCGTCTGGCACCTCATTATGAATAGGGAGGATCTTACTGTCTGAGCCCTAGGTATCCCCTCCCTTGCCTCTCAAAACATCTTGCGATATATCTAAACTGCATTCAAGGTCCACTCTCTTTATTTTAATCTCTGGTAATATTTTACAGTTTGGCATACTATACCTGCATTATGTCTATACCTGCATTGTCTTTTTCCATTCTGAAGATACATCACCAATGCTGCATGTTTTGCCATTCCGCCCCCATTGCTACTGCCGCTGCAGCCGCTTCTGGCCCCAATGACATCACCTACCCTAGGTGTTCCACCACTTCCACCCCCGCTGCTGCCGTCATCACTGATGTGACTCACCCACACACTGCCAACACGCCTACCTGTGGATCCCTCAGTCACCACCTTCCCCCCTCCACCACACACCCGATGCCCAGGATAAGTGTTACTTCCATAAATTACATCACCTCCCCGCTGGTCCCTCCACTACCATGCCCACTCCAATTACAGTCTCCATCGCACTCCCAGCTCCAGCCTTATACCAGGTCCTAGCTCCCAGCCCTGCTGTGTTTTCACATCTCCCCAGACCTCCCACTCACTGAGGACAAATGATCAGTCCTCAGCAAAGGCTTTACCTTCACACACCCCCACCCCCCCCACTCCCATATCAACAAATTCAACACACATGGCATCGAACACTTCTTCCACCGTCTCCGTCTCCACGCTTACTTTTTCCATAAAGACTCCCGGCCACATGCCAAGGACCCTTTTGCCACCTCCCCCCCCCCCCAACACACCTCATCTACCTGGACACTCGGTGCCGGTCTGTTACCTACCCTCCAACTGCCAATGAGACATAGACTGCCTTAATCTTCCACCCCCCTACCCTACTCCAACCTCTTACCCTCACAATGCTCAGCCCTCCACACCCTCTGGTCCAATCCAAACCTCACCACCAAACCAGTGGACAAGGGGTGTACAGTGGTAGTTTGGCTCACTGACCTCGACACCGCTGAAGCCAGGCGCCAAATTGAAGACACCTCCTCCTAACACCACCTTGACCACGACCTACCTCCCATCACCAAACCATCATCTCCCAGGCATTACCCAACCTCATCACCACAGGGGATCCCGCACCCACAGCTTCCAACCTCATAGTTCACGAACCCCGCACTACCCAGTTCTACCTCCTACCCGAGATAGGCAGCCTGACTACCCCGTCCAACCTATCATCTCAGCCTGCTCCTGCCCCACCGAATTCATCTCCACATACCTCGATACTGTGCTATCCCCCCGATCCAGGACTCCCGACGTATGTTCGAAGCACCACCCACGCTCTCCATCTCTTCCAAGACATTCGTTTCCTTGGCCCCAATGGCTCATCTTCACCATGGACATCTCATCCCCATACACCTCCATCCACCGTGACCAGGGGCTCCAAGCCCTCCATTTCTTCCTCTCCTATTATCCCCACCAGTATCTTTCCACTGACACTCTTATTCATTTAGCTGAATTCATCCTCACTCTCAATAATTTCTCCTTCGAATCCTCCCACTTCCTCCAAATGAAAGGGGTTGCCATGTGCACCCACATGGTCCCCAGCTATGCCTGTCTCTTTGTCAGCAATGTGGAACAGTCTATCTTCCCCAGTTACATAGGCACCATTCCCCGCTTTTTCCTCCGTTACATTGATGACTGCTCCCACAAGGAAGGTGAATAATTCATCAACTTCACCAACGCATTTGACCCCTACCTTAAATTCACCTGGACCATCTCAGACACCTCCCTCCCCCTCCTGGACCTCTCCATTTCCATCAACGGTGACTGACTCAACACTGACAATTTCTACAAAGCCAACGACTCCCACAGCTACCTGGATTACACCTCCTCTCACCCTACCTCCAGTAAAAATGTTATCCTTTATTCCCAATTCCTCTGTGTTTGCCTCTTCTGCTCCCAGGAGGACCAGTTCCACTACTGAACACACCAGATGGCCTCCTTTTTTAAAGACCATGATTTCCCCTCCCATCTGGTCGATGATGCCCTCCAGCACATCTCATCCACTTCTCGCACCTCACCCTCGAGCCCCACCCCTCCAACCACAACAAGGACAGAATCCTCTAGTCCTCACCTTCCACCCAACAATGTTCGCATGCATCGCATCATCCACCGATATTTCCACCACCTCCAAACAGACCCCACCACCAGAGATATATTTTCTTCCCGGCCCCTATCTGCTTTCTGTAAAGACCATTCCCTCCACAACTACCTCATCAGGTCCACGCACCCCAAAAACTCACCTTCCCCTCCCAGCACCTTCCCTTGCCTCTGCAACTCCCCCCAACCTCTGTCCAAAGCACATGCTTTAAAGTTTCACCTGAACTTCCACAAATGTCTTTTACTGTATCTGTTGCTCCTGATGCAGTCTCTTCTATATTGGGGAAACACAACACCTATTCGCAGAGCGCTTCAGAGAACATCTCCTGGACATCTGCACCAACCAACCCCACTGCCTCGTGACCGACTTCAACTTTTCCTCGCACTCCGCTGAGGACATGCAGATCCTGGGCCTTCTCCATTGCCATTCCACTATTACCCAATGCCTGGAGGAAGAACGCTTCATCTTCTGCCTCGGGACCCTCCAACCACATGGCATCAATGTGGATTTCACCAGTCTCCTCATTTCCACTCCCCCACCTTGTCCCAGTTCCAACCTTCCAGCTCAGCACTGCCCTCATGACCTGTCCTACCTGTCCATCTTCCTTCCCATCTATCCGCTCCACCCTCCTCTCCGATCTATCACCATTACCCCCAACTCCATCCACCTATCGCAAAATAAATGGGTGTTACAGATGGAGGAAAAAGCTGGGAAGGCGATTCAGTGGTTTCTTTCATAGGATTTGTTGAGATGATCCTTTTATTGGTCTGAACATTGTTTTTCAATCTTCCTTCTTCAGGAATTTTCACTTGTTAGCAGAAGGTTCAGAGTGACTGGTTCTTACATTGGTGTGATAATGAGGGATTTTCTCCACTCCCGAGGCTCTCAGCTTCATTCCTGATGAAGGGCCTTTGCCTGAAACGCCAATTTTTCGGCTCTTCGAATGCTGCCTGACCTGCTGTGCTTTTCCAGCACCGCACTCTCAACTCTAATCTCCAACATCTGCAATCCTCACTTTCGCCACCTTGTATTCATTGAGGACTGTGCCCACACCTTCCAGGTCTCCATACAGATTACCTCCAATTAAAATTTATGTAGAATTCCCCAATATATTTGTCTTTTAGACCCATGTTTACAGAAATTTGACCAGTTAACTCTCAAACCCATTTGTAAAACTCTGTGTCTGGACACATATAAAGGCAAACACAAAATAAATGGGTGTTACAGATGGAGGAAAAAAGCTGGGAAGGCAGTTCAGTGGTTTCTTTCATAGGATTTGTTGAGATGATCCTTTTATTGGTCTGAACATTGCTGTTCAATCTTCCTTCTTCAGGAATTTTCACTTGTTAGCAGAAGGTTCAGAGTGACTGGTTCTTACATTGGTGTGATAATGAGGGATTTCACAATGCTAATTCCATTAAATGTCAAGGGAGGACAGTTGGACTTTCTCTTGTTAGAATTTTGCCTGGGTCCTTTCCTTGCGCTTCACTGCAAGGGTTTCCCAGGTGTCGATGGGGAATGTTGCCTTTTATCAAGGAAGGTTTGAGGGTGTCCTTGCAGCATTTCCTCTGCCGTCTTGTTTTGAGAGTCTCGTGTCAGGCATGCGGCTGGCTGGAACCTCCCAACAGAGCTGAAGAGCTGGATTAATATTTCACTGCTGGAGATGTTGGCCTAAGCAAGTTTTGAGGTTTGCTTATTACCTGACACTTGTGTAGTAATGTTACCTATTACTTATAAACTCTAGTTTGAATATTGCTCAGGTCTTGGTGCATTTGGGCAGAGACTATCTCAATAACTGTGGAATGAATGATGCTGAGCATTGTGCAATCACTAGTAAGCCTTCTCATTTCTGACCTTATGGTGAAGTGATTGCCATTGATACAGCAGCTGACAATGGTTGGGCTGAGTATGATATCCTGAGGAACATTTACTATGATCCCTTATGTCTGAGATAAATGACCTCCAACAACCACCAACTGTCTTCCTTTGTGCAAGGTATGATTCCAAACAGTGAATATTTTTCCACTTGCTTCTAACTGACTTCAGTTTTGTTTGGACTCCTTTAAGACGTGTTCAGTCAAATGTTGCCTTGATGTCAAGGGAATCACTTCCACTTTCCTTGGCATTACAAAAGTAGACATTGAGCACTACAATTCAGTAAGGGAGAGGCAATTTTCACTGTGGGACTGCATTACTTTAGGTGCTGGTGAATGAGTGTAGACACAATAGCCACACATGACTGCACTACCTTAGATCAGCTGAAGAGTGTTTGACTGAATCAGCCATGGGCTTTCCTGATGTTTTTGACTGCAAGTACCCTGGCTGCATTTGATATCTGCTGCTTTCTCTGCTGCTCTTCCTTCTTTAGCAATGCAGAGCAGTCTCCACCTTCCTCCTCTCACACTTGGAGTTCTTCCTGCTGCAATACATTTGTACAAAGCACAGCTGATCACTGGATACCCTTGCTGATGCATACTGAAGAATGCATCCAGATCAATGCAAGTACCTGAGATATCCTCAGACAGTGCTTTAATTGCCATATATCTTCATCTTATGCTGTCCCTTGTGTTCAAGTATGACTTGCTTCTAGAGGAGAAACAATCCTCAAGAAACTGAACAGTCCAAGGTGTAACCTTCAGTCTTTGTCACAGATGGAAAGCTGATGATTTGGGAAATGGGAGCATGGGATACCCATGTTGCATTGCTGCTCAACTTCAGACTGTATTGGAGATGAGCCTTGAGGTGCACTGATCCTTTCTGGACACTTTCCCTGCACTTCGGCCAGTCTTGCACCAGGGTGTTCCAGGTGTCAATGGAGTGGTGCTCTTCTTCAATGAAGCTTTAAAGGTATTCTTTCAGTGTTCCTTTCAGAGGTCTTATCTCAGGCATGTGGATGAAATGGCCCCTCCCAGCATAGCTGACATTTCGGATGAATATTTCACTTTTGGAGATGTTGACCTGAGTGAGAACATTAACATCGGTGCATCTATCTTGCCAATGGATTCTCAGGATCATGTGGAAGCAGCATTCCTCTCCATGCCTTTGAGGTGCCTGCATCAAGTAGTCTACATCTCTAATCCTTACAGGAGTGTGGGTATTGCTTCGGCTCTGGAGACAATGAGCTTGATGTTAAATTTGATGTCCTTATGTTTTAATATTCTCTTCCTCAGGTGACTAAAAGTAATACTGGGGATCCTGAAGGTGATGTTGAAGCTCATTGTTGATATCTGCCCTTGTTGACAATAGACACCCAGTAGACAGAAATGGATCTGCATGCTCCAAGGCCTCATCATGAATTTTGACAATTCATATGACATAGATATGTTGTTGGATGACAATATATCCTTTTCGTTATGGATGTTTAGCAAAAGGTCCATACTCTCGTTCACCTCAGTGAAGTTGATGATATTGATTGTAGCTCAGCCATCAGATGAGCATAGATGAAAGCACTATCTCCATCATATAGATGAAAGGCAGGAATAAGCTTGCCTTGGAGATGGACTGCAGTTGATGGGCTTTGCCAAGTTCTGTTTTGTCCTGTACATTAGCTCCACTTGAGACAGGAACTGGATGAGAGTAAGGAGGAACACTGTAGCAAGGATGGTCAAGAACAACTTTGATGACACAGTTTTGCTTGACCCCAGTCCAAACATGAGCTGGGTCTGTGGTGGATCTATTGCATAAGTTCATGGCTTGCAGGTGGAATATAGAGACAGACTTTTGCAAGCAGCCAAAACATAGGAGGATACTGTATAAATCTTCATGGTTGAGAGTGTCAAGGGATGTAATAAGCTTTAAGAAGAGCACATGGTGTTGTTCCCTAAGAGTTTCTTGTCACATAATAAAAATGATGTCAATTATTCCCCTTACAGGAGTATCTGTGTTGTGACTTGGGAAGGAGCTCTTCGGTGACAGGGGAAGGAGATTGAGGAGGATTGTTATAATAATTTTCCCTGTGGCTGACAGCGGGAATCTTCCAGTGTAGTTATTGCAGTTAGATCTGTCACTTTTCTTGAAGATGGTACTGATTTGAATATCTCTAAGATCTTCTGACATATTCTTCCACTTCCAGATAAGAAAGAGGAGGTTGTGTATTAATAATGTTTCGCTGACATATTTTAATGCTTTTCATAGAGATTCCACTTTCTCCTCATGCCGTGTTGTTTTTTAGCTGTCTGTCTATCTATCTCATGTTGGATTTGCTTTGCGTTAAAATGGTGGTGGGCGTCATACTGGGGTCAAGTTGAGGACACTCATGCTGAAGATGTCTCTGTTAAGGAAGTCTTCAGAGTGCTCCCTTCTACAGGCTCTGCTTGCCTCTCTATCACTGATGAGCACCTCTCCATTCTTGGCCAGCAGTGAACTGGTGCCTTGAGTATATGCCTTGACAGTGGTAAAAAGGCATGAACATCACAGCAGCAGCATGGCAGCTCACTGACTAGCAGTACTGCCTCACAGTACCAGGGACCCGGGTTCAATTCCAGTCTTGGGTGACTGTCAGTGTGGAGTTTGTACATTCTCCCTACGTCTGTGTGGGTTTCCTCCAAGTGCACCAGTTTCCTCCCACAATCCAAAGGTGTGCAGGTTAGATGGCTTGGCCATGATAAATTGCCTCATAGTGTGTAGGAATGTGCAGGCTAGGTTGTTTAAGTCATGAAAAATATGGGGTTATAAGCTTAGCTGTGTGGGGATCTGTGTAGGATGGTCTTCGGACAGTTGATGCAGGCTGAATGGCCTCCTTCTGGATTGTAGGGATTCCATAATCATTCTTATCAGCTCACTGCTGAATTCCCTGTGCTTCTTCCACTCACTACCTGTGATTTAGGTCAACTGTTTGTTATTGGAGCTCTGCTGTCTGCAGATTGCTTCATAGTTCTCAGGTTAGGTATTGCCCAGCTTCAGAAATATCTTGCATTTATAACTTATTCACTCCTGGATCACCTGGTCATTCATACCAAACCAGTCTTGGTGCTTTCTGATCAGGTGACTGAATGTCTCTACAGTTACTGATTATGGAGGCCTTAACAGCAGGCTGTAGACACTGCATCTCTGGGTAACTAGGAATTATTAAGGGGGGAAGAGTCACTGTTTGAGTAGGGCTCAATTATCAAGGTCTTTGAGTGCTTCAGGTTGATTTTCATTTGCATTGTTTCAGCTGTTGTCACTTCTTGCAGCCAAAGTCAGAAGTCACAACACCACACCAGGTTATAGTCCAACAGCTTCATTTGAAATCACACAAACTTTTGGAGCTTAGCCCCTTCATAATAGAACGAATCAGGTGATTATCTGTCAGCAGTCCTTGGTGTGGTGTAGGTTAAGCACAACTCTATGACTGTCCATTCTTATGATAATCTACCTTATCCAGAGAATGTAATCGGCCTTTTATTTTGATCGGTCTCATTCAGCAGCGAATTAGGCATACGTGGCAATTCTGGCAAACATGGCACTGGTGGCCTGTGAAGTGCTCTACTGGGCAGCTGTTTATGAGATTTTTACATTTGCCCCTGAAACTGGCAGATTCTGAGTGGAACAAAAAGTGAAGCAATTCGGAGTTGTAGTGGTCTCGACTGTTACTGCCAAGGGGTACCCGTCTGGTCCACTTGGAAGGTGGTCAAGTTCCAACAGCTTCTACAAAAGTGAGGTACCGATGCTGGGTCATGCCCAGAAGTCTCCTGTCTTTGACCTGTGTCTTGCCTGTTTGGGGCATTGACCACTGCACGCAAGGAGCTTCGTATACATTTCCTCTGTCCTATGGAGTGGCAGGAAACTGAGCAGCAAGCTGCTCCTTCTCATCCTTCTCCTTGCTGGTGATGTAACTCTGCATTCTCAACAGATGTCTGAGTTGAAATGCAAAACAATGCTGCGAGGAGGTTGAAAGCTGGGAAGTGCAAGTCAAAGTAAAGAAAATTGAAGGTGGCAGAAATAACATTTTTAAAGTGCCGGAAGTCAGCTTCAGGGCAGTGAAAGTGTAACCTTGGAGCAAACAATATGAACAAAAGTCTTTTACCTCAGAAAAGAAACAGCTGTCATTTCTGGTATGTCTAGGATCTCCAGCCTGTCAATTTCTCAACTCCATCAATTGCCATTGTCTTCTCACCTTGTTTAACCTGTGAAGTTTCAGGTAGCCCAGACAACCAATGTGCTGACAGTTAAGGTTAGAGTTCAATTTTAAAGATGCAGCCAACTTTTTTTAAAATATATGTTAATCAGAGACCTGACTCCTGCATTTTGATTTCACACATAGTCTCAAATCTATATCAGGTATATATGGAAGTCAGTGGGCTTCTGTTTGCTCCAAGGTTCCCTGGTTGGTCTTTTTTCTTCCTTCTTCTGTTTGACCATTTCTCAAGCTTTACATAGAAGTCTGAAAGTGGAAAACCCAAAAGATGTGAACTAGAAATTCAGCCACACAGTCTCTTTAAAAAACTCTTCGATAGTCATGCTAAAAAGAAACTAAAAGTAGCATGTTCACCGTTATCTTCTTTCAGCTGCAGCAGGAAGTGACAGCAGCCCACCTTGACAGATTACATTTTAGTCCAATATCTCTGGTAGTGGAATCCTGAAACCATGTTGATCCACTGTAATAGACTTTGCAAACCAATGTGGTCAAACAATCAGATCTTCAGCGCTTCAAAGCAGTGTTGATGACTTAATAGCAAAGCTGTCTCATTAATAGAATATGCAGGTGTAACACAGTAATAAAGGGTCAATATTGCTTCCATTTAGCTCCATTTAGTTTGATCTGATGAGGCAGTCGGACCTGAACAAGCTGGAAGAAACTTACTAGTATTCTTTACTTGGAAGCTGCATTTATCTTTCCATGTCAAACTGGAATGTTAGCCCTCTAAATGTGTCAGAGTTTTGAATTGGCAGTGAAGTGTATTCTCCAAGGGATTTATGTGTCCTTTGAATTGATTAGAATGTAATTCTACATATATATATATATATATAGGACTGTAGTAGCATAACTTAGAGGCATGACTGAACATTTCCAGTTTAAATTGAGTTAAGATCTCGTGGTTACAAAATGGTCACCCTTTAATCAGCACAGCAAGTTGCCACATTACTCATATTCCTGCAAAACTATAAAATCACACAATGCAAGCAACTCTTCAGCAACTCATAAAAAGGATGTTCTACATCTCCTTTTTGGTTTGTTTGTCCATTTTCTTCAATCTGTGTTCTGTCATCACAGATGTTGTTGCTGGTGCAAGTTATTCTCCATCAATTAATTATTGAGCTGTTTCATAATTTTGAACACTTCTATTAAATCCTCCCTTAACGGACAGTGCCAGTTTTTACAGTGTCTCCATTTAACTGAAGTAATCCCATGATTTAATTCTAGCAAATCCTCTCTCAACCTTTGTCACTTGCCTAAAGAGTGATAATAAGATTAGGGGGCATTAATCCATTGACTTGTCAGAACCAGTTGGATGGAGGATAGTTGCAGACCTATGGAAGGTACTAGTCAACAGTGGAATATTCAGAAATTAGGATTACTCTGTATTCTGCAATATTTTTCATTCTGAAGTGCAATTCCACTGCTCAAATCCTCATTGAAACTCGGCCTGATTTGCTTTTCATTTGTTCACAGGATTTGAACATTTCTGTTTTGATTATTGCCGATCCTAAATTGCCCTTGAGGATGTGGTAGTGAGATGCTGCTAGACCCTGTGACACTGCAGGAAAGTACTATTATTCTAAATCCAGTTGATGTGTGGTTCAGAGGGAAAATTAAAAGTGATAGAACTTCTAAGCAAATCAAAGGAATTATACTGAGTTGGTGCAATGAATATTGTGGATAGTCCACACTGTTGTCACTGCACATTGCTCGTGAAGGGATTGATGGCTGGAGATACCTGGCTGTGTTTTCCACTGCTAGTTGTTATCTTACTTCTGTCGAGTAATAGGGATGGAGTTGTTGTACAATATTCCACAGCTCACTTTGATTAGTTCAAGGCTCAATGTGATTTAATTAATTGGTGTTTAAGACAGAGGAAGCACCATACTGAAAAATAAAGTGCTGCTGTAGAAAGTACCAATCAATTAAGACGCGGAAGAAGGCCCAGGAAGCAGTAAAGAGGTAGACAAGCAGGAGGCTGGAAGAACGCAGCAAGCCAGGCAGTAGGTTAGATTACTTTACAGTGTGGAAACAGGCCCTTCAGCCCAACAAGTCTACACCAACCCTCCGAAGAGCAACCCACCCAGACCATTCCCCTACATTTAACCCTTCACCTAACACTACGGGCAATTTAGCATGGCCAATTCACCTAATCTGCAGGTTTTTGGACTGTGGGAGGAAACCGGAGCACACGGAGGAAACCCACGCAGACATGGGAAGAATGTGCAAACTCCACACCAGCCTGAGGTGGGAATTGAACCCAGGTCTCTGGCGCTGTGAGGCACAGTGCGAACCACTGTGTCACTGTGCCTTCAGTAAATGCAGCTTAGCATTGGAATTAGGGCTCAATAAAAGACTTTTGAAAAAGCCTAATTAATAATTCAATGCATTTTAGATTGGGAGTTGAGCAAGCCTATAAGTAATAGTCAGGAGTCAGGACCTGGGACGCAAGATACACCAGGAGATAGAAAAAATGTGCAGGAAAGGCAAAGTGTCAGTGATTACAGGAGTTTCAATATGCAGGTGGAAGGGGAAAATCAGGTTGGTAGTGGATTGCAAGAAAAGGAATTTGTGGAATGTCTACGAGATGGTATTTTGCAGCAGCTTGTGGTGGAGTCCACTAAGGAACAGGCAATACTGGATTTAGTGTTGTGCAATGAGGCAGACTTGATCAAGGAGCTTAAGGCAAAGGAACCTCTTGGAGCCACTGATCATAATACAATTGAATTTACTGTGCAATTTGAGAGGGAGAAGATAGAATCAGAGGTAACAGCATTACAGCTGAATAAAGGCAATTGCAGAGGCATGAGGGAGAAGCTGGGTAGAATTGATTGGGAGAGGAGACTAGCAGGAAAGACAGTGGAACAATAATGGCAGGAGTTTCTGGGAATAACTCAGGAGACACAGCAGATATTCATTCCAAGGACTTAGGGGTGGCACGATGGCTTAGTGGTTAACACTGCTGCCTCACAGCGCCAGGGACCCAGGTTCAATTCCGGCCCGGGTGACTGGCAGTGTGGAGTTTGCACATCTCCCCGTGTCTGCGTGGGTTTCCTCCGGGTGTTCCGGATTCCCCCCACAATCCAAAGATGTGCAGGTCGGGTGAATTGGCTATGCTAAATTGACCATAGTCTTGGGTGCATTTATCGAGGGTAAATATAGGCTAAGGGAATGGGTTTGGGAGGGTTACTCTTCAGGGTATCAGTGTGGACTTGTTGGGCTGAAGGGCCTGTTTCCATACTGTAGGAAATCTAATCTAATAAAAAAAAAAGAGAAGCGTGGTACGGGGGATGAAGCAACTATATCAGACTGGGGAAGTCAGGGATAGCGTAAAAGTAAAAGAGAAAACATATAATGTGGTGAAGGGGAAACCAGAGGATTGGGAAGCTCACAAAGTCCAACAGAGGGCAACAAAATAAAGAGGGAGAAGATTAAATATGAGGGTAAGCTAGCTAGTAATATAAAGAAAGACTGTAAGAGTTTCTTTAGATATATAAAAGGCATAAGAGAGGCAAAAGTAGACATTGGACCACTGGAAGATAACAGCGGAGAGATAATAGTGGGAAAGAAGGAAATGGCTGGGTAAGTGAATAATTATTTTGCATCAATCTTCACTTGGGAAGACATGAGTATATCCCAAAAATTCAGGAGACTGAGAGGACAGAGTTGAGTATGGTGGCCATCACCAAGGAGATGGTGCAAGAAAAACTGAATAACCTGAAGGTGGGTAAATCACCTGGACCAGATGGACTACACCCCAGAGTTCTAAGGGAGGTAGCTGAAGAGATAGTGGAGGCCGATTACAGACCCATTAACCTAACCTCTGTCATGCATAAGATACTGGAATCCACTGCGAAGGATGAGATTTCTGAATACTTGGATGTGTATGGTAAAATAGGGCAAAGTCAGCATTGTTTCATAAAGGGAGGTCATGCCTGACAAATCTGCTAAAATTCTTTGAGAAAGTAACAGATATGTTAGACCAAAGACAGCCAATGAATGTTATCTATCTGGACTTCAAGAAAGCCTTTAACAAAGTGCCACACAGGAGGCTACTAACTAAGATAACGGGCCCATGGTGTTAGAGGTAAGAAGCTAGTATGGATAGAAACTTGGCTGTCTGCCAGAAAGCAGAGAGTGGGGATAAAAGAGTTTTTCTCAGAATGGCAGCCGGTGACAAGTCATGTTCCGCAAGGCTCAGAGTTTGGACCACAACTTTTCACTTTATACATTAACAACCTAGATGAAGGAATTGAAGGCATTCTGACTAAGGTTGCAGATATTACAAAGATAGGTAGAGGCAGAGGTAGCATTGAGAAGGTGGGTAGGCTGCAAAATGATTTAGACAGTTTAGAAGAGTGGGCAAAGAAGTGGCCGATGGAAGACAACGTAGGAAAGTATGAGGTCATGCACTTTGGTAGGAAGAATAGAGGTATGGACTATTTTCTAAATGGTGAGAAAATTCAGAAGTCTGAAGTGCAAAGAGACTTGGGAGTTCTAGTCTGTGATTCTGTCAAGGTAAACTTATAGTTTGAGTTAGTACAGAAGAACCTCGATCATCTGAACAACATGGGCAGTGAGTACTTTGTTCTAATAATCGAATATTCGGATAATCGGATAATCCATGCCATATAACATGGATTAGCCAAGCATCGAGACCTTGCGATTTTGCCAGATAATTCAAAATTTGGATATTCGAATGCAGGATAATTGAGGTTCCACCATAGTTAGGAAGGCAAATGCAATGATGGCTTTTCTTTTGAGAGGACTTGAATATAAAAGCACAGATGTGCTTTTGAGGCTCTGTAAAGCTCTGGTCAAACCATACTCGGAGTATTGCGTGCAGTCTTGGGCACCATATCTCAGGAAGGATGTACTGGCCCTGGAGCATATTCAAACAAGGTTCATGAGAACGGTTCCAGGGATGAAAAGCTTAACATACGAGGAATGTTTGCGGACTCTGCGTCTATACTCAATGGAGTTTAGAAGGATGAGGGGGGATTTAATTGGAACTTACAAAATATTGAATGACCTGAACAGAGTGAATGTTGGGAAGATGTTTCCTTTGGTAGTAGAAATGAGGATTTGAGGGCACAGCTTTAGATTAGAGGGGATACCTTTAGAACAGGGATAAGAAGAAATATTTTCAGCCACAGAGTGGTGAACCTATGGAACTCATTGTCACAGAAGGCTGTGGAGACCAGGTTATTGCGTGTATTTAAGACTGAGATAGATAGATTCTTGATTGTCAAGGGTTATGTGAAGAATGCAGGACAATGGGTTTGAGAAACTTATCAGCCATGATTGAATGGTGGAGCAGACTCGATGGGCTGAATGGCCTAACTTCTGTTCCTATGTCTTATGGTCTTATAGTCTTCTGGACAATCTTAGTTCTGCAACTGAGAATGATTGGAGGTCAGAGATATCCAGGGAAGTACATAAACAGGTCCAGGCAGCAGACCCTGGAGAGGGTAATCTCTGCTGACTGTATACCCATCTTCTGCCTTTACATTTGAACCGAGAGGTTCTTGGAAAAGGAGCATGCAGTGACTTCTTGATGACTTTAGAGAGAGAGATGGGCACTGCAGGGGATGGAATGCTTTACTTCACCCTCCAACTCCATTTTGATTTAATCTCCTCCATCTCGCCATACACTGCTCTCACTTTTATTTGATGTCAGCATTGCCCTCAACAGGCTTTGATTGTTAATTTGCAAATGGACACATGGTGGTGGTGAAAAAATATATAATATGAAGTCTATTCACAATTGTGTCTTTTTCTCTTCCTCACTATATATATATAAAATATATATTTTTAAAAACTCAGGGAAGAACTATTTCAGTAAACTTAGCTGTCTGCATAAGATTATGCCCATAAGAAGTAGCTGAAGTGTGCTTTCCTCAATTCAGGCATGCATTGTACCAAGAAAGGAAAGTGAATGATCAAGATGTGAGAAGTCATTAAGGCAGTCCAAGAGAGGATGGCTTTTGAAGCAGTTCCAAAACTCCATCTTCAAAAGAGAAGAATTGGGACACTGAAAAGGTTTAATGAGCTTTGATGATCTTCAGTGACAGTAATGTCTGTTGGAGGAAACATTGCTGAGAAATCTGTAGGATCTGCCTTGACACCAATTGTTATTTGATGTGCTTTGTGAAGTTTTTGTCCTTAAATTTTCCCTAGCATTTACCTTAGATTAAATCGGAGTGCGAGAATGTAATTTATATGGGTTGATTGTATAATGTTCTAAATTTGAATAGAAAATTTATTTTTATTTGTTGAAAACCACTGGATTTTGTGACTTTACCCTCTTAGGGCATATCTGTAATCTATTCTTTGCCTTCTTTAAAACAATTTCCTACTGGCCCCTAACCAGATCAGGGCATAAGTTTGTTGGTCTGCTCCAGGATCACAATAGGTGACAATCATGTAGGTTGCTTTGTCAAAGAACAAAGAACAATAAACAGTACAGCACAGGAACAGGCCCTTCAGCCCTCCAAACCTGCCTCAACACATTTTGCCTTTACATATTAAAACTGTCATCACTAACAGGATCCATATCCCTTTTTCCCTTCGATTCATGTATTTGTCCAGGTGTTTCTTAAATGCTGCTATTGTGTCTGCTTCCACTACCTCCTCTGGCAGCATGTTCCAGGCACTCACCATCCTTTGTGAGAAACATTTGCCTCACATATCCCTTTTAAACTCCCCCCCCGCCCCCCCACCCCCCACCCCCGTACCTTGAACCTGTGTCCCTTAGTAATGGACCCCTCCAATCTGGGAAAAAAAAAACACCTTTCCATTCTATCCATGTCATTCACAATCTTAAAAACTTCTATCAGGATGCCCCTCTACTTTCTGTGTTCCAATGAAATCAAATCCAGTCTATCCAACCTTTCTTCATAGTTAAAGTCCCCCATACCAGGCAACATCTTGGTGAACCTTTTCTGTACCTTTTTCTAAAGTGTCCACATTCTTGTGATAGTGTGACCAGAACTGTGCGCAATATTCCAAGAGTGGCCTAATCCAAAATTGACCACAACAAAACGACGGTTGGAGGAAGAACGCCTCATCTTCCGGCGAGGAACCCTCCAACCACAAGGGATGAACTCGGATTTCACCAGT
>NC_057715.1:41210047-41226387 GCF_004010195.1 Chiloscyllium plagiosum
TTATGCCCGAAACGTCGATTCTCCTGTTCCCTGGATGCTGCCTGACCTGCTGCACTTTTCCATCAACACATTTCCAGCTCTAATCCAAAATTCTATAAAGCTACAGCATAACATGGCTATCCTTGTACTCAGTGCAACTTCCAATGAGGGCAAGCATGCCAAAGGTTTTTTTTCACTACCTTATCTACCTGCGCTGCCACCTTCAGTGATCTTTGGAACTGAACAAGCAAATCCCTCTGCATATCAATACTCCCAAGGGTTCTGTCATTCACTGTATGATTTCTACTTGTACTTGACCTTCCAAAATTCAGCACCTCACAATAGTCCACTTTAAATTCCATCTGCCATTTTTCAGCCCATGCCTCTAATTGATCTATGTCTTGCTGTGTCCTCTGACAACCATCCTCACTATCCGCAACTCCACTAATCTTTGAATTGTCTGCAAAATGACTAATTAGATCAGCCACGTTTTTCTCAGAATCATTTATTTAGACTGTGGGCTGCCGAGGTCCCATCACTGGTTCTTGTGGAACACCACTAGTCACAGACCTCCATTGTGAAAAATATTCTTCTACCACTACCTTCTGTCTCTTATGACTAAGCCAGTTCTGTATCCATCTTGACAGCTCACCCCAATACCATGTGACTTCACTTCGTCTGCCATGAGAGACCTTGTCAAAGGTTTTGCTGAAGTCCATGTATACAACATCAACAACTTTTCCCTCATCAACCATCTTCATCATGTCCCCAGACAACTCAATCATGTTAGTTAGGCATGCCCTCCCTGGCACAAAACCATGCTGTCTATTGCTAATAAATCCATTTGCTTCTATATGTATTAGATCTTATCCAATAATCGCACTACCACCAACATGAGGCTCACAGGCCTGTAATTTCTGAGATTATCTCTACTGCCCTTCTTAAACAATGGGACAACACTGGCAATTCTCCATGTCCTCTGAAACCTTACCTGTGGCCAAAGAAGATACAAAGATGTCTGTCAGAAATTTGGTCTCTTGCCTCCCTCAGTATTCTGGGATAGATCCCATCAGGGCCCAGGGACTTATCTACCTTAACACTTCTTAAATTGCACAATACCTCTTCCTTTTTAACAGCAACTTGGCTTAGAAATTCAACACTCCCTTCTCTGAGATCATTCTCCATGAATTCCTTCTCTTCTGTGAATACCGACAAAAAGTTTTTGTTTAGGACCTCACCTACTTCTTCTGGCTCCACACATAAACTTCCTCCTTTGCCCTTAAGTGGGACAACCCTTTCCCTGGTTACCATCTTGCTTTTTATATATGTGTAAAAACATTGGGATTCTCCTTAATCCTGATGATCCCTTTTAGCCCTTCTAATTCTTGTTTAAGTTCTTGCCTACTTTCCTTACATACATCAAGGTTTCTGTTAGTCCCGATACCTCATAAGGATGTCTTGGATGGTGTCAAGCTTCTTGAGTATTGTTGGAGCTGTACTCATTAAGGTAACTGCTTAATATTCCATCCCACTTCTGACTTGTGCCTTACAAATAATATCGGTAGTCCGGAAGTGAATAACTCATCACAGAAATCAGTTAAGTGAGATGCCTAACTCATGATCTCCAGGCTGGCTCCTGCAAACCTGATAAGTGAGTTTTTATCCTAGTGGGATGGGAGGGGATTACCTGACAAACAATCAATCGTGCTAAACGGTGGCACAGTGGTTAGCACTGCTGCCTCAGAGCGCTGAAGACCCGGGTTCAATTCCCGCCCCAGGCAATTGTCTTTGTGGACTTCGCACATTCTCCCCGTGTCTGCATGGGTTTCTTTCGGGTGCTCTGGTTTCCTCCCACAGTCCAAAAACAAAAATGTGCAGTTTAGGTGAATTGGCCATGCTAAATTGCCCATAGTGTTAGGTGAAGGGGTAAATGTAGGGGAATGGGTTTGGGTGGGTTGCTCTTTGGAGGGTCGGTGTGGCATTGTTGGGCCGAAGGGCCTGTTTCCACACTGTAAGTAATTTAATCTAAATGGAGGGTGTTGGAGGGCTGGTAGTAGGGAGTTTTCTGTTGGGATGGTTGTGGACTTCTGATGGACTCTGTGTGGAATCACAGCTCAGAAGTGAGGAGGGATAATCAGAGGCCCCAGGTGAGGTCAGAGTCTTCATGTATGAGGTGGGGGTAAATGCAAACGGCTGCAAGGGTTCTCTGACTGTATGGATGGTGAGGAAATGTAAGTGGGAATTCCTACAATGTTTCCTGAGGCCTAAGAAACCCAGCTGGACAGGCACACTCATTAATTTAAGTAAAATGATATTCAACCTCCTTGGAGTAGGTAAGTTGCTCATAATCTTATCCCACTTCCCAAAAGCAGAATTGGGCATTTTGAAGTTGGATTGATGTTGGAACATAGGTTTGTAATACTAGCGTCCAGCCTGTTCCAAAAATACTGATCTTATTAGGTCAAAACTTGCACCATTACTGATAAGTAAAGTTTTAACATGTATTGTTTTTATGCTGGACAATGCTATTTCTAAAGCTTAGAATCATGTTCATATTTATTAATAGCTTCTCAATATTTCCTGACATCTCTGAAAATTTATATGTATGAAATTCTGGGTCTGTCTGTTCTCACACCTCTTTTAAAGTTATAATATTTATTTAATGTTACCTCTCCAAATTCTTATGTTCAAAATATATCATTCATTGGAAGTCTGTATGAAGGTGCAAGTGGAAAATAAGGAAAAAAAAAACTGGGGGAACGGGATAATGGGTACTTGACCCAACAAAATTCTGATACTTACCCAAGCAAACTTGGCTTCATTGAAATAAATGATATTCTCAATCTAAATATCCTTGTCAAAGAGAATATTTGCTTGGCATATGCAACAAACAGTACTCCAGCCTCCCAAATGCAAACACATCTAATAAGATGTTTCAATATATTTTGGGAGATGGAATATTTGACCAATTGCCCCCTAAAAAAAATTGCCTCTATCCTGATTTAACTTCAGTTGAAGAAATTATTACTTCTTCCAGCACTTCACATGGGATTTCAACATACCAGAGAAATCTGATGGAATTTCAAGGAATTTGTTTATCTTAAGAAGATGAGTGGTTCTATTTTACATTAATATTTTCAACTGTCATGTGACAATGCAAAAGTACAAGACTTAGTAATATTCTGTTCCTGTTACAGTAGTTGTGGGAAATAAATCACCCATTTATGATTCAGTTGCATTGATGGGTCTTTTAATGCTTATCTCGTCGTTCATGTCAAGTAAACTGCTTTAAACATGGAAGAATGTATTTATCTAGTTGTCGAGTCTGCATTTATTGAGGGAAAATTACCAAATCCCAACAAAAAAAGCCCAATTCACCCACAAGGGGCAACATACACTTAGGCCTCCAGCAACCTCTTTTCTTCTCAAGACCACTTTGAAGTTTGACACAGAGAAGGATGTTATTTTTGACACTGTAATAGATTTGGCTCAGTAGCCAGATCAAACCGTTTTAATGTCCTGCAGCATTCTTTTGAAAGTTTAGTGCTTTTATGTTGCAGAATTCATTTCTAGGAAAGTAAAAGTGCATTTCAACTCACTGAGAGTTACTTCAAGATGTTGTGGCACCAGCACCAATCAAAAGAAAAGGCATTTTATTGATTCCCACAGCTTTCAAAATTTTTCCATTCCTTTATCATAACTTGATAGCACATTTTACATTGTAAAATTTGATGAAAAGGGAGTCATATTGCTTAAACCATCCATCTTACACACATTTCGGTGAATGCTACAATGCAAAATTCTAAATAAAGACAACTCTACACACCAGAGGAGAGAAAACTACTGATTGATTGGCAAGTTGATGCACTGACATCGAGCCTGTTCCAAACATACTGACCTTATTACGTTGAAGCTTGCTCTATTACTGATAAGTAAAGGTTTAGCATTTGTTGCTTTTGTGCTGGACAGCACTATTTATAAAACTTAGAATAATGTTCATATTTGTTGATAGCTTCTCAATATTTCCTGACATCTCTGAAAATTTGGGATTTGGTAATTTTCCCTCATAAATGCAGACTCGACAACTAGATAAATACATTCTTCCATGTTTAAAGCAGTTTACTTGACTTGACATGTGTATGAAATTCTGGGTCTCGCTGTTCCTGTGCCTCTTTTACAGTGATAATATTTAGTTAATGATGTCTCTCCACGTTCTTACATACAAAAATATATCATTCATTGGAAGTCTTCTGCTGTATGAAAATACAAGTGGAGAATGAGTTCTCTGTTTGGAGAAATGCACCTGCACAGTGTAGGCTCTGACCTCTATAGCTATGTGTTCTCAGATGTAATGACTTTCAGTGTAGGCAGAAAACATTAAACACACCACTGAAAATGGCGTCTGAAGTGAATAGTTGAAATTGTGCAGATTTTCAGAGCTGAAAGACAGCCAACTACTATATGAAACAGTAAGCAAGAATTAGAATTGCAGTCTGAAATTTGAATGACTGGGTGAGTCACTGTGAATTTTTCAGTTCTTGGTGCTAAGCAAATTTAAAAACCCTGGATGCAGAATTGGAGCATGGACATATTTGGCAATATTATGAAGTATTTGCAGAGTTAAGCAAAAAACCCAAACAACTAAAACCAGCAGCAGTAACAAGTGTTAAGGAAATCTGTATTGCTCTATAAATCTAATTGAGCAGAAGAGTCAAGCTGGAGAAATTTTGAAGGCTTTGAAGACATGTTTTGAAATACTGATTGTTCTTACTTTATCAGCAATGTTTGTTCAATATGAGAGTTCATAGAAAAAATATTGTTCAGTATTTGGTAGCTCTGAGACATATAGTTGAATCCTATAAGTTTGAACAAATGACAAGTTATCTCATTAAAAATAGAATTTTGTTTGGCATAACAGATCCTGACATGAAAGCACGTCTGCTGAGAGAGAATAAACTTGTTCTCAACACAACTATCAAGATGTGGAAACAAGACTTGACATGCTCAAACATCAGCCAGGGAGAATTAATTGGAGAATGGACAAAGATTTTCATTATGCTGAAAGATAGTCTAGACTAAATAAGAACAACATTTTGGAAACAAGGAAGAATTATTTTCAAAAGGGCCAACAAGATGATAAGGTTCAGAGTACTAGATATAAATATTGACATCATGCAACAAAAAGGAAAGCATGTCTAATTTGGGTAAAGCAAAGTTTTAATTTGTTGAAAACTTAACTGGAAAGAAGCAAAACAAGCCTTTAAATATAACTGTGAAGAAATAATTGTATGATGCTGTTAAAAAATCAGTATATATCATACAACAGTTTGGCATTGTCAGGTCTACAGATGATAAGTGCTTTGTGACTGTTAAAATGATGACTGCAGAAGGAGAGTATCAAGTGACTAGTGGAAAGTGTTAGATAGTGATCCAAAAGTGAAGCTATTGAAGGTAAATTTGAGGCTGTATGATTGAACGTTGCTCATCCTAATGGGACAAATGAAGCTTACAGTTTGGTGTAATGGGAAAGAAACATTGATCTGCAGTTCCAGAGCATAGACATTAAGACAAATCCATTCATCTTGGTTGAAACAAGGATAAAAGCTTGGAATGGTAACCCTACAAATGTCAGAAAAGATTTGTAGCATTTTGCTGGCCACAAAGTTATTGACTACTGAAAGGGTTTTAAAATATTACAAATATGTTACAGGTCCTGAGTATTATTCTGGTGAATATTAACTCCAAGTAGTGAAAGACGAATACAGCAACTGTTGAGTAAAGTTACAACTGTCCCTAAGCTGAAAGATAATACCTCAGAATTGATGACCCCATTGGTCCAGAAGTTCCTCAACAAAGAAAGAACAGATAAAAAGGCCAAGAATCATTCTTTCTGGAGCTAGCAGCTATTGATAACAAGTGAAAGGAGAAGAGATGATCATCACAGAAAAGCAAAAGTTTGAACAAAATTATTAACAAAGAATAGAATAAGCAAGACAATGCTAAGGCAGAGTACAACATGTTCCAGTCAATGAAAAGCAACAGCTTGACATGCACAAACTGAACTATTGAATTTGTAAACCAAGCATTTTGCTCAAATCAAATGAAATTTTCTTCTAAATACAAATAAACTACCGTGAACTAATAAAAGTAAAATATGTTTTAAACGAAGGAAACTGTAAAAAAAGGTCATAAGCGTTTCAAATATCATATTTACTGGAGAACACTGTAAGTTGTACACAGTATTATGTTTCCCTAAAACAATGAGAGCAAAAAGTACATACATGGTAGCAATATGTTCTGAACTAAAGGAACATTATTTGACAACAAATTTCTGGTTGGCTCCTGACTAGATGACCATGGCTAACGTGCAACCACTGCAGCAGGAAATTATGGATTGGGTCTTTTTTTGACATTTGTGATAATTCTGGCAATGGTTGGGTTTGATTTCCGTGAATCTGTAATATATCATATCATTTTATATGACATGATATTATATACTGTATATGCACAAATTAACTCAATTCTAATCTCACACTGATTTCATATCTATCTTTCTATCTATCTATCTGTCTATCTATCTATCTATCTATCTATCTATCTATCTATCTATCTATCTATCTATCTATCAACCTATCCTTTGTCCAATTAAATGCCAAGGAAAAGCAACTATTTAACACTTTTATCATTTCTCTAGTCATGCTTGTGATAATATTTATCATGTCGGTAAGTAGTCATGTGTCCATTGTGATCTTCAAGGTGGGTCATACTGATTTCAAAACTTTAATTTTGTTTCTCTCTCCAAAAATGCTTTCAGGCCTGCTGATCTTTCCTCACACTTTTCTGTTTTTATTTTAGATTTCCTTATGAATATCTGGGCTAGTGTCAAAGTTGAGAAAGCTACCACACAGAGTAGTCAAGCAACAGCCTGAAGTAATTTTAGAGGAAAGGATGTGACTCACTGCTCGACAAGTCCCTTAAATGAAAAAAAAATACAAAGGATGATAAAGCATTATCCAGATTAATGATAGGCACCACAGTGTTGTTTGCAAATGACCTCAGGAACTTAACCTAGTTGAATGAGAAAATAAATTTATGAAAGTCATGTAAGCATTCCTCAGGACCAAATCCCAGGCTATTCTAGCTTCTGATATGACATGAATGACATTCACTTCATCTCAAGGTCAGTTCAAGGGATTGTGCAATGTTTAGCACCATCCAAGTCTTCCCAGATTCTGGGGATCACTGCAAGGAATGGCTGTTGAATGTTCAACTTGGAGAAAGTGAGATGCTGGAGAACAGATTCAAAAAGTGATCAAGCACAGCCAATCAGGCAACTGCCAAGAAGCAGGAGAGTCGATGTTTCGAGCATAAACTCTTCATCAGGAATGGGGGGGGGAGGGGTTGGGCATGAAGGAGGCAAGGGGGCTCAGAGATAAAGGGAGGGAGGTGGGGCTGGGAATGCGATAGGTGGGTAAAGGTGGGGGGTGATGGTGATAGGTTGGCGTAGAGGGTGGAGTGGATAGATGGGAAGGAAGATAGACAAGTAGGACAGTTCAAGAGGGTAGTGCCAAGTTGGAGGAAGATCTGGTTTAAGAGAGGGGAGATGAGGAAACTGATGAAATCGACATTGATCCCACATGGTTGGAGGGTCCCAAGGTGAAAAATGAGGCGTTCTTCCTCCAGGTGTCAGGTGGCTAGAATTTGGCAGTGGAGGAGGCCCAGGACTTGCATGTCCTTGACGGAGTGGGAGTGAAAGTAAAGTGTTCAGCCACAGTGCAGTGTGGTTGTTTAGTGCGTGTGCCCCAGAGACAAACCATTCATCAAGAAGGATAAGGACAGTAGACACAATGGAACATCATGATCTACAAATTCCACTCCAAACCACATACCATCCTGACTGGTAACTGCATTGCTGTTCCTTCTCTGTAATTATGCCAAAATCCGAGACATCCTTTCCTAACAGTATTGCAGTTGATTCTTTATCTTATTTTCTCCTCTTGATCTCAGAAGTCTTGTAGTGTAGTAAATTCTTTCTTCACAACACAGTGTTTGCCTCTATCATGACCACGGATCATAATCTTGGAATTCTTAAGAATGTATCAAATTTTAATGACAACATGTTTTTTTTTTCAAAAATGTGCAGACAGTCAAAAGCAGATGTAAATGCAGTGGTTGTCTGGTGGTAGAATCTCTGGATTGTCTCAAGTAATGATCTAAGAGAAAGTGAGGACTGCAGATGCTGGAGATCAGAGTCGAGAGTGGGGAGCTGGAAAAGCACAACAGGTCAGGCAGCATCAGAGAAGCATTTCGGGCAAGAGCCCTTCATTCCTGATGAAGGGCTCTTACCAGAAACATTGACTCTCCTGCTCCTGGAATGCTGCCTGACCTGCTGTGTTTTTCCAGCACCTCACTCTCGACTCAAATAATGACGTGCTAAATAAGCCTCAAAGGCAGAAATAAAGCATCAACAGAAGTGAACCCCTGAGAGTATCGCAGACTGTGGACATAATGGTAAGCAGCAACAGCAGGACCCAAAGCACTCCCTCATACTAAGAGCTAAGTACTTAGAAGTATCAGGTTTAGAACCATACCAAATTAGTAAAACCTCACCCGAGGCTTTGTCATAATACCCTGTAACTGAAGGACAGTGAGAGTTTAAGAAGGTATACATAATCAGATTGGGGGGTTTGAGATACTGACTTTGCAGCAGCCTTCACAGAAACATTTAAAATTAATTTTGCAGAAGAGTGGAGAGCTTGCATTGAGTACATTTGGAAGTTAAGGGGGTTACAAATGTGCCAGTGTCACTCAAAGTTAGCAAATCATCCTGACCAGATAGTTCACTGTTAGAGGCTTGTGTAGAGATATTGAGAATAGTGGCATAGAATTGCAAATCCTGCAACATGGTTCAAAACCGACTCCGAGTGATAACCTAGGCAACTGACCCAATTAGTTCACCAGTTGTGCCTGAGAAAGAAGACCATTTGGCTTGATTTTACGCACCCCAACTTTCTCCACCACTGCCCACCCCACTACCACCTCTCACCCCCATCAGTGCATTTAATGATGGAATTTGCCACATAAAATAATGTAAGTGGCCTTTTTACTGTCCTTTTGCCCATCCCCAAGTTATGTTCTTTGTTATGGTGAATGAGGAGGGTATCAGGCAGCCCACTTCCCATTGGGTCAATTGAAACCCTTCATAGGCAATGTCTAATTACAGTTTCATTCTGCTTCCTCGCTTACTGTATATGCAATAGAAGAAGTTGGAAGCAGAATGGATACCTTCAGTGTTTTGTTTTGTTCTCCTTTACGAATGATCCTCTGTAACCATTGAGCAACTTCCATCTTGGAGGAAATCAGTCTCAACAGTCTTATAACAAACTGCAATCTTTAAAACCCAATTGTGCCTCTCTATTACTTGCCTGTCTCTTTGCTTGAGTTGGCCAGACAGGACTTTCCAAATACCCACACTTATCAAGAATCAAAGAAGCCCCATAACTCATCAAATCTGCACCGACACCTCCAAATATCATCCCGCCCAGATGCAAATCCCCACCCTATCCCTATAACCCTGCATTTATCATGGCTAGTCCACTTAACTTGCACATGCCTGGCACTATAATTCAGCATGGCCAATCCATCTAACCTGGATATCTTTGGACTGTTGGAAGAAACTGGAGCACCCAGCAGAAAGTCATCTACGCATAGGGAGAACATGCAAACTCCACACAAAATCAGTTACCCAAGACTAGAACCAAACCTGGGTCTCTAGAGCTGTGAGACAGCAGTTGTAAGCATTGTGCCATCATGCCACCCTTCAGGACTTGCATGATTTTTCATTCCTGAAGCACTTTCTCATAGTACCATCAGCAGCCACTGTATGATACTAGTGCTATGCATCCCACAAAGATGCTGGACCAGATTCTAGTCTTGATAGGTGCAGAAATCCTACAGTGAATCAATTAAGGCTGACATGATTGAATTCTTTAGTAAAGCAACAGAAAAAGTTCACTGACGTATGTATATATGAACTTTCAACTGGCATTTCATAAAGTACCATGTAATGGACTTCAGAAAAGAAAGATATTAAACTTTGTGTAGTAACAAATTCATGTTTTCTGACTGAACAAAATTATTCAATAAGGGCCTTCAGGTATGAATGTTAGCAACTTTTGTATTTTCTCAAATGTATTTTTGGATCATTGGGACAGCTTCTAGGATAGGTGGGTCCTATACACGCTGGATGGGTTGCACCTAAACCAGAACGGGTCCAAAATCCTTGCTGGGAGATTGGCTTATGCTTTTTAGGAGGTTTTAAATTGATTTGGCAAGTGGATGGGGCATAGAACAAATGTAATGTCTTGAACAAGTTCCAGTTAGATGTAGAAGGAATTCCAGGATGGTCCAGTAGGTGGAGAAGACATTGGCAAGATATGACACACAGCTGGAAAGCTAAATTGTATCTATTTTAATGCAAAGGGCTTGACTGATAAGGTTGATCAGCGTGTGGGAATATGATATTATGGCATGAGACATGTTTGAAGGAAGGACAGGACTGGCTGTTCAACATTCCACAGTATAGAAATTTCAGGTGGGATGAGGATGCCAGGGATGAGACAGGGAGAGTAAAAGAAGTGGGGGCATTGCATCATTGGTAAAGGAAACCTTCAATGGAGTAATGAAGAATTATGTCATGGAAGGATCTTCAAAAAGGCCTTCTGGATAGAATTTAGAAATAAAAAAGGCTGATTGCTGGGATTATACTACAGACCTCCCAACAGTCAGAGGGAGACAGAGGAGCAAGTATTGAAGGCAAATCACAGAAAAGTGTGAAAGAAACAGGGAAATAGTTGTAATGGACCTCAACTTGCCTAACATTAACTGAGATCGCCTGAGTATCAAAGGATCAGGCTGATAAAATTTTTAAAGTGCATCCAGGAGAGCTTTTTATGTCAGTATGTAGGTGGTCTCATTGGAGATGGGGCTGTGCTGAGGCATGAAGCCAGTCAATTGTTTGAAGTATCACTGCGCAAGTGTTTTGAAGACAGTCACCATAACTCTAAGTTTCAAAGGCATTATGGAAACGGATATGAATAGTGCAGAAATTTAGTGTCTAAGTTAAGAGGAAAGACTGATTTGCATGTAATTCTACTTTTGGAAACTGGGAGTCTTTTCAGTGTAATATCGTGAGGAGTCAGGGCCAGTGTGTTTTTCTATGAGTGAAGGGCAAAGGCAGTGAGTCCAAGTAACCCTGAATGTCAAAGGATATCATGAGTTTGATAAAGAAAAGAAGAAAGCATATGCCCAGCCCTTCAAAAGTACAAAGAGAGTAGGGGATTGCTTAAAAAGGAAATTAGGAGGGCAAAGAGAGGCCATAAAGTATCTTTGATAGATGGGATCAAAAAAAAACTCCAAAGCTTTTTATAAGTCTATTGAGAGTAAGCAGATTACCAGGGGCAACTGTGCATGGAGCCAGTGGATATGGGTGAAATATTAAATAACTACTTCTAATCTCATTCATAGAAAGACATTGTAGCTGGGGATTTCAGTTGTGGTGATGAGGTTCTAGAACACATTAAGTTAAAGAGGAGCTAGTCGATACGTTATTGTGCATCTTGGTGCACAAATCCCCAGCATCTGTAGTCCTCACTTTTTCGTAGTAGGCTATAGACTAAGTAAAGGTAAATGGGATTAGTGTGGTTTGGTGTTTGCTGATCACAATAGACATGGTGGGGCAAATGGCCAATTTCTAAGCTGTACAACTCTATCTAAACTCTGGATTAGAATATAATGAGTACAGTTTGCAGGTTATACAAAACTTGACATTGTGGTTATTTGTAGACAGGATAGTAGCAGGCTTCAGGACACTGATGAAAAGGTAGGTAAAACTCACTGGGTATAACTGGCAAAGAGATAACCTTTAGGAGAAACAGCATGCAGAGGCAGTACAATGCCAACTGTTTTGTTATAAACGGGGTGAAGAGAAAGGAAAGTTGATAATGTACTTAAAAACACATACAGGATGAAAATCATGCAAATAGAGGTACTGAAATAAAAAAACAACGGGATAAATTGGCAGCTTGCATGTTGCAAGCTTCTATGATTTTTTTTCACGACACATGCTAATTATTTCCCACTTGATAAATGTGAACTTGACTGAAGGTGAGGAGGTAATTTTGAGGCTATGTGATGGCATAAAATAGGTGATAGGTAATAAAATCAGCAGGAAGATCCAACTCTTATTGCTATCAGTTCTATTGGACATAAAATGAATGGGGAGGCTAATGGCAGGAAAAGTGGTGATAGGAATGAAATTAATTGCCAATTCATTATTACCTCTTTTACACAAATTCAATACCTACTGCAGGGTGCTTCATATATCAGGAGGAAAGCTGGATGGGACTCATCCAGGCTGACAGCTGTTTAATCAAAGTCGCTATTTTATATAGTAACTCAGTGAGTTGATCATCATTCGGCTTTTATATTTGGGTATTAATAATTATCATATAGAAGAATTTGCAAAATGAAAAAAATTAAAAACTCCAAAGGAAAAGTGAATGATCCAGAACTAAGTAAAGAGGTTAAGCATAGCATTAGCTTGAAAAAAGAAGTCTATAGTACTGCCAAGAACAGCAATAAGCCTGAGGATTGTGAGAGTTTTACAAATATCAGTGAAGGATTATCAGAATTGGTAATGAGGGAGAAAATACATTGCCAGAAATATTCAAAATAAATTGTCAGACCTCTTACAAGGACATTAAAAAAGATGAGAAGTGAAGTTAAACATGAATCTGGTGAAGGCTGAAACAGGAAAATGCAAAAGGGAACAGGGAAATTGTAGAACTGTTTGTTAAATATTTTACATCTGTCTTCACAGGAAAAGACAAAGTAAAAAAATAGGAAGTAGTGAGGAACCAAGAATTTAATGAACATGAGAAATTAAAGTAACTAATATAAGTAATGAATAACTTTTGGAGAATTAATGGGATTCCTGAAAGTGAAGCTAAAATTTACAACATGAACAGAAAAAACTGTAATGACAGTGAACACACCAGTTACAATCTGCCAAAATTCTGGAATAATCCCAGTGGATTAAAAGGTAGCAAGTTTGATTTGATCTTGTAGTTCTAAGTCAAGAATGATACACGCATATTACGATACCAGTGTGTAATATTTCAGGCCGTGGGTGCCTGCATAGTGGTATATTGTCCATAAGGCTGCTTTCTCCTTATCATTATGTAAGATTGTCCAACTCCATATATACTGCAACACTCCTTTATAACAAAATCATAGATTCCCTACAATGCAAAGAGATGGTACTCAGTCCATTGAACTTCCACCAACCGTCCAAAGAACATCAATTCCACTCCCCGCACCCCCATCCCCATATCTCACATTTCCCATGGCTAACCCACCTAGCCTGCACAACCCTGGACACAAGCATGGCCAATCTATTTAACCTGCATATCTTTGGAACATGGGAGGCAACTGGAGCACCCTGAGGAAACTCATGCAAACACAGGGAGAACATGAAAACTCCACACAGACCATCACCGAAGGCTGGAATTGAACCTGGGACCCTGGCATTATGAGGCAACAGTGCATTTGCATCTTTGTGTAGTAGGTTCTCAAATGCGGCTCTCTAGTGTAATGTCCAAAACTTACATCTTCAAATGCTCATTCTAAATGATGTCTACTCTAATATCATACTAATATGTTCAGCTACATCATGATTTATTCTACTCTCATCATACCACAACTGAAATATATGGAATTAAGAATCTATTGGTGACCATGGAACCATTATCGATTGCTGGTAAAACTGATCTGGTTCACTAATATCCTTCAGGGAAGGAAATCTGCCACCCTCACCTGGTCTGGCTGAAATGTGACTCCAGAACCACAGCAATATTTTCAACTCTCAACTGTCTTGTGAAGTTGCCGAGCAAGCCTCATGATTGTATCAATTGTTATGAACTCTGAATAAAGAATTGAAATCAGACAGACCACCTGGCATCCAAAATTGGGAGAACTGTCAAACAGACTAATCATGCAACAGTCTGACGTAGTCATACCCACAGAATCACACCCTACAGACAAGTCCTGGACATCACTGTCACCATCCCTGGATATGTCCTGTCCCAGAGGCAGGACAAATCCAGAACAGATGTTGTCAGTGTGGTATACAGTTGGGAGGAAGTTGCCCTGGAAATCCTCAACATTGACTCTGGACCCAATGAAGTCTCTTGGTAGCAGGTTAACATTGGCAAGAAACCCTCCTGCTGGTTACCACGTACTGTCCTTTGTTAGCTGAGGAATCAGTACTACTCCATGCTAAACAACACCTCAAGGCAGCAATGGGAGAATTGTAAGTATGAAAATTGTACTTTGGGTAGGGACTTTAATGTCCACACTAAGAATGGCTCAGCAGCAGCACTACCAATTGAGCTGTTCAAGTCCTAAAGGAAATAACTGCGAGATTAGGTCTATGGTAGATAGTGAGGAAAACAACAAGATGGAAAAAACATACTTGACCTCATCCTATCAAACTACTGGCTGCAGATGCATTTGTCTATTGCAGCATTGATGAGAGTAACTACTGCACTGTTCTTGTGAAGCTGAAGTCCCAACTTCACAATGAGAATAACCTCTATCATGCTCCATGGCATTATCGCTGTGCTAACTCGGGCAGTATAAATGTGACCAAATGTGACCTAATAGGACTATGCTAAATGGAACAGAATTCAAACAATCTAGCAACTCAAGACTAGGCATCTATGAGGCATTATGGACCATCAACAGAATTGTATTCCAACACAATCATAGTTCGGCATATCCCCCATTTAACCATTACCATAAAGGAAAATGATCAATTCTGGTTCAATGGAGAGTTCAGGAAGGTATAACAGGACCAGCACCAGACATACCTGAAAATGAGGAGTCAACTTGTGAAACTGCCAAACAGGACTATTGGATGGCAAATGGCATAAGCAGAAAGTGATAGCCAGAGCTAGGTGATCCAAACCAATGCTCTGCCACCATCCCGCATCCATTTATGAATGGTTTGAGGCAATTGAACAACTCATGAAGGAGGAGGGTCCACAAATATCTCCATCCTCAGTGGCTGGAGAGCCAACGCAACAGTCCAAAAGATAAGACTGAAATATTAGCAGCAATTTTCAGCCAGAATTGATGAATGCCTCTCCAATGTTCTCCATTATTACAAATACCAGTGTTCAGCCAATTTGATTCAGTCCACGTGATATCAATATTCTGACAACAGTACTGAAGACATGTATTGAAGAACTTGCTGCTCCCCAAGTTCCAGTGCAATTACAACAATAGCATCAATCTGACAATGTGGAAAATTGCCCTGATATTTCCTGTGCGTAAAAAAACAGGACAAATTAAACCCAACCAGTTACTGCCCATTAGTCTATTCTCAATCATCAGTAAGGTGATGGAAAATGTCATCAATTGTGCTATCAAGTAGAATCTGCTCAGCAATAACTTGCTCAGTGAGGCCCAGTTTGGGTTCCACCAGAACCATTCAGTTCCTGACCTCATGACAGCCTTTATTCAAACATAGACAAATGAACTAAAATGCAGGGGTGAGGTGAGAATGCCAGGCCTTGATGTCAAGGTTGCACTTGGCTGAGTGTTGCATGAAGGAGTCCTGGCAATGCTGGAATCAAAGGGAATCAAGGGACAAACTTTCCACAGATTGGATTCATACCTGGCATATGGTCATAGTTGTTTGGGATCAATCATCTCAGCTCCAGGATATCTCTGCATGATTTCATCAGGGTCATGTTCTAGGCCTAATTATCTTCAGCTGCTCAATCAATGATTTTACTTCCATTATAAGGTCAGAAGTAGAGATGTTCATTGATAATTGCACAATGTTCAGCATCATTCATGATTCCTCAGGCATTGTTCAAATCCATGTTCAAATGCAACAAGACCTGGACAATGTGCTGAGAAGTAGAAAATAACATTCCAATTACAAATAATCTATACAATTATATGTCCAATTGCAAATAATCTAAACTTCCCCTTCACACTTAGTGGTGTTACCATTACTGAATTCTCTCACTATCAACATTCTAGGTGAGTTACATTGACCAGAAACTCAACTGGGTAAAAACAATGACTGCAGATGCAGGAAATCAGATTCTGGATTAGTGGTGCTGGAAGAGCACAGCAGTTCAGACAGCATCCAAGGAGCATAAAATCAACGTTTTAGGCAAAAGCCCTACATTAGGAATACAGGCAGAGAGCCTGAAGGGTGGAGAGATAAGTGAGAGGAGGGTGGGAGTGGGAAGAAAGTAGCATAGAGTACAATAGGTGAGTGGGGG
>NC_057715.1:41227191-41292123 GCF_004010195.1 Chiloscyllium plagiosum
CTACCTTCTTTTCCACCTATCCACTCCACCCTCCTCCCTGACCTATCACCTTCATCCCCTCCCCCACTCACCTATTGTACTTCATGCTACTTTCTCCCCACCCCCACCCTCCTCTCACTTATCTGTCTACCCTTCAGGCTTTCTGCCTATATTCCTGATGAAGGGCTTTTGCCCGAAACGTCGATTTTACTGCTTGTCGGATGCTGCCTGAACTGCTGTGCACTTCCAGCACCACTGATCCAGAAACTCAACTGGATTTACCACATAAGCACAATAGCTACAAGAGCAGCTCGAAGGCTAGGACAATGGCAAGTGACTCACCACTTGATTCTCAAAGCCTTTTGATCATATACACTGCACAAGACAGGAGTGTGATGGAATACTCGTCACTGGCCTGGATGAGTGCAGCTCCATCAACACTCAAGAAGCTTGAAACCATCCAGGAGAAAGCAGCCAGTTTGATTTGTACCCAATCCACAAAGCATCTACTCCCTCCAGCGTTGATACAGTAGCTGCAATATGTACCATCTACAAGATATAGTGTAAAAATTCACTATAGATTCTTAGACAGCACCTTCCAATCCAATTCCATCAAGAAGGACAGGCCAGCAGCTACATGGCAACACCACTATCTTCTGCAAGTTCCCCTCAAAGCCATTTAACATCCTGACTTGGAAATATATCACCATTTCTTCACTGTTGCTGGGTAAAAATCCTGGAATTCCCTCCCTCAGTGCATTCTGGGTCAAACCAGAGTTTGTGGACTGCAGCGGTTCAGGAAGGCAGCTCACCACCACCTTCTCAAGGGCATCTGGATACGGCAATAAATGCTGACCACCCAGCATCGCTCATATCCCACAGATGAATAAAAACAATTCTCCCAAAGTGTCTGTCTACTTGGTCTACATTATTCCTGTAGATTTTTTTTACTTACATGCATAGCTTTTATCATAATTAATATCATTAATATCATTCTGATCGCCCTATTATAGGAAAGATGTGGATGCTTTGGAGAGGGTTCAGAGGAGGTTTACCAGGTTGCTGCCTGGACTGGAGAGCTTATCTTATGAAGACAGGTTGACTGAGCTCGGACTTTTTTCATTGGAGAAAAGGAGGAGAAAAGGAACTAATTGAGATATACAAGATAATGAGAGGCATAGATAGAGTCGATAGCCAGAGACTATTTCCCAGGGTAGAAATGGCTAACACAAGGGGTCATTGTTTTAAGCTGGTTGGAGGAAAGTATAGAGGTGATGTCAGAGGCGGGTTCTTTACATAGAGAGTTGTGAGAGCATGGGATGCATTGCCAGCAGCAGTTGTGGAAGCAAGGTCATTGGGGACATTTAAGAGACTACTGGACATGCATATGGTCACAGAAATTTGAGGGTGCATACATGAGGATCAATGGTCATCACAACATCGTGGGCTGAAGGGCCTGTTCTGTGCTGTACTGTTCTATGTTCTAAAATGATGAACATCATCACTATGTTAATCATGAACCCTATCCTATTGCCTAGCCTGACAACCAGAAGCCAAAAACGGAATCTTCTAGATCAAGACAATATGAAACTCTTATTTAATGTCTTGATCTGGTTTTCTGGCATTTAATATTAAAGTGATGTTGTACTCTATCTGGAATAGCTGCACTACTCTGCACAATGTCTCATGTAAGACATTGGATGGCTGTGATCTTGTTCTGGGATAATCATACTCGGTCTTACTTGTTGGTTCAAGTAAGATCAATGATTTCCTGTTTGACTTGAATATTCTTTCTTGTGTTCTGACAATATAAGATCTTGGTTAATCTGTTTCTCTGTTGATTGTGACTTTCTGTCCCTTAACCACCCTTTTTGTCTTGGCTCTAAGGTTGACAGAATATTCTCTCTGTGTTCTAAAGAGAACCTTTTGCTATAGCTTTTCTTCTTGTGATCATGACAGGTTGTATGTCGCTTTTGTTTTAAAATGGTTCTAAAAATCATTCTGATGGTAAGTATGCATTATTCAATGGCCTTGCACGATGTCTGAATGTAGCTCATTAAATCATAATTCTGATACATATGTTCCTTTACATTCATGTGTGATTGTGGAGTGAGGAACCTGTCACCTGGTTGATGCCTAACTCCAAAGTAAACTTCCTGAAATTCCCATTCAGAAATTCAGGTTGATTGCCTGTTACTAATTCTTCCAGGAGAAGGGTTGTTGCTAAAATTATCAGTGCTTGGATCACAGAGTCTGCTGTGCTTCTATGAGGTTTTGCCACTTTAAGTGTAGTTTACTAGAACTAAATACCTCTTCCCTCTAAAAATGATTAAATCTATTGTCAGCCTTTCTAGAAGCCTGTCAGGAAACTTGGATGAAATTATTGGCTCTGGAGATATTGGCTGTATGTGGCACATACTTGGCTTGTCAAGATATAATCCTGTATATCTTTCAAACTGCCTGACTACCATCCGGTTGTTGTGCTGCTGGTCTGCACTTCCTAATATCTCGATGACCCCCATGGATATTGTTGGAGAAATATCTTTTAGAAATGAAACTCAAACACATACTTTGAGTAATGACACCTTTATTGCATGATATATATCACAGGGAGAGCTATGGACACCACTATGAATAAATGGAACTGCCCATCACTCTCTGAACTAGCGACAGAGGTTCACACATTTTTATACTCTTACAATTAATGGTCTGTTGACTACAGGATATCAGGCATAATAGGCAATTTGCTCAGCTTCAGCCCTCATCACGTAGCATCTTTATGCAGACATTTGTAATTGATAAACAAACATTAGTACTTTAGCTAGACAATGTCTTCATACAGAAAGAAGTACCTACCTATAGTTATGGAAGCACATCTGCAAGGTCAGGCTCGAGCAGAAACTTGTAAACAAGCTCAGCGATAATTCATCTAATTTATATGGTTTCTTCAGGAAAGACAATAAATGTGCCACAAAATGGCTTCCAGGCGGAATTGTGTCAACTTTCTTCCACAGATATTCTGTATATTTCTCTTCATATTGTCTTTGGTATAACCATTCTGCAAAATTTTTTGATTGGCTATGGGATATCAGCATTACTGGTTATGCCAGCATTCATTGCCCAATCTTTACTTGTCCAGAGGAAAGTTAAGGTTTAACTATATTGCTGCGGATCTGGAATCACATGTAGACGAGATCAGATAGAGATAGCAGATATGTTTCCTTAAAGCATAATGGTGAACTGGATGGGTTTTTTTGCCAATTGACAGTGGTTACCTGTTCACAATAGGTTAGCTTTTTAAAATGGATGCAAGTTACATTGCCTGCTGTGGTGGATTTTGAACCCTTTTCTCCGGAGGAGCAGCCTGAGGTTTGGCAAAGCTGGCACAATAATATCACCTCACCACTGCCTTACTATCTTCAATGACCATACACCAATAAATCTTTCATTATTGTCAAGTGATATTTCTGCCTGTCGTATCTCTTCACCTCTTGGTTGGCTGGACTGCATTTCAACCTTTGTACACAACTTGTCAGATTTTTGGACTGCATGGATGTGTCTACGTTTTCTCCCAACTGTTGGGAAAGTGTTGGTTATTACCAAATAATAATACTTGTTATATGAGAACAAGATCGTTTCTCTTTGCTTTATCCATTGCTGCCCTCAGTCGTGTATCTGCCAATACTTAGGCCTTGCCTGCAACATAGACTCTTCCACAGTTGTACTTCATCAGTCTAAGCCTGAATCTTTACCTATGTGGAGACATTTTTGAGATTTATCTTAATCTCAATAAAGTTGCCAAAAGCTTGTGGACTGTATAGACATGGAATTCCACTGCCATTATTTAGTCCACAATCTTTTCACACTTCATGTAATTGCTAACACTTAGTTCTCTGTTCAGGAAAATCATGCCTCTTAATCTTGAAGAAGGTGCTAGAATGGTCGCAAGGTACTTTGAAACCATAATATGATTAGTCAGAGTCAGCATATGTATATGATTATTAATTGTAGAAATGTATCTTATATAAAGCAAATAAAGTCTATATAAAGTTAAATAAAGTAATTTAACGTGCCTCTTAGTGATTTTTGGGAATGTAACTCCCAGGGTGAATAGTGGGGGACAAGTAGATGGAATGCATTTGGATTTTGAAATAGCATTCAATAAAAAGTTTGAAAGTTGCTCCACAAGATGATGACTCATAGGGTTCGAGCGGCATGGACAGATGATTGGTTAAAGATCAAAAATGGAGAGGTGGAAAAAACAAATCATTTTCAGAGTGTCAGATGAGATGTAGCAAATGTCAATGCTATATCGATGAATGATTTATTTGAAGGGACCATGCGTAATAAATTCAAGTTTGCTTACCGCTGCAGCATGACCCAGTGGCTTAATGGATTGGGGTTCAAGCCTTTTCTAGTGTAGAGTTGATTTCAATGGGCGGTGTGGCCTATTCATATATTCTGTAGTCTTATTGGCATGTAAAAGTGAAGCATTTGGGATAGTGTACCAAAATGATTGAAGAATTGTTTGCCAGGTAGGAAAAAACAAATACATTTTTCTGAGTGACAGGCAGTGACTAGTGTCCAGTTGTAGGGATCAGTGCTCAGACCCCAGCTATTCACAGTATTTAGCAATGTCAGATATGTATAATGTGGATCAATGTGAAGTTGTCACTTTGGTAGCAAAAACAGGAAGGCAGATTATTGTCTGAATGATGATAGATTGAGAAAGGAGGAGATGCAATAAGACCTTATTGTTCTTATACACTAGGCATTGAAAGTAAGCAGGTGAAGCCAAATGGTATGTTGGCCCTACAGTGAGAGGATTAAAGTACAGGAGCAGGGATATATTGCTGCAATTGTAAAGGGCTTTGGTGAGACTACACCTGGGTTATTATATATAGTTTGAGTCTCCTTATCTGAGAAAAGATGTTCTGGCTTTCTAAGAGTACTGCAAAGGTTGACTGGACTGATCACTGGGATGCAAGGATTGATTCAGAAGAGATACCAGATTAGTTAGGACTATATTCACTGGAGTTTTGAAGAAGGAGGAGGGGGATGCCATAGAAGTGCATAAAATTCTAACAGGAGTATACAGGGCAAAGGTAGGAAGGATGTTCTTGATGACTGGTGAGACTAGAAGCCATGTACACAGCTTAAGGGTTCACATAAGAAATTTTGAATTAGATGAAAAGAAACTTCTTCAACCACTGAGTGGTGAGCATATTCTGATAGTTGTTGAGGACAAAACTTTAAATATTTTCCAAGAAGGAGTTGGACATATTTCTTCAGGCTAAAGAGATCAAAGCTCATGGGAAAAAAGCAGGAACAGGGTATTGAGTTGGATGACCAGCCATGATTGTATTTAATGGCTTAAAAGGCTGAATGGCCTATTCCTGCTCCTGGGACAGTGGGTAAATCTTCCCAGGAGGATGATGAGGATATTGTGCAGGAGGAAGATCACTTTTAGGATGATGGAGCACATGTGCGAAATGCCACAGGACCAGATTGAGTCTCCATTCCATAGATGTAAATTGATTGAAGTGATCATTTGTTAACTGTAAATATGTTGTTGCTCAGAAAGCAAGTGGTTTCTATTTGTTCCCAGAAGCAATTGCATCTTTTCTTTGAGTTTTACCTTCACATTTACAATTGTTTTATAAATGTGTGATGCTCCCAAATCAAACAATGAGAAGATGTTATTGTTATACTGAGTGTTAGGAAACCTCTAGCATTCCTTTAGACAAGGATGTAATTATGTTTAAGATAATGTTCAGTACTCTACGTAGCTTGACCTTTGCAGCTACAGTTACAATGATATTTGGTCAGGCAGGCGCTGATGTAAAGTAGTGATATGTTTATGAATGTGGGCTTATATTTGCAAGGAAGTGTCACCTGTGGCAGCTATTTGTCCTCAGAAATGTTTCTTTTTATATTGCCATATGTGCACTGTGAAGGGCAGTGTCTGGCTGGCAGTATTTGACTTTAATTGTGGCACCGGCATTGAAGCCGGGAATCCTGCCTGGTCCTGGCCAGGGCAAGTACTCCTAACACTGATAAGTGCACAATAGTGCAGGTGTAGTGCCACAGAGATACCGGGCACATGTTACATGGCAGCAATGTAGGATTGTGCAGAAAACCCACGAGAGACAAACCCTCCATGAACCTCTCCAAAAATCACACTTTGCTGTAAAACTCAACCCATTATTTATATATACTGCTCATCACGATTTCTGAAGGTCAACTTGGGATAGTTAATAAAGATTACCTTGCTAGTAGCCTTCACATCAGAAAGATGAATTAAAAACAGAGACGTTCCAACATCTAAAAATAAAACAGAAGCTTTTTCTCTGCTTGGCTGATGGTAATATCAAAGCAAGTTCTAAAATGAAATTTATTAGGTTAGTGTCATTAAATTAAACATTAAGAAAAAGAATCTATTTTAAACAAGGGCATGGGCTGGATTTACACTACCTTAGATTTCCTTTCCACCTCTAACAAGCCTACCAATGGAATCACAAACATCAGTTGCATCCACCCCCTTCTCTCCCCAAGTCCAAATTTGCCAGGTTGACAAACGTCAAGTATAACATGCTGTTCCATTGATTCTGCTCCAGTATCATATGCTTTTGTCCCAGAGTGCTTGAGGGCCACTGTCCTCGGATTGTCTAATTGCTCTCTGAAGAGAGATTGTTCCTGGTGAGGGACAGAAGTCTGCCACAAGTTGAATGTCATATGTTTGGCTGGTGTTCACCTCAACAAACACACCTTTTCCCAGCATACCACTCCCCCATCTCCTCTTTTTAGTGAGGTTTAAAATCAGGGGCTACTGCCAAGGATCAAGGGTGGGGAATCTAGAACTGAGATGAGGTTAATTTCTTTCACCACAGCCTGGTGAGCATATAGAATTCTTTGCCATAGAAAGTGGTTGAGACCAGCATGTTGAATATTTCAAAGGAGTTATATATAGTTCTTAGGGCTAAAGGAGGGACAGGGTTAGGTGAGTTTGATGATCAACCATGATCATACTGGATAGCTCAAAGGGCTGAATAGCCTTGTCCTGTTCCTATTTTCAATGTTTCAATATTTCAGTCTATAGAGTAGACACAATAACAATATGCTAATCACATGTATAATCTTTCAAGAATGGCAATGTTAAAACCTAATGAGATTTCTCCTGCGCAATTACTTGTTGATATTTAGATTCTAATTTAATTTCTTACAATGTGAATTATTTTGATTAATAATAAAACATGACAGCACAATTCTCAAGCATGTCTGTGTTCAAAAATAACGAAATAAATCTATTGATAGTGACATTCCAGGTAACTTCGTGAAGTGAAATTTATCTAATTAACTTATTGTTAGCCACAATACTGAGCTGTAATTAAACACGTCTCTTGTGGTTTTTCAAATTGGAGTGTCGTCTTTCATTTATGGTGCTCATCGTACACAAATAAATTACGGATGCAATGATTATTCAATTATTTGTAACAGACATGTTGAACCCAATTATGACTTTTTATGTCAACTTGTATTAATTCCTAATAAACTAATTAACTTGAAGAATTGGTGAAATGCATATCTGTAATAGAAATGGTTCACTTCCCAGCAGGTGCATGAAACAGTACATTTTTTTGACTGTTTGGAAGAGATTGAGTAGTTAGAAACACAGATAGCATGTTTCAGATTTATGGATGTTAGCATCCTTGTGAAGGATTCTGAAACCAAAGTAACCACATTCAATGAATGAGCCGCAAATGAACAAATTAACATCAAGATAATAATTTTCATTTTATTTGCTTTAACACGAAGCACCACTAGTTAATAATGAATTAACAGGCAAATGATAGTACCAATAAAAAGTTAAATTTTACTTCAAACAGCTACAACAAAAAATAATTGCTTTAGACAACTACAAGCATTCACTTCAAACGTGGTACCACATACAATCTCAAAAGTGTTTCCAACTTAATTTTTCAGACCGTCAGTCACATTTACCACTAGTTATTCCATTCAATATCTTCATAATTAACACTGATAAGGTGCATGTTCATGAATCCTCTCTCAATCATTCGTGTTAGGTTTGGTACAGTAATTTCTTTACAACTGAGCAACTAACAAAACCAGTTCATGATCTACAATTCTGATACAAGCTCTTAACTTTTTGATATGCCATGTGTATTTAATCCTCTTTGCCCAGTTTTACATCACTTCCCTAGCGATTCCTGGAATGTTATTCTTTATCTTCCTGGTAAGCAGGCTTAACCTTACATGAATCCTTTGTTCCTGTCTTTATCTGTCTGCTTTGTCTCTATTTCTGCATTTGCATAGTGATTACCTTCAACCTGCAGCTCTCCTGCTTGTAGCCTCCGTTTTATCTTCTCTGTGACTGGTCACGTATTTTATATCTTTATTTCCTTCCATTTTGGTACTGCTTCTATGTCAAGGGTCACTATATCACATGGACAAATATTAAGTCAATACAACTCATAGAGTTCTTAAAAACCCTTTTCAACGCATCTTTAACAATTACAGATACCATACACATTTTAAAGAAAATACATGTTTGCTTTAATGTGCTGTTTCTAGATTAAATATTGTTCTGACTTTGTCAGAAGTCACATGATACCAGGTTATAGTCCAACAGGCTTATTTGAAATCACAAGCTTTCAGAGCGCCGCTCCTTCGTCAGGTGAAGTCTTTTTTTTGCTCCTTTATTTCTTTCCTTTTTGTCTGTTGAGTTGACGAGTGTTTTCTTTGGTTGGATTGGCAGCTGACAAAGGAGCATCATTCCGAAAGCTTGTGATTTCAAATAAACCTGTTGGCCCACAACCTCGTGTCACATGACTTCCGACTTTGTCTACCCCAGTCCAACACAGCGCTTTCACATTGTCGCTTACTATGGCATAGTAAAACATAACAGTGCTGTGTTATTTGAAAAGAAAAATAATCTAATCGATTGAAGCAAGCAGGTTTACAGATATAATTCTCCTGATTCTCCTGAATGTGCATTAAGATTATTTTGATTAATATTAACAAATAGTCACTAATATTAACATTGTTCTCCAACATTACAGAATAGTTGTATTAATAATAATTGGCATTTTAATCTGTATATTACTAATCTGCAAAGTACAGTTTAAAATTCACTTCATTCTAATGTTGGCTTTTGGACTTGATTATCAATCTAATGAAACAACATTTTTTTTCCTATCTGATTATAGAATTACAGTGTACTTTCACAGAGTTCTGCAGTTCATATTTATCTATTGATAAATGGGTTTATAGGAATTGATTGTTATTTCGAATGTTGCTGCTTCTGATTATATACAAATATGTTCAACTGTCTTTAGCAGAGGAATAGCCTCACATTGTGAGTGGAATGTCTTTCGTATGTTGCTTAAAGAGCACCATTTGGTTATTTCATTTTAGGATAGTTTCCAAGTGTTCAAGCACATGGGAAAGCTGACTTGAGGAGCTGTAGGTCTCCTGCTCTTAGTTCTTACATGTTCCTGTTCTGTTGGCAGAAAGTAACAAATATTTTATTTAGTAGTAGCAGTTATCACTTGTGAAGGGCCTTACTTTTGCGATCAATTTGCTGTCAGGATTTTTTGGGTTTGGGGCTTTTGTGTATTAACAAAAATGTGACTTGAGATTATTACTTAATAATGGCGCATTGTACACAACAGGTGAGCCATGATGCAGATGATCCTATGCACTCCCCCCTCGTATCATGATAACAGACCTCTCAACTATTATTGTCCCATTGTAGATCAGTGAAATCATTAACACGTCTTCTTATTGTAAATAATCCTTGCCTCACACTCATGTCACTTGACACAAAGATAATATCACTGCCCTATTAATTCAGGCATCCAGGTTAATGTTCAAATCCCACCAATGCAGCTGGTGAAATGTAAATTCAAATCATATGGCATATAAAGCTAGTCTCAGTAAAAGCAGTTATGAATCACTTATTGATTGTCATGAAAACATATCTGGTTCACTCATTATTTTGGGGGAAAGAAATCAGCCATCTTTACTTGGTCTGACTTAGAAGCGACTATAGATCAACTACATTGCTGTTGACTCTTCATTGCCCTCTGAAATAGCTTCATAATCTCTCAAATCAAATCCCTTCAAAATATTGAATCAAATGGACCACAGAACTTCAAGAATAGGGCTCATCACCACATTTCCAAGAACAATTAAGAACGGGAAACAAAGTACAACTGAATGTACGTTGAGATTATCATAAATATCACTTTCCATGAAATTACGTGAACAAAAACTATAAAGAGGTGGAAATCTATATAGTCATCAATAACAGTTCTACTCCCAGATAAAAGATGAAGCAACTGAAGATGATCCAAATGTGAAAACAAAGAAGGTCTCTGCAGATTGCCAAAACTTGAGAGATAGGTGTGACTCCAACTACCGTAGAATTTTCAAATTGATACCCAGCTTTCAAGAGTGCTTTCTCTTTAATTCAGTTAAATATTGCACAGATGTTCCCACCTTTCCTCTTGCATTTCACATTATTCTCTGGAGCTAAATGAATCTGATGTGAAATTGAGGGTCAACAAATAGTTTGTTAATGAGTGGATGTCATTTTATGGTTCGATTGTTGACTTTGTTAGTGTATTTGTTAGTGTCTTTTTTATAACTGAGAGGAGGTTAGCTGGACAGTGGATTACTGGGGTAGATTTATTTGTCCTTGTTGTTTGGACAGACCCCAATAGTTTCACACTGTTGGATACATATCAGTGTCATAACTGAGCTGAAATTCTTGATTCAAGAACCAGTTAGTTATTGTATACAGATACTTAAAAATATTTAGAACAACAGCCCAAATGTCATTATTGTCCACAAATTCTACAATATCCACTTCTTAATATAATGTTGATCAGTGTAAAGTAGACAGATATTGGCAACAATGATACTAAGGGCAGAGATCAATTATTTATTTGGATTTGTTATTCCATTCATTAATTTCTTTGTATGAACACTGCTACATATGAATTCATTAATGTGCGTATTTGCACGAATCAATTACTTCATTGCTTTGTTGATTTACCCAATGTATTATGAATTAATTACTTCAGTAATACTGGATTCTGTATTCATTTGTCAATTAACTTCTGAGTCCATGGCTTTGTTTATTTTGCACACTTTCTTTCTTTTCTTATTAAAGATTGTTCTAACTAGTTTCTCCTAATATTCATTACTATACTTGTGCCTAATATGTACATCAGAAATGAGTTTTTATTCTGGTGTGCTTGCCCCTCTCTAAAATTATTAGATCAGACATTCAACTCTCCATTAACTTGCTAGTGTCTGTTGCTGTAGCAACCCAAGAAGTTGAATGATATGGTTTCATTCCCCCAATATTTCTATGTCCCCCTGTATCAAAGCTTAAATTTGCTGGTGCCCATTGACCAATTGAGTTGTGAAATGTATTGATTCAGCAGAAGCTGATTATACAATGAGTGATACTATTTTCTTTGCTATATTCTAATGTTCATCAATAATCTATTCTTGTCATAGTAATATGAATGGTTAGTATTGAGTTAAGTTCTACTATTAGTATTGCATTGTGTCAACAAAACAATTAAAATTGTAGTAATGAAAGAATTCAAATTTGCTTCATTAATTTTGCATTTCATTTCAATTGGACCAGTTTTACTGTAGGTTCTTCTGTCCTTCATACAAAATATGGCCAGTTGTTTAGGTTTGTTTTAAACATTGCTTATTAACAATATGTACATGATAATATAACGACTGAGCTTCCTGCTCAGAGCTGCTCCAGTTCCCACCTTCTAGCAGAGTCCCATCACATGATTACTAACATCACAGTTATATCCCAGCATCTCTCAGAGGCTAAACAATGTGGTAATTAAACCCCCATTTCTGCAGTGATTTCTGCGTGTCAGTTTTTTGACAAACTGATGTGATATCGTTTGACGGGTCTTGAAGGAAGCTTTTTGAGATAGATAGCTTTCTAATTAGGAAGTGAGTTATGGGGGTAAAGGTGGGAAAGACTAATTGATGAGATTCAGATCAGCCATGACCTCATTGAATGATGCAGCAGACTAAATGGGCTAAATGGCCAACTTCTGTTCCCACATCATATGGGCTTATGACTGTGTTTTACATCAGCATAAGTTTTGGTTCCCATGGCCAATACCACAAGAAACTGATTTAGATATAAAAATGTACATTGCATGAAACACACAATGCCATCCCTTAGGAGTACTATTTTGGTTTAGTACCTCAGGCATCAAATCTTGTTACATGCAGAGTGCTGTGTCATTCTGGCATTTAGTCAGTTCAGTTTCACTATTTTGTACAGAGCAGCACATCAAAAAACATACTAGTTAACAACAACAAATAGGCATGAAAGCCATCAGTCCTGAAGTTCAAAATACCATGACTCAAAAATGATTAATCAGTAACAACTACCAACAGAAAACTGCTTCAAAACTTTGTTGCAAAACTTCTCTCTTGCCATTTGGATTACAGCTATTGAAGAAGCAACATCGACAGGATAAGCTTTGTAACATGACAAATGCATAATGCATAATAAATGTCACATTTACAAGAAAGGGATTAAACTTACCAACATGGTGGTAGTTTTGTGTTTAGAATCTCGAGTGCTGATTTTCATCAGCAGCAAGTGGCTCTCTAAGAATCTCAGAACTTGAGTTCATCAGATTGTCTTTGTCATCTATTACATTGAAGGGACTCAGAAGTGTTTCTGAGGAAAGAGCTGAGTTCAACTACTAACGTGTTGCAACCTGAGTCTGTGAAAACAGAAAGGAGGAGAAAAATCTTCAGTCTGCAGCAGTTGTGTGTATTATCATCTTTTCAAAATGTACATATGTAACATGGTGCAATTGATGTCATGTATATTCATTTTTAAGAGGCAATTGAGGACATGTGGATAGGAGGCTTGTTGATATATAGAATACAGAATACAATACATTATTGTCACTTGTACTCTAGTACAGGAGTACAGTGAAAACTTTTTACAATGGCTGCCTTTTAATGGCATCATCTTAGGTACAAGTACTTAGGCACAAATACAGACATAGAGTTAAAGAGATGTACAGCACGGAAACATACCCTTTGGTCTAACTCTCCATGCCGACCAGATATCCCAACCTAATCTAGTCCCATTTGCTAACACTTGGCCCATATTCCTCTAAACCCTTCCTATTCATATTCCCATCCAGATGCCTTTTAAATGTTGCAATTGAACCAGCTTTCACCACTTCCTCTGGCAGCTCATTCCATATACGCACCACCCTCTGCATGAAAAGGGTGCCCCTTAAATCCCTTTTCTATCTTTCCCCTCTCACCCTAAACCTATGTTCTCTAGTTCTGGACTCCCCCACCCCAGGGAAAAGACTTTGTCTATTTAGCCTATCCATGCCCCTCATGATTTTATAAATCACTATAAGGTCAACCTTCATCCTCTGACGCTTGAGGGAAAACCGTCCCAGCCTATTCAGCCTCTCCCTATAGCTCCAACCTCCTACAACACTAGCAACATCCTTGTAAATCTTTTCTGAACCCTTTCAAGTTTGACAACATCCTTCTGATAGGAAGGAGACCAGGATCGCATGCAATATTTCAAAAGTGGCCGAACCAATGTCCTGTACAGCAGTTACATGACCTTGGAACTCCGATACTCAATGTTCTGACCAATAACGGAAAGCATACCAAATGCCTTCTTCACTATCCTATCTACCTATGACTTTACTTTCAAGGAGCTATGAACATGCACTCCAAGGTCTCTTTATTCAGCAACTCTCCCTCGGACCTTACCAATAAGTGTATAAGTCCAGCTCTGATTTGTTTTTCCAAAGTGCAGCATTTCACATTTATCTAAATTAAACTCCATCTGCCACTCCTCAGCCCATTGGCCCATCTGATCAAGATTCCGTTGTACTCTGAGATAACCTTCTTCACTGTCTACTACACCTCCATCCAAATCATTGATACAAATGACGAAAAGTAGTGGACCCAGCACCGATCTTTGTGGCACTCCACTGGTCACAGGCTTCCAGTCTGAAAAACAACCCCAACTTCTTTAATCTATCCTCATAACTGAGAATATTGATTGTGATGTGAGTTTGGTTTGTCAATGGTACAAGGAGGAAGAGGAATGAGAAGAGCAGATATTAGATTGCAGCATCCTGTAGATTTTGGCAATAATGAATGCAGGAAGCCCAATGGAATAGTTCACCCTTAGTTTGCCAAGGGGGTTATGTTCCAAGACCTATCGCGGAAGTCCAAAACCAGTTAAATGGGGAATTTACCTTCCCGGCAGCCCCCAGTTCCTGGTTCTGGAAGGTTCCCAATAATATGTTCGAGCCACGGTAAACCACGGGTAACTGAAACCATGGAAAATGATTTGCAGATGTGGGGGCCGCACTATACAACCTGAATGAGCAGAAGTAGAACATTTTACCTCCAGTTAGCTGAGGAGCAACGTCTTGCATGGAAGCTGCTTCACCAAAGAGGTGTGTTTCTGCTTGGCTTCCAATGCCACTGATCATTCAGTTTACAGTGAATTCCTGCTTCAAATAAATTATGAAGACTCCCTTTAGAGCTTACAAATTTATGAGCTTTCACTTTCACTCAGCAAAGGAGAAACTCCTGGTGAAGGACTTTTTCCTGCTCCTCGGATGCTGCCTGACCTGCTGCGCTTTTCCAGCACCACTCTAGCCTTGAATCTAATCTCCAGCATCTGCAGTACCCATTTCTGCCCAAAGGAAAAAGCTGCTCTCGTCTTTTCTGAACTGCAGAGCCCCCAGCTGTTTCTGAAGATTATTGGTTACAGCTCCCTTATTCTTTACACTTCCAAACAATCTTTGGGTACCTTTGAACTCAAAGGGCTTCCAGCCAGTGACAGAAATTACATGTGTCCATTTGCAAGGCAGTGGTCATGATTTCATCATCCCCCACCGATACTCAATCCTGCCTCTATTTCAATCAGATCATTAGGTTAGCAGACTAATGGGCTAGGGTCAAGGAGTATTCCCTGAACACATATTTACAACAACATCTTGAAATATGATCTCTATGAAAACTTTCTAACACCACCAATTCAATTCAATTCAGTAAAGCATTGGTATCCTGAAAGTGATGCCCACTGCCTGGATGATGCTGGACACATCTTGCAGTAAAACCCCAAGAGTGTTTTGAGGTTATATTTGGTTTGCTATAAGGTCCATAACTTGGTTTGACAATGGGGGTTAAACATGGAAGTATTAATAAAGGAGAACATAGCGGGAAGGAGAGACAACAGGATTCGGAAGATACTTTTCACCTCATTATTTCTGTGAGCAATATGCTGCACAAAATACTCAGCAAACCAGGCAAGTGAACAGGAAGCTCCCAATCCTGGTACGATCCTCCAGGGTTGTAGCATCTAAAACTCTATTTAAAGTTCAGCTGGACACCATTGCACTTGCTTCAAGCTAGGAAAATCCACTATACTGGCTTCCTCCAGCAGCACTAAGTGTGTTTTCAAAGACCCAGGAGCTTCCTGTGCTTATTAGTGGCACATCATTACAGGTCTTATTGGATGGATTACAGGAGATCCTGTTGCTAGGGAAAGGCAAAAGGACACACTTCCCATCAAAGCCATCTGGCCTACTCTGGCAATATGAGAGCAGTTTGTGTGCCAATGACCATCATGAATGCACAAGGCTGCAGGGCGGCAAGCAAACGAATGATTTACTACACTCCACAAGGGTAGGTGGTACCATCTTCTCTCCGCTAACTCATACTTATAGGCACATCCACATTGGCGAAACCAAATGCAGGTTGATGACTGCATGAAGAACACTTCATTCTGTCTTTAGGAATAACCCTGACCTACCAGTTGCCTGTCATTTCAATAAAACATCTCAGTCTTATGCTAACATTCCTGACCTGGACTTCCTGCAATGTTCAAGGGATAACAATTCATTTTCTATTTACATGCCTCTCGGGCTCACAAGTAAATTCCACAACTTCAGAGTTGGAACATCACATGATAGCTGTTCTCTATTTTTCTCACATTTTCTCCCCCTTTTCCAGACCACACCGTTGACTTCTTTGGACTATGTTTACTTTGCTCTTAGTGAAAAGGATTGACTCGCTCATCTTTGCACTTTAATTCACATCTATTTTATGTCTTTTTCTCTTTCAAAATCATAAACAACCCCTTTGTTTTTTGCATTGGGCTGCTACCCCAGCAGTTCTCTTCGCTCCTCATCCACTGCGGTTAAACACATTTGAAAAACATTTTCCCACCTCTTCACTTCTGAAGAAGAGTCATATTGGACTTTGCTTAGATTATATTCCCTACAGTATGGAAACAGGTCATTTGGCCCAACAAGCCCAAGCTGGACCTCCAAAGAGTAACCCTCCCAGACCCGCTTCCCTCTGACTAATTGCCCTAACACTATGGGCCAATTCACCTGGCTTGCATATCTTTGGACTGTGGGATGAAACCAGTGTATCCAGAGGAAACCCGCACAGACACAAGGAGAACGTCCACACAGACAGTCACCAGAATTGAGAATCAAACCTGGGTCCCTGGTGTTGTGAGACAGCAGTGCTAACCACTGAGCCACTGTGCTGCCTTGAAGCATCACCTCTCTTTCTCTCTCCATATATATACTGCTAGACCTGCTGAGTTTTTCCAAAAGTTTTTATTGTTTTTTTTTGTAAATTACTAGCAGCCACAGTACTTTGCTTTTATTCTATAAGTCAATCACCATTTTCAGTATTACGAACACCAAGCATTTAATGCAAAAGTTCTCCTACTACTGCCTGTATATGAATGTCATTTGTCAGTGATGGGAACCAGTGTATTCGGTCCATTTCAATTTTATCTCCACTTTTCACTCATGTTCAAATTACCTTATAAAGAAAAAACAAGAAAATCATAAGAATGGACCTCTTTTGATCTCTTCTCATTTTGCCATCTTTTCCCATTAGGTAGTCTGGCAAGAAAGTCCTTAACTACTTTCCTGTATGGGCCTCATGGCTAAGTAACCCCTGATTTCTGATCACATTAAGAATCTGATCTGCAATTTTAAAGAAGGATGTAATGAGTCCTGTACAGATTGACAACATTTTTTTAACAGAAATAGATCCCCATCATGCCAATAAAAAGAAAACAACTGGACAAGATTTGATTTTTAAAAACTTTTATTGTAATACACCAACCTAAAGCAACTTAATTCGAATAGTAATTAAAGGTGAAGGATGTTTTAAATACAAATCTAAATGTCATTTTTATTAGTTCACACAATAATGATATATCTCATATTGTTACAGGCACACATTTTATGTCCTGCATAAATATGAGACCACAAACAATCTTGTAGCCTTTCCAAGTTTGTCTTTTATAAGAATATCTCACTTTCCATGCAATTGTTAAAGTCCTTGAGTCACATTCATGAGCCAATATCCCTGTATCTAGTAATCTCCTGCAAGATGCTCATTTATGAATCCTCTCACATTTAGGCCACCAGAACACTAATGGCACAATAATCCCAGAGCCTCCTTTTTCTAATCCCTCATCTGATGGTTTTTGACAGTACTTCAACACCAGCAACGAATATTGTCCAACTCACAATCACTTGCTCTCCTGAACTTCATTGTTCTGTCCTTTCCAAATTTGCAATGCACACAGTAACACAACTCTATTCTCAGAGTCATGCTTCTGCACCATTTTTTGTTAGTAGACAGCCAACTACTCAGAGAGAACCTAGCTTGTTCCCCTTCTGCACTAATTCCTAACGTTAGGAACTGCCAAGCAATAAAACAGAAGTGGACTGCTCCCACTGCAATCAGCTTTCCATTTACCCTTTGCTTCTTAGCTGTTCATTCCCCATGTTAACACCAGATCATATGAACATATCTTCGAACCTCATGATGGAGCAATATGACAAGTATCTTCATTCAAAATACTCCTGAGCATATTGTGTTTTCAAAAAGACATCAGGTAAAAGAAACATAGTCTTCTTTTATCCCAGCACATAGGTCATCACAAGGAATATCTTTCTTAACTTCTCAAAGTAGGTGTTTAAAATCATGCAATGAGAAAAAGAGTGAAATAACAGCAGACATTTCTCACATATGATTATAACTGTTTGCTTTTCTGATTCCCACAAGCAAGGATGATTAAATTTGTCCTTTTGGTCAATATGCTAAACTAAAGTAATGATATTATCATATTACATTCTATTTTATTATCATGGGATTTCATTTTTATTTGTAATCTGGATAAAGAGACATTGACACAATGTCTGAAATGCTGATTTTTAAACACGTGTATATTGCCTTTGAAAAATATGCATTATTTTAATCTGTTATCTCTTGTTTGGATCCAAGTATTTGAAAACAAATATATTATGACTTTTTTTTTGAGATTGCGGTTAAGTACAGCATATCTCAAGATTCAGCGTAGTTATTTAGCATCAATAGGTCTGTTAAATCTTATTCGTTTTGAGTGACATTCTCTAATTTGATAAAAGAAGAAGCCATCCTATTTCCATTCCTCTGCCTTTGAAAATAAACCAGACTTATAAATGGATTACTTTTCCTGAATTGTGCTCTCATTATTAGTTTTTCTAAGCCATTTCTGGGACAAAGACATTACTTGCTCAAACTCAAAGTGGCCTGATGTTTTTGCAGCCAAACAATGGCAGTTTATACCAAAAATAATGAGGTTCCCTGAATATTTTGTTTTGACTGAAGCTGTCACTATGTTTGTGGCATGTTTGCAGGGAAAGAAGGTTTTAATTTCTTTTCTCTTAAAAAACAAAGTAAAGTCGATTGTTTTCATGATGCAAGAGTAAAAATTGACAAATAATTACTTGACACTTTATATTTTCTTCCAGTGTGATTATTAAAATATAATAACATTGTATTAATTTATTATTATTTTATTCACACTTATTAAATTAGTTTTGGAAAATTCATGCTGCCTTCCAATTCATTCTTAATCATTTTATAATACTGCACCAAGTTAAAGGTTTCACCGAGGACAGAAGCCTTCACAACTGATGGATGAGGGTACCTGTAAAGTTTGTTCATCAGCCTGTAGATCAATCATCATGCATTTCTGTCTCTGAAACATTCATCACATTCAGAGTTTCACAGCCCTTCTTGAATAGTTCATACCTAATGGGTTTCTTTAAATAGATACAATGGCATGTTTGCCTGCCATTATACTTAGAAGACAATAGGGCTGCAGATGCTGGAAAAATCGGAGTTGATAAAGCATGGTGCTGGAAAAGGCACAGCTGGTCAGGCAGCATCTGAAGAGCAAGAGAGTTGATGTTTCGGGCAGAACTCTTCTTCAGGACTCTCCAAATGTAATGGCAGGCAAACATACTGTTGTATCTTTTTTTTAAAGAAACCCATAAGGTATGAACTATGCAAGAAGGGCTGTGAAACTCTGAATGTGATGGATGTTTCAGAGACAGAAATGCATGATGAATAATCTACAGGCTGAAGAACAAACTTTACAGGTGCTCTCATTTATCAGTTGTAAAGACTTCTGTCATTTAACTTGGTGAAGAAGGGCTCTGCCCGAAACATTGACTCTCTTGCTCTTCGGATACTGCCTTGATTGGTGTGCCTTTTCCAGCACCATGCGTTAACAACTCTGCCATTATACTTGCTGTTGAAGAAGTGGAATACGTGCTGGAGAATATATCTGTCTTAGATCGACATAGTTAAGTTATCCTTATGTGTTTCTGCATGAATAAATTAATTGTGGAAACATATAAAGCTTTATAATGAAGAACTTGTAATTGTAACCTGGGAAACAAGAAATCACTTGTAATATTGGGTGCTGGATCTCACATTTTTATGGGTGTCAGTTGTGTTAAGTTTTTCAGAGGTTTCTCTCCACAAGCACTAGTGAGTTTTCTCATCATATCTAAACAAACCTCTCTCATTAACTACCTACTCCACCTCTCTAGTGTTCCTCTCCCCCTATTCTAACCGCTATTTACCACACATCATTCCCAGAAGAATTCACCACTCGCTGGATGTCAGCTGAAAATCCGGCATCCCTGCCACCAGAATCACATTGAAAAGTCCACTACGCATCAGAACAATCACTGGCATTCCAAAGCTGCCCCACTCGTTAATGAATAGTCATTCCAAGCATGTCAGAAAAGGTTAAAAAGCACAGCAATTCTCAGACCATTTCCTGAAGATGTGGTTAAAAGGAGGTGCCTTCTTTTCCAGGAGGGCCCATGGAGGAAGTGCCTCCTGCAACTCCCACCACCTCAAGATACTGACACCTCATGTGAATGTCATGTTTAGAAATTTGGAAGCATAAGCTGGTGAGCACCTCATTGTGACAGGCCTGCAACTGGACAAGAACGAAACATCGCAGGCTGTTGCCACTTGGATCGGTGACACATGCATACCAGGCACCTTTCCAGCCCCAGGCAGAAGACCACCCTCTGATGCCAACAATCAGTGACATAATCCACATACATAGGGAGGAACAGGAATGGCAGAGAGGTGTGTGTGAGGCATTGAGTCTCATAGCCCAGACATTGCACAATGTGCACCTTCTGTATGTGGACACAGCTGCCACTAGCATATGACCATCTGGCTGCCTTCTTGAACAGGTTGGCAACTCCCATGGGGTACTAAATCCAGTACTTCCAGAGGTTTCTGGATGTGCACACATAACTACACTTCATCACACAGCTATTAGCTATCATAGCTGGGGATAGGGTGACAAAGGATTGAGAACATTACACTACTCTGGGTGTCCCTTCCTGACAAAGTGACAGGCAGGCGGTACACAGCCAGAGAAGGAAACACACACCAGCCCTACAGAAGCCACTTCTCAGTATAGCCAGACCTGATTAGGCCATCTACCCTCACCTTGTCTATCTCCCTCCAAACTTTAGAAGTTGAAGCTACAGAGAGTACATTTGCCTTTTGCCAAGAAGACGATCATCATTTTTGGACTGCCCAGACACAGAGGCCATCAGTGTCACCCAGTTAAATTTCCAAGCCACAGGCTCTGTTGCTGAGCAAGCTCCCTCTGTCCCAGCCGTAATTGGAGAGAAAGGGAAAAAAAAATATTGAGTGGAACCAGTGACATTGCATTATGTACATTTGCATGAATGTTCTCATTTTTGTACTACATCCATTTATTTAAGTTTCTGTGCAGCCTTAAATGTAACTGTGCCAGCATAATGCCTAACTTTATGTCCAAGCAGAATGTACCATGGACCAATGTCTATGTTGAGAGCATGTTGCAATACGTAGAAGCAGGAGGATGAAATGTATACAAAGGCCATGGCTTGTCCTGATACCTTTGCCCCTTACCCTCAGTAATTTATTTTCTGGCCACCGTGTGCCAATTAGTTTATGTGAGTGAGGTAGTTAGCATTGTCTGGGGAACAGAAGTGTACAGCATACAGTGAGACAATGCACTAGGATCTCCAAGGATCAGGGAGCCCACAGGTCTGTGCCCTGTACACTGCGTGGGTCTATATCTAATAGTCTTGCTGTCTAGTGCAGTATCACTACACTGGGACTTGTTGCTCCTTTCCTCACAAGTCAAGACAGTTTCATGATGTTATTATAGGAAGGGAATTAAAGGATTTGGATTCAGCAATGCAGCTGGATTAGTGACATTGTCCCATGTCAGAATGATGAGTAGCTTTGAAAAGAACTTGGTATTGCTGTTCCCATTCATTTGTTGCCCTTTGCTATGGACTAGGCCCGACCCCTCAAACTATTTTTAAACAGGTAGCTCAGACCGTAACTTTGCTATTTGTTTTAGCAAATTGTATAGTGGATATTCCCGGAGTAAATTAGTTGGTTCGACTGCCAAGTTTTAAATAAACAGGATTTATTTACAAAGTTATGAAAGGAAACACAAAGAACAGAAATTAGAATACCAGATAAGTTATCCTATCCAAACCTGACTTAACAATGCTGTTTCAAAAATACTTGCAATAGTCCCTTAGCACAAAGAGTAAAAATGACACATTCAGCTTACAGTTTGTGAAGTCAGAGAGAGTGATGTCAGCAGCCTTTTTCACACATCCACTGTTGCAACTGAATTCACTAAAGTTCTGAACTCAGTCAAAAAAATTCTCATCTAAACGAAGGCTAGTTACTTAGCTAGCTGGACACTCCCTTTGATTATATATATTTTTTAGACATGAAAGTCTTAGGCTGGACGTCTGTTAGGGGCAAACAAAGTGCCCCAATAAACCAGTCAAAGTCATGGTAGAACTTTAGGTCGTTAGAACTTTTCTGAAAAAAACTCAAGGGCATAGTAACCTTGTAAAAAGAACCAATATTATGACACCTTGTATTGAAAGCTGTTGAGGTTATGGGTTGACAGATGCAGTCAAAGGTGACTTACTGGATTAATACAGATAAGACACATTGCTGCCATATTCCCTTGGTACATAAGGGAATGGATTTTGAAGATTGTAGGCGGGGTCTTGAGCAATTAGGCTGCTATGTCTGTGCTCACTTCAAGCTTCATGAAAGTTACTGGGGCTGCCTTTATCAGACAAGTAGCCAGCATTCCGTCACACACTTAACTTGTGCATTGTAGATGATTGCAAATCTTTGGGGAGAGGGGAGCTGAGTTACTCAGTGCAGCATCCCTAGTTTCTAACCAGCTATTATAGCCACAGTACTTATGTAGCAGGCCAAGTTCAGTATCTGATCCATGTTAAGCCCCAGGTTTTTGACAGCTATTGGGCCTCAATGTGTCCCAGTGTCCAGGATCTTTTCAACTGACATTAGGAATGAACGACAATGTAATTGCTTCCATTACATAATATAACAGTACATTTAGGACTGATATCATGCTTTGGTCATCAGAGTCTAACTGATCCTGTTGTATTATAATTGTTGCTCTTTGTTTGCACATTTTGGACCACCTATTACAACAATCTCTCACTCAATACTTGCATCCTCCAGAATATGAATTATTATCACATTTGCCAAGATAATAAATGGAATAAGAAGTGACATCTTAGCTTGCTTCACTGTTAAGGCTTCAGCTTTGGATAATGGGCCTCAATGACTGGAAAATATAATGTTTTGTCCCAAGGCATGCTTCTCAATTTATCTGACAAAAATACAAATTCATTATTCTCTCACTTGCCAGGTTTAGGAGTGATAGTGTCATCTGCTGAAGAATGGGAACATTTGAAGAAAAGCTGAGTTCAGCCAGGAAACAAGTTTGTGTAAGTTGTCTAATAAACTGGGAAGAGTGCACATATCTTCTGCTTATGGATCTTACACCATTGAAACATGCTTGATGAATTTTGTAAACACTCAAAAACGTTCTGCCAATTACACCACTTGCATGAGGTGATGCAACTCTTGCAGTTTAGAGCTGATGGGAGTTTCACTGAGACACTTAAAAAGAGCCCAAAAGTATGGTAAAGATAGTTCATTCCAGAGGATATTCATCACCATCAAAAGTTGTCTCCTTAAGAATGGAAAGAGCGAAACTTTCTTCCAAACAAATGTAGAATTGAACTCCCACCCTCAAGGTACCAAGGAACCAAGCCAACATTGATCCTGGGTGGCTGCAGGAACTGCCCATGGAGCACCCCTATAGGTGCAATCGCCGATGCCAAGTATGTAAAATCTTCCATTGATTAATCAAGACTTCTGGAATTTCAAGGAGCTTAAATTGGATATATTCTACAAAAGAAATGGGAATTGCTCTGCCTGACAGACATTATCCCCAGTGCACTCAAACAATAAATTAAAATAATAGAAAGCATGACATAAAACAATCATACAATCTAGCACTTGCAGATAAAACCTCTGAGCTTTAGTTACCTGCCACGTTGATATGCCAAGTGTCTTCAGTATCAGTCAAATCCAACCAGACAATTGGCATTTCTTTTGCTAATCATCTATTGCAAATGTCACATTTTCTATATTGTACTTCCAAAAATATTACTGAACTGTCTGTGTTCAAAGTAGCTGAAGTTTGGACTCTTACATCCTCTTACCATTGTAACTTACGTTAATAATATCCTCCCTTGCCCTATAATGGTCTTGGTTTGGTTCTCTGTATACACTAGGAGAAAGTGAGGACTGCAGATGCTGGCGATCAGAGCTGAAAATGTGTTGCTGGAAAAGCGCAGCAGATCAGGCAGCATCCAAGGAGCAGGAGAATCGACATTTCGGGCATGTGCCCTTCTTCAGGAATGTCCTGAAGAAGGGCTCATGCCCAAAACGTTGATTCTCTGTATACACTATCAAACACATCCCTTATGCTGCACTTGTAGTGTCAGGTCTGGGTCCAAATCCCTCATATATTAAACATGTGTCATAATCTATCTGAACAGCTTTGTTCAGGAATAATTTGTATGACTGATTCTGATGTTCAGTTAATACAGTTCAATTGATGATGTTTAGTGGAAAGTAACTGGAGTAGGAATTCAGAGGTCTAGGCTTAATTTAGAGGCAAGGCTTCAAATCCTAGCATGGTAGCTTTACATTGAACTAATTAAGCTGGCCTCAGTGATGCTAAAGATGGAAGTACTATCAATGATTGTAAAAACCCATCTGGTTCATGAGAAATCATTAAGGATGTAAATCTGTCAACTTGTTCAACTTTCGTGTGACTCTAGAATGTGGTTAATTCATAATAGTTCTCCAAAACAGCCTGGGTTCAAGGGAAATTAGGGATGGACAAAAATGCCAGCTTTACCAACAATGCCCATAGTCTGTGAATTCCATAAGGAACAATCACTAAAGTTTTCTGTTGCTTGCTCCTGGTTAACCTGAAATAACATACGTTACACACTGAATTTGAATTTTTTCACCCCAAGCAATTTCCAAATGATAAGATTTAGAAATGGAGCATATTTCATTTTGAGTGTACTGTTTAATTGTTGGGGAAAGCAGCTACAAAGGCCTTTTGATAACATTAATCAAAATGCAACAATGATTAGTTCAACAATCAATCCCCAATAGTTCATAACTTAAAAAAAACAAACTTACAATGCTGGAAATACTCAGCAATTAGTGATGTGATTATGAACAAGAATATTTTGAACTGCCAATGTCTTACTTTAAGAGCACTCTGCAATAAACATGCTTTGGGCTGTTGCAGTTAAATCTATGGATATGCTTCTCCTGTTGACTTCTCTTGGCTGTCCCTTGACAATTCCATACTTTCTTTGTTTTCTACAGTGTATTAGCTATCTGCACTTGTATTTTTCAATGTTACTTTGTCTGGTTAGTCTGCTATTTATTTGAATCTCAGAATGTCCTTAGATTAGGCATTCAATCACAATAATATCATAAACTCTTTAATTGTACTAAATAAAAACAAAAAGAACTGTGGATGTTGTGAATCAGACACAAAAACAAAAATTTCTGGAAGCATTGTGAAGAGAAATCAGAGTTAACACTTCGTGTCCATCTTGTGAGGAAGGGTTTGTTTTCATCTTTAATTACATTGTTGAATGGAAATTACATTCTTCTGCTTGGTGTATATTCAATGGAAGGCATGTAAAATAGTTTGGTGCTTAGTTGACCATCTTTCCACACACCTCTGAGCTCATCCACATTCAGACAGAGTTGGACTCTGAAATCAGCAGCCCTTTCCCTCAACAATGTAGATAAATAATTCAGGGTGAATTGAGTGTTAATTGAATTGCCAGCCGAATGATTTACAGACTTCGAAAAATGGCAAGAAGGAAGGGGTTTCCTTGTAAACTCTCTTCATGCTGATTCTAAATGCCTCTTGAATTGCTTGTTCGGGCCACTTCAGGTGGGAGTTAACAGTTAACCATATTGCCGTAAACCTGGGGTCACATCCAGATCTGATCAAGGTAGGATTGTGTAAGGAAGAGTTTTTCCTTAAAGCACACATTTAAATCAGATCGATTCTTTATAACAGTGATCGCAAGGTCACCAATAGGCCAGATTTCATTACAGATTATTTTTTCAAATTGAATTCAAAATTCACCATCTATCATGGTGGGATTCAATTCCATGGACCCAGAGGATTAACTTGGGGGTTCTGGATTGTTAGTCCAGTGACATTAGCACTACGCTACAACCTCCCTCGTGATTGTAATAAAATGATACCCCAACCTTATATTCCTTGCTCTGTTTAAACATCTTATGATCTGTGACAACAATAAATCAAATCAAATCATTGCTTCCAACTCATCCATTCTCCAAAACCCAACCCAATTCTCACCTCTTCCAACCTCCTTCTCTAAGGTTGTCAAACTGTTCTCACCTAATACTTCGGAATAACACTGGAGTGTGGCTCTGATGAAGAGTCATCTAGACTTGAAATGTTAGCTTGCTCTCTCAATGGATGCTGTCTGACTCGTTATGATCTCTGGCATTTGGTGTTTTCAGCATAGATTCCAGCATCTGTAATAAGTTGTTCCTCAAGGACTATGGATTGGCAGTGCCCACTACTGAGCTCATGGTATTGCTGGTACAAACCACAAACCAGTTTAGTTGACATCTCCCGAGAAGAGACTTCTGCCCAAATTGGTTGGGAGCGGTTTTGGGGGTGGGGAGTGAGGTGATGGGGTTGATGGTGGTGATGGGGAAGGTGGGGAGGGGGGGGGGCAGTATTCCCAGTATGCTCTTGTTGATGCTGACACTTAATGCCAATGCTACTAGGCAGACATTTTCTTATTTGTCTGTTTCTGACTGACATTTTAGTCAAAAGCATGCTCCACCTCTCCTCCCCAATCTAACTCATCGTGATATCCAGCCTAATGATATTTTTCAGACATTATTTCTCTTCTCAAGCCTGCATTACATGTTTCTCTATTTCTGCTGATCTCTGCTATTAGACAAGAACTTTCAAAACTTGATTGGGGGCGGATGTTTGCAGGTAAAGGGACAACTGGAAAATGGGAAGTCTTCAAAAAGGCGATAACAAGGATTCAGAGATAGTATGTTCCTGTTAGGGTGAAGGGCAAGGCTAGTAGGTGTAGAGAATACTGAATGAGAGAGAAATTGAGGATTTGGTCGAATAAGAAGGAAGCATAGGTCAGGTATAAACAGCAGAGAATGAGTGAATCCCTCAAAAAGTATAAAGGTAGGAAGAGTACACTTCAGAGCGAAATCAGGAGGATAACAAGGGAATGAGATAGTTTTGGTAAATATGATTAAGGATAATCCAAAAGGATTCTATAAATACATTAAGGACAAAAGGGTAACGAGGGAGAGAATACGACCCCTTAAAGATCAACAAGGCCACTTATGTGGAACTGCAGGAGATGGGCAGATACTAAACAAATATTTTGCATCAGTATTTACTCTGGAGAAGGGCATGGAAGATAGAGAACATGGGGAAATAAATAGCGACATCTTGAAAAATGTCCATATTACAGAGGAGGAGGGGCTGGATGTCTTAAAACACATAAAATCCCCAGGACCTGATTAGATGTTCCCTAGATCTACGTGGGAACCTAGGGAAGTAATTGCTCGGCCCCATGCTGAGATATTTGTATCATTGGTAACCACAGGTGAGGTGCTAGAAGACTGGAGGTTGGCTAAGCTAGTGCCATTATTTAAGGAGAAGCCACGCAACTGTAGACTGGTGAGCCTTACATTGGTGGCGAGCAAGTTGTTGGAAGGAATCCTGAGGGACAGAATTTACATATCCCATTGGAAAGGCAAGGACTGATTAGGAATAGCCAACATGACTTTGTTTGTGAGAAGTCATGTCTCACTGACATGATTGGGTTTTTGAAGAGTTAACGAAGAGGATTGATGAGGGTAGAGTGATGGACATGAATTATATGGATTTCAGTAAGGCGTTCAATGTGGTTCCTCATGATAGACTGCTTAGCAAGGTTAGATCTCATGAAATACAGGGATAACTAGCCATTTGGACACAGAACTGGCTCGAAGGTAGAAGACAGAATGTGGTGGTGGAGTATTACTTCTCAGACTGAAAGCCTGTGACCAGTGGTGTGCCACAAGGATCGGTCTGCTTCTTTTTGTCATTTATATAAATTGGATGCGAACATAGGAGGTATGGTTGTAAGTTTGCAAATGACACCAAAATTGAAGGTGTCACGGACAGTGAAGAAAGTTACCTTATAGTTCAAGATCTTAATCAGTTAAACCAGTGGGCCGAGAAGTGGCAAATAGAGTATAATTTAGGTGTATGAGAGGTTTTTGCATTTTGGAAAGGCAAATTAGGGCAGGAATTATGTAATTAATGTAGAGAAGTGTGGTGCTGGAAAAGCACAGCAGGTCAGGCAGCTTCTCAGATGCTGCCCAATCTGCTGTGCTTTTCCAGCGGAACACTTTTCAACTCTGATCTCCAGCATCTGCAGTCCTCACTTTCTCCTTATGCACTTAATGGTAACATCCTGGGAAGTGTTACTGAGCAAAGAGATCTTGGAGCGCAGGTTCATAGTTCCTTGAAAGTGGGGTTGCATGGACATAGGATTATGAAGAAGACTATCAGCTGCACAAATGAATTCCAATTGTCAAAGTACAAGGCTATATCTTCCCTTACATAGTCCAGACACAGAATCTTTGACACTGATATTAGGAAAATATGCGAGCAATTTATCAACATTAACTCCCAATGGATACAAATCAGGGATGGGAGCACAGAAGCATTAAAAAAACAGAACGAATTAAATAGATTCAAGTTACAGCTTTCCAACTGTAATGACTTTGCTAGTATTTCCCTTGAGATGCCTTTAATTATTTTTCTTTTAGTAAAAATATTTTCACTTCTTCACTCAATTTCCTTCCATTTTATTCCTTTTCAAGGCATTTTAAAACAGTGACCCTTAGTTCGGTACTCATCCTCTGGAGTAAACATCCTTTGCACATCTACCTTGCCAAGATCATACAGGATCTTATGCACCCAATCAAGTCAGTCTTCATTCATCTAAGCTCCACTGGAAACATGCTAAACCTGTCCAACCTTACTTCATTGGACAACCCACTCAATACCAACCAAGTAAACCTCCTTTGAATTGCACATTTACATCTTTCTTTAAATGATGAAATCAAAACAGTACATAGGATTCAAGACATAGTCTCACCAATGACCTTTATAACTGAATCCTCACTTTTATGCTCAGTTCCTCTCAGAATCAAGAATAACATTGCATTTGTCTTCTTGCTTCTGTGGGTTATCTGCTCAGTAACTTTTTGTGATTCATGCACGAGAATATTGAGATCTCCTGCACCTTGGAATTCCACAGTCATTCCTCTGTTTTAAGTAATTCTCTTCTTCATCACTTTTCTTATCAAGGTGAATAAGTTCAGAGTTTCCCACATTTTCCAATCTGCCAGATTTTTGCCTCTTGATCAACCTTATATACTTCTGCAAACTCCTAATGTCTCTCTCACAACATACATTCCTATCCATCTTTGTGCCAACTGTAAAATTAGTCACTGTGCCTTCACTCTCCTCATTATAACGATCTGAGACCTCAGCATAGACCCCCTAAATGACTTCACTTGTCACATCCTGCCAATCAAAGACTTCTTTAGGCATACTTTCTCGATGGAATCTTATATGGGTTTGAGTGATGTGGAATATGAAAAGTTTTATGGCAGAGTCACATAAGAGGTCCAGTGAACTCGATCTCGATCACAGCAGCAACCCAATGAATTTTTTATGCATTTGCTGAGTAATGAGATGAGTTTCTTGTTAAGCAGCAATGAGTTGCCATTTAAGGGGAATATGCTTGTTTAAGTTGTCTATTAATGCCACCACTCACATCATTAATCTTCAGATTCCTACCTTATGCACTAAGATAGACTCTGAGAATTCTTGACATGGAAATCAGAATGGGTTTCTGGTGACTTCAGATTACCGATTGAGTCAAATCATCTCCAGGTTAGAAACCAGGCACCAATATTTCAGGGCACACTCCAAAGGCACTGACCACATGCACTGCAGATTTCCAAAATTGGCATCTGACATGTACCAGCCTCTAAGAATTCTCATTGACATCATTTCCAGTCCACTTTTGCACTTCACTACTGGATTTCATAGATGGCATGGAGAATAGGGGTGGGTATAGAACATTGGGTGATGTTGACGATAAGTGGGGGTTAGGGAGTATAAGCTAAGGGGCAGAGGCAGGTAGTCAGTATGGAGTAAGCCATAAAACACTAAGACATAAGACATAGGAGCAGAATTAGACCATTTGGCTCATCAAATCTGCTCCATAGAGCATAGAGTCATAGAGATGTACAGCATGGAGACAGACCCTTCAGTCCAATTCAACCAGAAAACAGCCCCAGCCTATTCAACCGCTCCCTATAGCTCAAATCCTCCAATCCTGGTGACATCCCTGTAAATAGTTTCTGAATCCTTTCAAGTTTCACAACATTTTTCACATAGGAAGGAGACCAGAATTGCAAGCGATATTCCAAAAGGGGCTGAACAAATATCCTGTACAGCCACAACATGACCTCCCAATTCAATACTCTGACCAATGAAGGAAAGCACACCAAATGCCTTCTTCACTATCCTATCTACCTGTGACTCTACTTTCAAGGAAATACGAACTTGCACTCCAAGGTATCTTTGTTCAGCAAAACTCCCGAGGACCTTACCATTAAGTGTTTAAATACTACTAAGATTTGCTTTCCAAAATACAACACCTCGCATTTATCTGAATTAAACTCCATCTGCCACTCCTCAGCCCATTGGCACATCTGATCAAGATCTAGTTGTAATTTGAGGTAACCTTTTTCACAGTCCATTACACCTTCAATTTTGATAACCACTGCAAACTTACTAACTATACCTCCTATGTTCACATCCAAATCATTTATATAAATGATGAAAAGCAGTGGACCCAGCACCGATCCTTCATTTGAGCACGGCTGATGTATTTCTCAACCACATTCTCCTGCCATCTCTCCATAAGCAACCAAGGAACTATCTTTCTCTTCTAAATGATGCTCAATGGCTTGGCCTTCACAGCTATCTGCAACAATGTGTTCCATGGATTCAACACCTTGTGGCTGAAGAAATTCCTCCTCATCTCGGTTCTAAAGTGTCATCCTTTCACTCTGATGCTGCGCTACATCTGTGTCTCTCAGTATTCTGTAAGATTCAATGAGATCCACCTTCATCCTTTTGGACTCCATTGAATACAGACACAGAGTCAGCAACTGCTTCTCATTTCACAAACCCTTCATCCCCAGGATTATTCCTATGAACCTCCTCTGGACCTCTTCCAAAGTAAGCACATCATTCCTTAGCTGCAGGGCCAAAAACTGCACACAATATTGCAAATGTGATCTGATCAGAGCTTTATGTAACCTCAGCTGTACACTTTCACCCTCTTGAAATGAATGCGAACATTGTATTTGCCTTCCTAAATGAACCTGTATATTAACCTTAAGAGAATCCTGAATTAGGACTTCCAAGTTCCAATGTGCTTCAGATTTCTGAAGCCACTCCCCGTTTAGAAAATTATCTATGTCTCTGTTCTTCCTACCAAAGCTAATATCCTGAGCTTTCCCTTATTGAATTCCATAGACACTTCTTTGTTAATTTTTCTACTCTGTCCAAATCCTTCTGCAGCCTCCCTACTCCTTCAACACTACTTGTCTCTCCATTTATCTTTGTGTCACCTACAAATAGCCTCAACAATAGTAACAATACCCTCCGTTCATTTGTCCAATTCGTTAATGCGTAATGGAAATATTTTTGGTCGCAACATTCCACTCGTCACTGGCTCCCATCATGAAAAACATCCCTTTTCCCTATTGTCTGCTTTCTGCCAGTCAGCCAATCTTCTATCATGCCAGTACCTGGCCTTTAACACTGTGGGTTCTTCTCTTTTTTAGCAGCATCCTATGTAACACTTTGTCAAAGGCCTTCTGGAAATCAAATGACTAATGATTTTCTGGATGTGGATGCTGGTGGGATGGTAGGAATGGTGATTAAAAGGGAGATACAATCGCTGTTCCAGGAAGGGAGAGGCAGGGCGAGGCCTGAGGTCTGGCAGATAGGATGGACCCAGCTGAGGGCCTTCTCAGCTGCAGTGTTGGGGAATCCTCAGCTGAGCAAGAAGACTTTAGAGGCTTTACTTCCACTTCACTCAATCTAGTCTACTCCATGCAATTCTCATTACTCACCTGCTGAGCTTTTCCAACAATTTCTGTTTTTGTTTCTTATTTCCAGCATCTGCAGTTCTTCTGTTTTTTTTTTATTTAGTTGCAAACAGTTCAGTATTATACAAGTAGAGTTATAGAGTTGGAAGCTTGGGAACAATTAAGTTTGTAGTAGGTGCAAAGATAATGGCTTCATTTCTGCCAATATTTTTCCTAAGGAAATTTCTGTACATTCAGTGTTGAAGATTGGACAAGAGGTCTGATAATTCCATGGCAGTGGAGGAGTTGGCTGAGGCAATAGTGGAAGATTGGGTGTAATCAGCTGACGTGTGGAAAACAGACAGCACTCTTAAATTAATTAACCATAGATGAGATGTTCCCAAGGTTATAATGTTAACTCTGATAACACAAAGACTGAGACAGAGATCTGATAGAGTACAAGTATCAGAAGAATTATTCACAAAACATCGAAGTAACTAAACACAGACATCAATATGATATGGATTCTATCATCTCGCAAGGTAGTTGATTGACAGATATTCCTGACAGATTATAAAACAAAGCAACAGGAGCAGTTACTCACAATGGAGTTAATACCTTGAGACATGAAACTATTTTTCTAACTAACCTATTCAGAGATGGTATTATACAGATCTGGAGTAGGTAAAACATGAAACTAGGCCTCCCGGTTAAGAGATAGGGATACTTGAAGGAAGACTATCACATGATGTGATTTCATACAGATGTTGTCAGTTAAGTCTGTTAAATACTCACAGAACAAAGAGCAAAGAATGATGCAACACAGGAGCAGGCCCTTCAATCATCCAAACCTGCCCAAAACATGTTTTGCCCTTCCATACTAAGACTTACAGGATCCATATCCCTCCATTCCTTTCCTTTTCATATATTCTTCCATGTGTTTCTTGAATGCTGCTGTTATGTCTGCTTCCACCACCTCCTCTGGCAGCACGTTCCAGGCACTGAACACTCTTTGTGTGAAAACATTGTCTTTCACATCTCTTTTAATTATCGATCCCCCCACCCCCACCCCAGCACCTTGAACCTGTGTCCCCTAGTAATCAATCCTTCTATCCCTGCAAAATGCCTCTTATTTTCCAATCTATTCATGTCATTTACAATCTTAAAAACTTCTTTCAGATCACCCTCAACTCCTGTGCTCCAGTGAAAAGAAACCTAGCCTATCCAACCTTTCTTCACAGCTAAAAACCCCCATACTGGTAAACTTTTTCAGTATTCCCTCCAATGTAATCACATCCTTCTGATAAATGGTGACTGAACTGTACACAATATTTCAAGTGTGACCTAACTAAAGTTCTATAAAGTTGCAGCATAACTTGTCCATCCTTGTACTCAATGCCCCTTCCAATGAAGGCAAGAGTGCCACAGGCCTTTTGCACTACCTTATTGATCTACGCTGCCATCATCAGTGATCTGTGGACCTGCACACCCAGATTCCTCTGCATATCAATAATCCTAAGGATTCAGCTATTTACTGTATAATTTCCACCTGTACTTCCACAATGCATCACTTCACATTTGTCCAGATTAAACACCACCTATCATTTTTTTCTGCCCATGTTTCCAATTGATTGATATCCTGCTTTACCCTCTGTCAATCCTTCTCATTATCTGCAACTCCACCAATCTTTGTATTGTCCACAAAGTTTCTAATTAGACCAGCTATGTTTTCTTCCAAATCATTTATGTAGACCACAAGCAGGAGAGATCGCAGCACTGCTCCATGTGGAACATCACTAGTCACAACCCTCTATTCTGAAAAGCATCCTTCCCTCTGTTTCTTATGACTAAGCCAGTTCTGCATCCAGCATGCCAGCTCACTCTGACACCATGTGTACCAGTCTGCCATTAGGGACCTTGTCAAAGGCTTCGCTGAAGTCAATGTAGTCAACATCAAATGCTTTTCCATCATCAGCCATCTTTATCACCTCTTTAAAAAAACTTGATCAAGTTAGTGAGGCACGACCTCCTCTGTACAAAACCATGTTGTCTTTCGCTAATAAGTCCATGCTTGTTCACGCTTGCCTGGTCATTTATCCAATATTACAAAAGCAGGTAAGGCAATTCCTGAAAGCTGCAATGCATTTGTAAAGTTTCATTCTTGATTATTTCTTTATTCCTATATTATTGAACATTTGAATTAATTGAGAACTAACAACAGGGCAAATTGTATAACATCAGCAGTACAGGGCCTTTGTGGTGTAGTGGTGGTCCTGACCTCTAAACCAGAAGATCTGTACTCAAGTCTCATTTGCTTTCGAGGTATGTAAGGACATTTCTGAAATACAGTAAAAGGTTTTTGGTGGCAACATGACTCGCGAGATATTCTTCTTAAACATTTCTGCTCAAAATCAAAAAGTAGGCTAACAAAATTCCAATGGATAAATGGAATTTTAAAATTTATATCTGCAGTAATGATGAGAGTATGAATAGGAAAAGACTATTTGGCCCATTGACTTTCTTGCTTTAGGTATCATATATAAATTACCCCATTATGAAGCTATCCCTCAATTTAGTCACCTGAAAAATGACAGCTGAAAAGTACATCTTTCAAGAAGATCAAGCACAGTGACTGTACTGATAACCTTCAATATAATGACATGTGGCTCATGCGTATAAATCCACATTATTCAGTTATGACATACATTAATCATTCTAATGTCTCATACTCATGAGATACAAAACCGAGGTCTCAACAACTTATTAAGGTTGTTGCAAAAGAAAAGCTGCCAAGAAGAGGATATATCATGATTTGAAGAAGACCTTAAGTTCTTTGGGTCTTTTTCCAGAAATTTATCACCCAATGAACACCATCAAAAATTTTCAGAGCTGATTATGAGAGTTTTAGATTTAATATTTACCCACTTTGCAGTAACGTTCGTTCTGAAATATAACCATTGGAACTGAAATTATCTGAGATCTCCTAAAAATCTAATGGGGCACTATATAAACGTATATTTGTCATTCTTTGAACTTCAGTCAAAATATGGAACATGCACAAGTTAATACTGATGAACATTTAATGATCTTGTGAGTGCGTGAATTAGTCCTTTAATTAAATGAGACTTAAGTGAAAGGACATTACTTCAATATGCATGATGTGCCTTTAGGATTCATGGGTTCAATTTCTCTTTTTTAAAGGTAAGGGATGGATATGGTTGTTGATGATTAAGGTGCCATACCCACTGCTGAAGAAGGTTGTCGCATCACCCACCAATCAGCTGACTAAGAGCGGACAAGCAAGCGTAAGTGAGATTTTTGGCAACTTGGAGACTTTGCCACATCCCAGGTCGCTCGTTAATCAAATGCCAGTGACCTCTGAGTCCTACGGTCTGCCATTCTAGTCTATTCTTTCAGACTTTAGTTCTGAGAAGGGAAGTACTTTCTATACTCTTCACATGGATTGGGATTTGGAGAGAGGGATGTCAGATATTTCCGAAATAAGGGCAAGAAAGTTGTTTTCAGACATCTTCATTGACAGCCTGCCTCTGATCACCTTTGATAGGAGTGATTGGAGGACTTGCCCAATAATGGAAGTAGGTTGGTAACCATGGTTTCTCTATCAGGAAGCTACCTACACTTCACACTTACTATGAAGGTAGTTGATTGAGGAAACGATGAGTGGAAGCTCTTAATGATCATTAATTGACCATGTCAGGACCATAATCGGTAATGAATTAAGAAAGTGCCCAATAGAACCTCTTGGCCAGAATGTAATTGGCAAGATGCTGAGCTAGCTTAGGCATGGAGTCAGTATCCCTCCAGAGCCAATGCACTCAATTAATCCCCATTCTCACCAGCTCAATTCCCTCCAACAGAGAAGAGAAAGTCTCCATGCACTTACTATTTCATTGGTTGACGTAGTTCATACAAATACATATTATTTTATGTTTGTTTGCTATTGTTTTACTGGTTAGTAACTAAGCTAAGTGGTAGAATGTTTGTGCAATTGCACTCTTGTATCTCCAGTTATTCGATTTCAGCAGACAAAGTTGAGGGAAAGGTAGATTGAAGCTATTGAATTAGAGAATTAGAATTTATTGTCATGTGTATTCAAGTACAGGGACACAGGATTACGGGGAAAAGTGTACAGTGTCACCATTCTCAATACCATCTTAGTTACAAAGGTACCTAGGTTCGAATAAGAAAAAAAAATGTTGTTATTTTTCATGTGCTGAGCCATCTTGAGCTTGCACTCCCCAGAAGGGATCAATCCTCCACACTGGGTTTGACTTCCATCATGCTGAGCTTAATCTTGTTGGCAAATGCTGGGAGACTTCGGGTTGCCTGCTCTTGCTGCTGCTACAGATGTTGGGAGATGTCAGGCTAGCTGTCCTCCATGTTGCTCTCTCTGTCTCTCGTTCTTCTCCACGCTGGACTCGATCTCCACTTTGCTGATCTCACCATAGATGCATTAAGATGCATGTGCTTGATTAGACAAATATCGATATTGGCAAATATCACGTTTTATAAATTGAGTTATAAAGCTTGAGGCTTTCCTCCACATCTCCAGTACACAGATTTGGGTCCTTATTGTGAGCCATCTGTAAGTCAGACATTGGGACATGTAACAACATAGTTTAAGTCTACAGTTGCTTTAATAAATAAGGTGCTTATTTTCTGATCAGTCTAAATTTTTATTTCATCAGAAGAAGTTGCCATAAATTATGGAATTTAAAAGGTACATTGAACTCAATTCTTCCAATAGGTTTGATATAATAACTAAACCGTATTATGCTCAATATCCCATGACTTATATTGTCAGTGGAAGAAAACTATAAATCTTCTACTTGATGCGCACAAGGTAATAATATAGCAGTCTTGTGATGCTAACTGAACATCACAGTTCAGTACAGCTGTCTACAGGACATCACCCAATCGATGTTCACATTGAGAATTCAGTGACAGCACAATTGTTAGTTGCTGCTCGAACAAGGCAAACTTGATGACAAGAGCAATACTTCATAAACATAACTCTTAGAATGCATATTATTCCATTTCAGTCTCTTGTTTTCCTCTAAATAATTACCTTACTTATCCTTACAAAGATTGCTTTGGCTTATTCTGTCATTTCTATTTAAAAACACCTGTATCATGGAACCACGTTGAAAAAAAACAAAACTATAGATGCAATCTTGTGGGAATAAATACATCAGACTGGATTTAATCTTGAAGAACCCAAAATTAAAAAAAAGTTAAAACAAATATAGATTTATGACTAAGACAAAGAAATGATCATCCATGAAGCCTCAGACCTGTAATTGCAGATGATCCATATGTAACTTTCCTTCATAGAAAAATAGAAAATGGCAAAGAAACAATAGGCAGCAAGGAAAGGCATGTCAACCATTCATTCCTTTTATCATTGGTCTCTGCAAATATATTACCTATTACTTTCTGCCACATCTTCCCAGCAAAATAATAAGACTTGCTGTATTAAACTTTGCTGTTTATGAAATTATAAAATATAGTGATCTCTTACAATGAATTTGCAAAATGTCAAACATGGATGACACAACCTTCTGGTTGTGTTAAAGTCATCAGCTATATCCTCTAGCAGAATAGTGAATCCATTGGAATTCAGCTAGTAAGTCAGGATGAGCTGGATGTGTCTGAGCTTGACCTGTAATGGTGTTGACTAATCAGAGCAGCATTAAACCCATAACAGCACAAAACTGTAGACTGCTGGGCCAATCAGCATTTGACATGGAGATCTACAAGGTAAAAACAATGACTGCAGATGCTGGAAACCAGATTCTGGATCAGTGGTGCTGGAAGAGCACAGCAATTCAGGCAGCATCTTTGGACAGTCAAAATCGACGTTTCGGGCAAAAGCCCTTCATGGTGTTGACTAATCAGAGCAGCATTAAACCCATAACAGCACAAAACTGTAGACTGCTGGGCCAATCATGGGGAGGTGTGGAGATCTACAAGTCAAGTGTTGGGTAAAACCTGCAAAGATGGTCAAATTATGTGATAATGTTAGAAACGTTTTGGATCTGAGAAAATGTGAAGTTGATACAGCATGTAGAAAACCCTGGCATGAAGTCAGCATTGCTCAAGAGTGCGACTTTGCACTATTTAGTTTGACTGTCATTCTGAAACAGAAGGCAAACATTTTGGAACAGCTCAAAAAATAAGGATTCTTTCCAGCAAGGAAAAGGATGAGAATGGCAGGTAATCCCAATATTGAAGCAGATCTTCTGGACTAATTGAAGGCAACTCGAGTCTGGTTCTGCAGAAGAGGGGATTTGTCTTCTTGAAAATTTACCTTGCTAACGCCAAAATAATTTCAAGCAAAGGAAATAATGAAACTTGTCAGGGACTGTTTTTCTTCCTTAAAAGTTAATTTCTGTAAATGGCTATAACATTAAATAATAGGCTAAAACAGTAAACATAAAATAACAAAAAAAATCCTTAACATTTGAATGTTAAAATAATGTGATTTCTAGTTCAAACTGGTCATCCTGACAGTTGACTGTTTGAATACTGGCATATTAATGTAAGATTTTTTTCTTTTTATAATTTACAACCTCTCATTAATTCTTTTATTGAAGTAGGGGAGAAAATGAAATGAAAGAGGGGTTTAATGCCTTCAACTATTGTTTAAAGAGATTCATTTCAAGCCATGTGTAGTTAAACAGGTCTCAGCATAAGTGAGCTGATATTCTGCTGACCCAGTTACAAAACTTTAATTACATTCTAGAGATAGAGAAAAAAATGTATTTTAACTTTCATTATAAAATGCCCACATTAAAGTCTTTGCTATGGATTCATTTTCATACAAAATGCTGACTGAAAAGTATTGAATTGCTATTTAAATAAAGATGTTTTCTCTGTCTAATATGAACTTTTCTCCCAAATTCTTGCAAAGTTTTATTCACATCCACAGTACATTTGCCAAATGCAGATCTGTTGCTGGTACTTCATTCATCCGTTCATCAGGTGTGAACTGTAGTAATGCAAGCTGGCACACAAATTGGCTACAGATCACAGCACAGTGAGTCCACTCCTATTTATACCATCATAAATGGATGCATATTGTTTAAGTGAAGGTAATTTTTCTTTCCTATCATACATGCTGCAGCAACAACCACTGCCATTTAATGGTTAACATGATGTGGATGTACCGGTATTGGACCAGGGTGGACCAAGTCAAAAGTCACACAACGCCAAGTTATAGTCCAGCAGGCTTATTTGCAATCACAAGCTTTCAGAGTGCTGCTCCTTCATCAGGTGAAGTGGAGGGAAGCACACAGGCACAGAATTTATAAGTGAAGAGATCATTGCAAGATGATTCTAGGTAATTAAAAGTGTCAAAAGATAGTACAAATGGTGTGAGTGAAGTGTCGACAGGCTGAATAGCAAGTAAAGGGATGACTTGTGATCCAATGAATTAAAGTAGAGAGATAATTGCAAAAGTCAAAAATAAGATGGTGCTATTTATTGCAAATTTATTGCAGGCAGTAGGATATTGCAATACTACACATGGTTGTCCCTTTCCAAAACAGAAAACTTTAATGGCCAATCCCATTATCATGAGATTTTCCCTTCAATAATTTGTCTGTATAGGATATAGATGTAACAAAACTGACCTGACACACTGTTTGTTTACATATTTAGTCAATGCTTCCAATTGGTGACTAGCAATTCCTGAGGACACTTCCCCTTCATAAATATTTCTCATCCTAAATTTGAGAGGGTAGGAGTGGGTAGGAAGGGTAACTGTGGCAGATGAAGTTCAATGTAAGCAAATGTGAGGTTCTCCATTTTGGAGCAAAAAAGGATAGATCATGCTACTTACTGGATACTTACTTACAGGATCCAAATATAAAACTAATTTCATTTTTAAGAAATCTACCGGAAACAAATTCCCTCAATCTTTAAAGTTTGTAATGCTTTTAACCTCAACATTAATCCAATTAAGATTTAATCGTTATCATTCCAAATATCTCAGTTTATGCTATCATGCCTTATAAAAAACATTTGAACCATGTGTCAATTTTGTATCCAGACTAAAAATCATTGCATGTTTATCAGAATTTCCTGGAATTATAATTCTGACCAGTCATGAGGGCTCATTCCTTGAAATACTTACTGTACTTTTTTCCATGAGTTTCATTATACAACCAAAATACAATCATGTTAATTCTAAAAAAAGAAGCTTTTATAAAAACACCAGGAATGCTGTACGGATTCACACCAAGTGCAATGGATCTATAAACTAACTTTCCATAACATTAAACAGGGACACGCACATTCACTCACAATGCATCACTACACATCATTGTTGGCAGCTTGCATAGAATTATACACAATATTTACAACATTCATTCAATGTGACAATATTTTTGCTTCAAGACCAGTTTTCAAACTGCTAACCAATAGCTATAAAGAAGAAAACAAAGTGGCTTCTATCTTCATTGACAGACCCAAAATTTCTCTATGTCTTGAGTTCACATCTCATTCGGTCTCTATCCCAGAGGGATCCTCTGAGAAATTCCATTCACATCAAACAAAACAATTACTTTCAAATGACTAAAACATGTATTTTATCATTAAGTATCTTTAGACCAATTTTGCTTCAATTTTATACGAGTTGTTTCATGCACATTAACATCTTAACAGCTTTAAAACATCCAAGACCAGACCACACAGAGCACTAATGAATCTCTACTGGGCACTAACAGGCAGACACACAGTGAACAGAATAATTTTGGAAATCGCCCACAGATAATATCTACACACAAGGATTTTTCCTTCTTTTATATTTTAATAGCATTGTAGTTTACAGTGGGGTTTCAAATTTAATTCTTATGAATTTTTCTGCAATCACTATTTAAGCATCATTTCTCCATAGTCCTTATTAGAATACACACAAACACACACAGACATGTGAGCACACACACGGGCACACACACACACATACCTGCTTAAGAGGTGATTTCTCTGCTATGTACTTCATGACTAATCCATTTGTAGTATCTTCTGCCATTTCTTTATCTTCAAGGCCAAATGCTTGCCAATCTCTAAGACCCTACACTGAACAAATGCTGGAGATCACAGCAGGTCAAGCAACATCCACGGAGGGAGAGCAAGCTCATGTTTTGAGACCAGATGGCTCTTCATCAGAGCCTGCATTAGGTCTAGAGATTCTGGAACAGATATTCATGGAATACATCAAGTTGGTTACTGTTCCACTAAATGTGATTTCTTAAACTACAAAGCAAAATACATACTCACAATGAACAGCTTGCAGAGACCTTCTACAAGCTAAGGTCTGTCTCAGATGGTGAATCCATCTACAGATTTCTAGGCACATCCTCAGAACAGCTGATCAAAGCATTTTATCCAATATAGCCGTGAGTTGTTTATGAATTCTTTCTTTAATTGACAGTGTCCCATTAAAGGAAATGTCTGTTTATTGCTCATTGAATCAGGCTTTAAGTGTATCACTCTTTGCATCTGTACTCTCTTGTCCCTAATTTCAAGGCTGTGCTTAAATAAACGCAAACAGTTGACTATGGTGTTATCTCAAAAAGGCTTAATAATTTCCCATGCCTTTAAAATCATTTGGCAGACTTAGAAAATCCATGTCTTGACTAACTTCTCCATTTTACCTCCCTGTTTTGAAATCCAGAGTATAGTTCTTCAGTCATGGTGCCATTTCTCCTTTGACATTCCATTCTATGCCACCATCTTGAGACAAAACAAGCTAACAGGACACTGCTGCATTGGGTTTACAATCATCAGCATAAAGGAAAAAAAACATTTACTTGATTGAATACGATTTATACAACACAAGAGTAAATAGGTATTGAATTACAAGAGGTAGCTGGGTTTCATCAACATTTTCTTTACTTTCACACTTCTGCCCAGTTCCTATAATCCTTGTTCTCTTTATCTTCTTAAAACATCAAAACTTCCTTAGCCCTTGAGCTTCTCTCATTCCTGCACTTCCCACATTGAACCCTGACATGGCTGGCTCACTACTGTATTCATAGCAAGCTATCAGAGTTCTTAAACATTGGCAATGATCTTTTTCCTATCAGTTGATATATATTCAACCTGACTATATGTGTTCCATTGTATCAGTCCATAATCTGCTAGGAAACTCTTCCTTTTGAACTAATCATTAAATGTGTGTCTGTACCCACACGCTCCTCTAACATTTATTTAGTATCATATCAAATTACTATCAATTGGACATTCTTAGAAAGTTTTGCACCGTTAGTAGGGGAGGTCACATCCAGAGTGAGGCACAGGTCAAGTGAATCTATATCTCTAGGGTTTGGAACAGCATAGGAATTTGATGCAGAGGGGAAGAAGTCCTATTTGGTTGTTTTTTTTTGGTTCATTGTTTCTAAAGTACATTAACAGGATAAAGCCCAGTAAAAAAGAGTGACATCACATGAAACCTTACTTTCATTGGTTGGTAATAGTTGTTAATTTGACTATTTATTACAAGTTATTTGTCTAACAGGTTTGATGTTTTTTCCTTCTGTATAACAAAAATAGGGGTGGTAGTGTTGGAGCTGTCCATTTTTTTAAGAGACACAAAATGGTTAACCAACTAATTTTAAAAAACCTGTTTCGGCATTGAAGTGAAACAATAGTGCCTTTGAGAAGCAAAAAGGAGCATTATCTGAACAGTAAGATTACAGAGAATGCAGAGACAGCCTTGATAAGGATCAATAGTTCACAGGTTTGCAACAAACACTGATGAAAATTTTGAAAGATCACTAAACTATAACAAGTAATTAATTCAAGTCTCATTAAGGAAAGGATGTGTTTTGCCATAAAGACAGCAGCTAAAATTATATTGTAGGAATGAGCTCTTTCTTTGAAATTATTTACAATGCTAAGAAATACTTTCCAGTTAAAGATTCTTCAAATAATCAAAGCTGTCAATGTAATTATAAAACGTTATAATAAAATTTATGTTGTCACTAACTTTTCTATAAGAGCAGTGGAAGAATTTGATAAAAATAACAAGAGGAATACAATAAACAATGGAATTCGAGCAGGCCTTAGAGATAGTCAAATCAGAGACATGACCAATGGAGAACAACCAGTAACATAGAAAGATCCCAAGGCCTAGAGATTATAATGACTGTTAGACATCATGAAAACCAAGGGAACCTAGGGCTAACCGTAGGAGTATCCATCATTGAATAGGTGTTTCACAGGGTTGGTTGTATAGAGAAAGGAACATGGGCACGACAACCACATTGTGTGACATCATTTTAACAAAAAATGTATAAAAATATTGCTTTTCCCTGTAAACATCAGAGTGAGTCATTGATATCTCTTTCGATCTGAGTTGTCGACAAAGAGAATGATTGAGTTCTCATATCAAAGCCAGATTTGGGGAAGAGCTTTTGAGTTTTTCCCTGTATTAACAAAGTACTGTTTGAATAAAAGTCTGCCACGTGCCTGAATCATGTCTACCTTCTGAATCTTTGTCCCCGCTCAAGCGTTACACACCTACAGGTAGGGAGGATTATCATAGTATCATGGTATAGGAAGATATTTAAGAGGGAAGAGATGAGTAATATATGTTTAATCAGGGATAGTATAGTTGTGGGAATAGTCACTGTTCTCTGTGGTCAGGGTCAAGAAACCCAAAGGCTGTGCTGCCTCCTGGTGCTCTGATTCAGGATATCTCATGTGGGCTATAGAGGAACTTAGAGTGAGATGGGAATGATCCAGTTGTCATGGTCCATGTAGATACCAATGATATAGGTAGTTATAGGAAAGAGGTTCAGCTGAGGGAATATTAGCAGCTAGGGGCTAAATCAAAAAGCAGAACAAAAAAGTTTAATAATCACCAGGTATCTACATGAAACCACAAGCTAATTTATAAAGAATCAATAAGATTAAAGAGATACATTTATGCCTCAAAGGGTCAACAAGATTAAAGAAGTAAATTTATGGCTCAAAAACTAATGTGGGAGAAACGAGCTTGAATTCATGAGACATTGGCACCAGCGTTACTGAAGGAGGGAGTTGTTCCGATGGAGGGGTTCTATCTTAATCATGTCAGGAGCAGAGTCCTGTTGAATTGGATAACTAAAGCTATAGGCAGAGTTTTAAATTAAATAGTGGTGGTGTGGGTTCAGTTGCATGAATAACTAGAACATCAAAGATAAAGAAAAAGATAGGATTGCAGATTAATGATGGAGCTGATTGTTGCCAGAAAATAAAAGGAAGGGGCAAAATATGTGAATATCATATTTTATCAAGGAACCATGAAAGTGTAGGGAAATTTTACATGGGAACAAACTTAAAGGCTTCATATCTTAATGCATGAAGTATTCAGAATAAGTTAAATAATGTATGGTGCAAATCGAGGTAAGTTAACATGGTCTTATAGCCATTACAGAAACACTATTAGAAGGAGATCAAAACTGGGAACTTAATGTTCAGGAGAGAAGGAAAAGTTGGTGCGACAGCACTCTTAATAAGAGGTGAAATGAGGACAATTGTGAGACACGATCTGGACTCGGATGATTCAGAGTCCATTTATTTTCAGGTTAAAACAGAAAGCAAACAAAGGCATTGGTTGGAGTTGTGTACAGACCCTAAAGCATTAGCCACTGTGTAAGAAAGGCTATGAATCAACAAATATTTGAAACATGTAGAAAGAATAGAGTAGTAATTATGGATGACCTTAATCATCATGTTGATTTAGTTAACCAAATTGAAAAGAGAAATTATGACAAGGAATTCATAGAGTCCATTAGGAATAGTTTCCTAAGGCAATATGACATGTAGCTAACCAGGGAGCAGGCTATCTTGGATATCATAATGAGTAATGAAGCAGACTTCATAAAGTAAAGAACACCTTACAGTAAAGAAATCTAAGGATTCCCAAAGGAGGTTAAAGCGAACATAGGGCCCTGAGAAAACAAGTCTGGGGAGACGATTATGAGGAACAAGGAAATGATAGAGGAGTAAAACAGATATTTTGAATCAATCTTTACAGTGAACAATGTTTTGAACATCAAAAATATAAGGGAGCAATGAAGTCCCATCAGTATCAATAAAGAAGTAGTATTAGACTGACTAATGGGGCTAAAGGCAGATAAGTCTTCTGGTCCTGATAGTTTGCATCTCAGAATCCTAAAAGAGGTAGCTACAGAGATAATGGATGCATTAGTTGTAATTTTCCAAAAATCCTTGGATTCTGGAGAGATTCCAGAGAATGAGAAAACTGCCAATGTGAGACTTTATTCAAAAAGGGAAGGAAACAAAAAGTAGATAACTATATGCCGAATAGCAGAACATTTTTCTTGTTAGAAAGGTATTTGAATTAATTATTAAGGATGCATTAGCAGAACATTAAATATCATAATTTAATCAAGCAATGCCAGCACAGCTTCATGAAAGGGAATTCATGTTTAACTAATTTATTACAATTCTTGAGGAAGCATCAACAGGAGTGAATAGAGGATAACTAGTAGATATGTTGTATTTGGCGTTCCAGATGGAATTCAATAAGTTACTTCACAAAACGTTAATTCATAAAATCAGAACCCACAGTGCTGGAGGTCATATATTGGCAAGATCAGAAAATTAGGCAGGAAACAGTGAGTAGAGAAAAGGAGTAATTTTTCAGTGTGGTAATCTGTGACCCGGGCTCAGGGGTGGGACTGCAACTGTTAACAATATATATTAATGACGTTGAGGAAGGAAACAAACGTACTCTAGCCAAACTTACAGATGGCAGAAAAATAGAGGGAAAAGCAGGTTATGAGAGGAGTACAAATGGTTTGTAGAGAGATATTGACAGATTACACAAGTGGACAAAAAGTTGGCAAATGGAGTATAATGTGAGAAAATGTGAAGTTGTTCATTTTGGAGGGGAAAGCAGAAGAACAGAATATTATGTAAAGGAGGTAAAAAAACTGCACAAGGCTGCAACACAAAGGGACTAGGACGATATACTTGTAAATGAAACAAAGAAAGCTAGCGCACAGGTACAGCAGGCAATTAGCAAATCTAATGGAATGTTGACCCTTATTTCAAGGCATTTGGTGTGCAAGAGTTGGGAAGCTTAACTAGAACTATGCAGATTTCTGGTGAGACAACATCTGGAGTCCTGTGGGAAGTTTTGGTCCCCTTATTGAAGAAAATAATTGTTTGCAGCTCAGAGGCAATTCAAAGAAGGTTCACTAGGATGATGCCTGTATGGAGGGATTGGCTTATGAACAAAGATTAAATTGGTTGATAATCTATTCATTGGAGTTTAGAACAATAAGCAGTGATCTCATTAAAACATACAGGATTTTCAAGGACCTTGACAAGATAAATGCTGAGAAGATGTTTCCTCTCATCTGCTACCAGAGGGCAAGGTCTCAGAATAGAGGGGCTCCAATTTAAGATTGAAATGAGGAAGAATTTCTTCTCTCAAAGGGTTGTGAGTCTTTGAAACTGCTTGTCACAGAGAGTGTGGGGACAGAATTCTTGTGTATAGCTGAGGCTGTGATAGATGGATTCAAGATCAGTAGTGGAATCAATGGTTGGGGGGAATGCAGCAAAGTAGAAGTTAGGAGAATCTAATCAGCCATGATCTTATTGAATGGTGGATCAGCTTGAGGGGCTGAATGGCCTACTCCTCTTCTTATTTCTTATGATCTAGCATCTTGCAGTAGCCCAGCCTATACTGCCTGATCGAGATTAACAAAAAAAACTCTTTTCACAAATTTATCAAAACCCTGTATCACAACCTTTGTCTCCAATTATGAATGTCTTTCCACATTTCCTCTCCCTCTGTAGGTTCATAAATTTTGCTGTTTCCCTTTATTGTGATAGGGTATAAGTTTCATCACAATGACATACCTCTGTGTTCATCCAGCTTACTGGTATTGTTTTTGTGGAGCGACTGGATGCATTACACCTTGTCCTAAATTAGCATTACCTCACTCTTCATCTTTCTCAACTTCCCCTTCTACCTTCTTCCACCATTGATCTAACTAGATCTATTTGATTGCTACCAAGCATGCAAGATGATTGACACTGGTCTCAAATACCTTGTGTCCTTCTGGCAGCATCTGGTGAGCTGTCTTAAAGTCATGCATTCCTGAGACGCTTGACTGTTTCCTCCCATTTACTGTTCATTCCTCCCACAGCTGCCTGCACTGTTGTCACAAGTCACCCGGCTGTACTTCAAGGTAGCAACACCCATATCTATCTTTTTTCTGTCATCTTCTCTCTCCTATCTAGCCTCTGATATTTCTTTCATTAACCACACAATCACAGCATACTTTTCCCATAGCCTTTCATCCTTCTCTTGCAATCTACATTTATATGATTAATATGCTATGCTAACTGTTATGTTTTTCACCTGTATGCTGAAAGCCACAAAAGTACATCCTCCTCCGACAGTTTGCTCCTACGGCTCAGCTTCGTTTAGAGATTCAGACGATGATGATTCACACCCTTTCAAAATGTAATTTCTTATGCAAGTACATCTCTACTCTCTCTTCCATTTTCTCTTTCAGTGTCAGCCCAGAGACCTCAGAAATGTTTAGGTCAGAGAACACGTACTTTCCTTGTTACATTCCCTTCTCCAACATTCAGCATGAATCCACTTAGGTGAAGGATGTGATCAATGAAGATAATGAAGTTGTCCTTGCTAAAGGACATTCTATAAAGCCTAGTAGAATAAAAACCCATCATGACCAGCAAAGAAGTTCCTTTTGCTTTTCATTATCATTTTGTCATTCTGTGAAATGTGCTTCTTGCTTTCCTTTTCCTTCTGTGCCCATTTTACACCTGGGTTTCCTGAGCTTTGAGAGATTCTCAAATGCATCAAGGGAGGCTAAGTTAAGTAGACCAAAGAAGTATCCAACTGTGTTTGACATGGAACAAACACACTATGTCACCATCCACCTCTGATTTGGGAAGGTCAATATTGAGGCCAGAGTGTAGAAGAACAGGGAAGTTGTGCTAAGTTTTTGAAAATCACTGTTCAGATCCCACCTACTGTATTGTGTCCAATTCTAAACACTCTGCTTGAAGAAGAATGTCAAACTTAGAGAATATGCAACACGCAGTGTCTGTACAGAAAAGTCAGAGTTAATGTTTTGGGTCCAGAGACCCTTTTACAGAACATTGTGTTTTTCCAATAAATTATTATTTTGTTTCTAAATTTTACTGATTATTATAACAATATGTGATAAAGAGAATTTTGTTTCCTTACTGAAAAAAACATACATTATGTTCAAGCTTTTCTTAAATTTATCCAAAAATTCTCAAGAAATACTAAAGTAAAGGAAATACAACATTTATACTGAATGAAGAATAATGCTGATTGCTAAATAATCCTCAGTGCACAAAGAACGAACCTGATAATACTCCCATTGTGAACCGATAGGCTGGAAGAGCAACAGCTTGCCACACAGAGAATCAGAGGCATGTTCATGCTTTTTAAGGGACACGCTCATGATTTTATCATTGTATCATGGTCTGCATTTGATATAGAAAGGCCTCAATCTCCATTCTACTTGAACCACTTGTAGCATGACATGCTGAGAGAAGGACTCACTGATGTGTGCTGAATTTACCCTCCAAATTGCTTAGCTTTAGTCCAGACTCATAATATGTGTGATTGTAATATAAGTATTGACCATGAGCTGCAACAAAATTCTATCAAATTCTTTAATACAGTACTGGATTATCCACATTTTTGACAGAGTCAAACTGGACTCAAAACTTTAACCCAGTTTCTGTCTCCAAAGATCTTGCTAGAGTTGCTGAGTTTCTCTAGCACTTTGTTTTTATTCCAGATTTTCTGCATCTGCAGCATATTGCTTTCATTCTGTCATCCACATTTCCTCCTTACATTATGGTAGATTAGATTTAGATTACATTATAGTGTGGAAACAGGCCCTTCGGCCCAACAAGACCACACCGACCCGCTGAAGCACAACCCACCCATACCCCTACCCCTACCCCTACATTTACCCCTTACCTAACACTACGGGCAATTTAGCATGGCCAATTCACCTGACCTGCACATCTTTGGACTGTGGAAGGAAACCGGAGCACCCAGAGGAAACCCACGCAGACACGGGGAGAATGTGCAAACTCCACACAGTCAGTCACCTGAGTCGGGAATTGAACCCAGGTCTCTGGCGCTGTGAAGCAGCAGTGCTAACCACTGTGCTCTGTGCCGCCTACTAAGCTGCCATAAGCATCACCAGATCAAGTGACAATATTCTGCTGAAGCAAAAAACGCCAATCACTGAATCTATGGAAGCTTGTGTGCAAGTGAAACAATTTCGGTTTGGCGGGAGACTCTAGCTCAAACCAAGAGACTTTTCTTTCTCTGTCAGTATGGGATTAATGGAGCGATATCATAAATTGATTAACATCATAAATAAAATTAACTGGGAAACAATTTCTGAAAAATAGAACAATTTTTATTTTGAAATCTGATGCTTCTGGAGACTGGAGATGTCAGCATTCCAATTGAAGATATTCTTTGATGACTTTGTTCTATTTCAGAAACAATGTGTGCAGCCTAACACTCTCATATTGACACCTTGTGGTAAATCTCCACATTGCAGCTCTCAGATGGACAAAACACAAAGCTCACCGTAAGATGAGACAACTTTTGTGACATCAATTTATCGACATATTTTTAGTTGACAATGAATCACAATATATTATGACCTTTGTGTTCTCTGATTCTCTGAAATATTTTATACAGAAATTTCTTAATTTGATAAAGGCTATCCAATTACTTGAAACAGACATCAGTTTCCTTTGCATTTCTAGTTTTGACGATGATCAAAATTTTTTAAGATCAAATTTGCAATAACTGAAATGCAGTAAGAATAATCATATGAGAATATTAAATGAACTATAAATGTAAACTTTTTAACAAATGAACTTCCAACATTTGAAATTTCAATGCAGTGCTTACAAATCATTACATTAATTAAAATTCATAAAGAAACAATTTGGAATATTATGAAGTTATTATTATTATATTATTCACTGAAAATAAAATTATCTTAATAATAGTATGAAATGGAAAACAAATACTGGAGACCCATTTGCCATACACTATATTGCTGATAAGTTACCCGTTGTAAAGCACATCTAACCTTTCTCAAGTTGATCTGTTAACATTAGTTTTCCAAGCAATAGAGAAAGTTAAAATCCACTCCAAAATAGTATAATTTAAATGACCATATGAACAAATGAAATATGAGCAGGAATAGACCATTTGACCCTTTGAGACTCTGCTGCCACACAATAAGATCTTGACTGAGATAATTTTATTTGGAATTCCACATTCCCATCGATATAAAAATCAACCTACCTTTAACTTAAAAATATTCAATGACTCCAGTCTCCAGAGCTCTCTACAGTAGACTCTACCAATGTTACAAAACACACTGAGACAATAAAAGCATTTCTCATTTCTGCCTTGAAAAAGTGATCCCTAATTTTAAAACAGCATCCCGTAATGCTAGTTTCACCCATAAGAAGAAATGTCTTTTGCATGTCCACCTGTAAAAACTATTAAGAATCTTATGTACATCACTCAAATCACCCATCATTCTTTTAAACTCCATTGGAAACAAACCCTTCCTTTCCAATAGATCCTTATAGGAAACCCACTCATTCCAGTTTTCAATCTAGTAAACCTCTCTTGAATCATACCTGTGAATTACAACTTTGCTTAAATGATAAGATCAATATTGCACACAGGATTCAAGATATAGTCTCACTAATGCTGTGTGTAACTGAAAACTAAACAAATGAAAGAATAACTAAATGATAATATCCTTACTTTTATGTCCAATTCCAATCATAATAGCCTTCTTGATTACATTGTACTTGCATGCTAACCTTTTATGACTCATGCATCAGAACCCTCTACACCATGCAGTCATCCTCCATTTAAATTGTACTTTTTAAAAAAATCTTTTCTTCCAAACTCAGAAACTTCTCAATTTCCTACATTGCACTTCATCTTTTAGATTGTTGCCTCTCTCCCCACACGACACATATAGCTCAGACCTTGCTGGTTGTGGGACAGTGGGGTGTGTGTGTAAGTTGTCTTATTTCCACATATTATGACGTTAGAGCACTTCACAAATAGTAGACTGAAATTAAATTAACATTTCCTAAGGATACTAAAGTTCAAAAGAGTAAAGATATTATCATTTAGTTATTCTTTCATTTGTTTATTTTTCAGTTACACACAGCATTAGTGAGACTACATTTTGAAAACTGTGTGCAATATTGGTTTTTTCATTTAAGCAAAGTTGTAAGTTCATAGAGGTGATTCAAAAGAGGTGTACTAGATTGAAAACTGAAATGTGTGGGTTTCTTGTAAGGATCTGTTGGACAGGATGGGTTTGTTTCTAATGGAGTTTAAAAGAATTTACTGATAATGTCTTAACGTGTTTACATAGTTACTTCTCTACAATTTTATTGGCAATATTCACTCATTATGTTTTAAATCGATTAATGCCTCTGATAACTGAAGAGAGAAAATAATAGGATACAGCTACAGTATTATACCCTAATGATAGGAATGGTAATTTTCTTAACAAGAGTTGCAGAAGTATTAAGCACATATAAAGAAGATGTAATACCATTGAAGGATTTTAATATCAAAATATTTCAAAGCTAACGTCAATTAATATATAGGAAGCCATTTTTAGTATTATATAACATAAGGAATAAGCCTTAAAGATATGATTGTCATTATTTCTGCTCTGTAACACAGTGATTCAATGATAATAATTGTCACAGTTCTGTGGCAGTTATTAGATTAGATTAGATTACTTACAGTGTGGAAACAGGCCCTTCGGCCCAACAAGTCCACACCGACCCGCCGAAGCGAAACCCACCCATACCCCTACATTTACCCCTTTAACCTAACACTACAGGCAATTTAGCATGGCCAATTCACCTGACCCGCACATTTTTGGATTGTGGGAGGAAACCGGAGCACCCGGAGGAAACCCACGCAGACACGGGGAGAATGTGCAAACTCCACACAGTCAGTCGCCTGAGTCGGGAATTGAATCCGGGTCTCTGGCGCTGTGAGGCAGCAGTGCTAACCACTATGCCACCGTGCCGCCCACTTATATTGCAACACAAGTGATATTGGGATCTCACAATTTGTTCTGGAAATGCAGCTAGACATTTTCTTTTAAGTTGAGCAAGGAAAAAGTGAAGCTACAGCACACTGATAGAAAATAAATCCCAGATGTCAGAATTTATTTCAGTGACTGAATAATTTAGAAAATCAGCTGTAAAATTAACAGAGAACAGAATGATGAAGCAACGCTGAAAGTCTAGCCAAATCTATAACGTTTACAAATAAATGACAAAATAATTTTGTTTGGCAGGTATGGGGAAAAATATTTTGAGCACAATATTAGATACCTACAGTGTGGAAACAGGTCCTTCAGCCCAACCAGTCCACATTGACACTCCGAAGAGTAACCCATCCAGACCCATTTCCTTCTGACTAGAACACAATGGGCAATTTAGCATGGCCAATTCACCTGACCTGCACATCTTTGGAATGTGGGAGGAAACCCACACAGTCACAGGGAGAATGTGCAAACTCCACACAGACAGTCACCCAAGGCTGGAATTGAACTTGGGGCCCTGGTGCTGTGAGGCAGCAGTGCTAACCACTGAACCACCGTGCTGCCCTGGGAGAATTTCAATAGACCACATTTGCCTTGATGAACAAAACAGAAAAATGTTTCAATAAGTATCCCAACTATATTATACAAATGCCTGAAATGCATATGGACCTTGAGCCGAATTAAATCAGTTATGGTTCAATAACAATTTTTCCATGAAAGTGAGGAATTAAAAAAAAGAAAACTGACGTGTTAGAAATTCTGACATGCATATTCTTGACAGGGAAGTGGGGCAGAACATATGTTCTCTGTGTCTGACTGGAGACTTTGGAGATATTAGGAGTTTTTTAACCTTACTGAGATGGTGGCAAACTTGGGGGGAGGTTGTACAGACCTACCCAACAATATTGCAAAGAACACTGGCGCTTCACTGAACTGGGGTGCTTTAGAAGTAATGGCATGGACCTGGGATCACCATTACAGAGTTTGAGCAAATTTGAACCATAGAATTCAAACCAAGTTATTGAGCTTATGGAATTAAAAGAAACACATTGGATTTGTTTCGGAAATTGGCTTTTTTTGCAGGAAAGAGAGAGTAGGAATAATAGAGTCAGTATTCTAATTGGGAAAATGTGATAAATGGTATTCTGAAATGATCTGTGTGCATGCACTAGTAATGACAGACCATATTCATCCACAACTAAGAAGATAGGATGAAAAGCCATATATTAAAATTTATTTTCCTCACATTAAAAAAAAAGTTACAAACAGTTTAGATGGGAACATAAAATTACAATGAAATATTCTTAGTTTTGAGGGATAGGCAAAATATGGCTAATAGATTCCAATGTCAGCAAATTTATGGTCATCCACCATGGGTATCTGAAGGTTAGAAGAGGGTACTTTCTAAATGGTGTAAAACTAGTGGAGGTCCAAAAAACTTGAAGAAATTAATAGTGCACTTTGTTTTACGTGTATATTCCTTGTGTTTGATTGTGTAAGGGTAGTTAACATTAACTGACATGAAACAGAAGCCACAGATAAATAGACAAAATCAGGAACACTAGTAAGGAATGGTGAACTGATTCACAGACTTCTGGGTCTCTTCCATCTTCTGTCAACTGTAAAGATTCCAACTATTATGTTTATTGGAGTTCATAAATATGTGAAATATTAGAGACTGCAATTCCCCTTTTATCTGAAGGAGCTGCTGCTCAATCTCTTGGGGGCACTTTAATTCCATGCTCTTTATTGTTGACCCCAATGGAAGGGGTCAAGGGTGCTTAAAATATGTAACTTCATAAATGAATAATTACATGGTGGCATAGAACACTTACCAAAGGTGATTGTTGGAAATTAAGAGAAAAAATACTCAGACAGAACACAAAATTTTAGTCATTGTTGTGAAAAATGACAGAAAGTATTTATAAATTGTTGGGTATGGGCAACTTGTAGAGTTCTCAAAGACCTTATTACCAATAGAAAAATAAAGTGGATATGCGGACATGGGATCCATTCCTATACTTTGAAGATGCTTTGTTTCTTTTTATGGACTTGAGTTTGAAGGGTTGTGTACACATGGATTGTTTATGTTTTCAAATATGTCAATGAAGAGATATTGGAACATTATGGTTTCACAAGGCATTGCTTAAAAGTCACATGTCTTGTGATAACTGCTTATTTCCTTCAGTTCCTTACCATTGTCAGGTTGCACATTCTGTTTTGGAGATTGTTTAAATGTTTCAGTTGGTAGCCAGACTTTTGAAAAGGAAACACCTTGCCAACCCAGCTCTACTGTTTCCAAAAATACCCTTGTGTGAGCCCAAAGGGTACCTGAAGACATGGTCCAGTCTGAATCCAAATAATATTGCTCAAGAGTATCTGAAAGAATTCTCGATGCTTAAACAAGTTGTATTGGCAAGGTATTGACAAAGATTTGACCTTTTTGTTAGAGTTTTCGGATGAAATTAGCAAACGTTATAATCTGTCAAATGCCAATGATACAAAGTCAGACAATGTTATGTTTTGAAATAGATTGACAATTGATTGGAGGAATATATCATGGATTGTAATAAAATAAGGTAAAAAATTGATAAAATTTAGTTTGGGATCACTGAAGTTATACTAACTTTTAATTTGTTAGATTGTGTAAGGGTTTCTTATACAGTCTTTTGGTTCTAAAGTGTGTTTGGATCTGCTATCTTGAAAACCTTCCAGCAGGAAGTGGTGGAGGCTGGTATGTTTGCAACATTTAAGAGGCATTTGGATGGATATATGAATAGGAAGGGTTTGGAGAGATATGGGCCAGGTGCTGGCAGGTGGGGCTAGATTGGGTTGGGATATCTGGTCGGCATGGACGGGTTGGACCAAAGGGTCTGTTTCCATACTATACATCTCTATGACTCTAAAATAACAACCATTTCTTTCACCCTCTATGGAACAAATGGAACATTTGCCAATGGCACAAACAATAGTGAACTCATGGTTACTAGACTGCGATATGGTCCAGTTATTGAATTCAGGCATCAATACAATCAACATGATCACAGCTGATAATGCTCATCCTCCTTCCCTGGTCCTACCCCTTACAATATTTTTCTTAATCGCTCCCGATGTACCTTCCGTAATCTCTGGCTGACAAATTTGGAAGTGTCACTTTAATCAGTGAGATGAGGGGGTGGGTCGTTGTGGGAGGGATTTGTATTAGGACATAGAATATAGAACATTACAGCACAGTACAGGCCATTTGGCCCTTGATGTTGCGTCGACCTGTGGAACCAATCTGAAGCATACCTATCCTACACTATTCCATTTTCATTCATATGCCTATCCAATGGCCATTTAAATGCCCTTAAAGTTGGCGAGTCTTCTACTGTTGCATGCCCCTACTACTCTCTGAGTAAAGAAACAACCTCTGAAATCTGTCCTATATCTATCACCCTTCAATTTAAAGCTATATCCTCTCGTGCTAGCCATCTCCATCCAAGGAAAAGGGCTCTCACTGTCCATTCAATCTGACCTTCTGATTATCTTATATGTCTCAATTAAGACACCTCTCAATCTTCTCTCTCTAATGAAAACAGTCTCAAGTCCCTCAGCCTTTCCTCATATGACCTTCCCTCCATACCAGGCAGCATCCTAGTAAATATCCTCTGAACCCTTTCCAAAGCTTCCACATCCTCCTATAACGTGGTGACCAGAACTGTACTTCAAGTGCGGCTGCACCAGAGTTTTGTAAAGCTGCAGCATGACTTCGTGGCTCCAAAACCCAATGCTAACATGCCGTATGCCATCTTAACAACCCTATCAAACTGGGTGGCAACTTTCAGCGAAATATGTATATGGACAGCGAGATCTCTACTCATCTACACTACCAAAAATCTTACCATTAGCCAGTACTCTTTATTCCTGTTGCTCCTTCCAAAGTGAATCACCTCACACCTTTCCACATTAAACTCTATTTGCCACCTCTCGGCCTAGCTCTGCAGCTAATCTATGTCCTTCTGTATCCTGCAACATCCTTCAACACTATTCACAATTCCACCGACCTTAGTGTCATCCACAGATTTACTAATCCATCCTTCAACTCATCTAGGTCAGTTATAAAAATGACAAACAGCAGTGGTCCCAAAACAGATCCTTGCAGTACACCACTAGTAACTGAACTCTGGGATGAATATTTCTCATCAACTACCACCCTCTGTCTTCTTTCAGCTAGCCAATTTCTGATCCAAACTGCTAAATCACCCTCAATCCCATGCCTCTCTATTTTATGAAATAGCCTACCATGGGAAACCTTTTCAAATGCCTTACTGAAATCAATATACACCATATCAACAAATTTACCCTCATCCACCTGTTTGGTCACCATCTCAAAGAAGTCAGTAAGGTTTGTGAGGCACGACCTACCCTTCATAAAGCTGTGTTGACTATCACTAATCAAATTATTTCTTTCTAGATGATTATAAATCCTATCTCTTATAACTTTTTTCAAACACTTTATCCACAACCGAAGTAAGGCTCGCTGGTCTATAATTAACAGGGTTGTCTCTACTCCCCTTCTTGAACAAGGGGATAACATCTGCTATCCTCCAGTCTTTTGGTACTATTCCTGTAGACAATGACAATTATTGGTCATGAGAGTGAGAAGCTGAATGTTATTGGGTGTAAAGTAGGGTGGATGAGCTTTTTTGGCACTAAGGCACAGAAGGAAAGCAACGTTATGGCTGGAAGAAGGAAGTTGAGCATTATCCAGGGTGGGAGAGAGGAACAAGTATTATTGGGGCTGAAAAAGGAGGTGTGTGAAAATTATTGGGGCATGAAGAGTATTGTCGGAATTGTTGAGCCGCGTTGGAGTGTTCTATTTGTGTGTTCACTTGCATCAGACAGATTGACATTTGGTGGGGAACTGTATTGGGGATTACATTTAAATATCTGCAAATGTACAAAACTAAAGGTGCATATTTCCTGTACATGATGAGAAAGGGGACATGGCGTCACATTAATTACATTTCACCATGGGATCTTCCAAGTCAGCTCATTGTTGGAGACAAGCTAGAACCAGGAATGGAATGATTAAAGGCTCCAGTGTAGAAAGGAATGTAGGTAGCTAGGAAGATCTTTATTTTATATCTGCAGGAGGCAGAAATATTTTTTAAAAACACGGTGGATGTGGAAATCTGATATAAAAAACACAGAAAATGCTGGAGGAATTCAGCATCTTTAGAGAAATCTCTGGACAGAAAAACAGTGCTCATGTTTCTAATTCAACATGATTCCCCTTCATGCAGAGGAAATGTGGAAAAATCTTAGGTTTTATACTAAAAATGCTGGACATCACAGCAGGTCAGACAGCATCCATGGAGAGAGAACAAGCTAGTGTTTCAAGTCTAGATGACTCTTCATCAGAGTTTTTTACTGTTGTAAAAGGGAGGAGGACCAAGTGGAATAGAAGAAAATATCTGGGAAAGGTTAGACAGTAAGGGAAATTGCAAAGCAAGGATTCCATAGAACAAAAGGCAAAGGAAGTGATTACGGCTGCAGAGAGGGATCAGCATATAAATCCAGAATGGATGTCTGTAGCAGAATGCAGGTCAGATATAACAAATATTTATGAAGACAATATGCAGATCCTGAGGAAAAAAGATGTCAAATTGGAGGACAGGGTGCATGGTGTGAAGTTGTTGAACTCAATGTTGTGCCCAGAATTCTGTAAAATGCTTGATGGGAAGCTCTGACTTGTGTCGATCTTCACTGGAATATTGCAGCAGCCCTAATATAGAATTGCTAGCAAATCACCAAGATAATGTATTGAAATGACAGGTGACTTAAAGGTCAGGGTCATGTTTATGCATAGACTGAAGGTATTCCACAAAACACATTAAAATGAGGATGCTGGAAACCAGAGTCTAGATTATAGTGGTGCTGGAAAAACATTCAGGCAGGCAGCATTCGAGGAGCAGGAAAATCGACGTTTCAGGCAAAAGCCCTTCTTCATTCCTGATGAAGGGCTTTTGCCCAAAATGTCAATTTTCCTGCTCCTCAGACGCTGCTTGACCTGCTGTGCTTTTCTAGCACTACTCTAATCTGTTCCACAAAACAGTCCACCCAGTCTTCCCTTGATCTCACTTTTAATGAGGAGCAGCAAATAAACTAGATTGCATTTTTCTGATGAGTGTTTACAGGCTGAGAACAGTGAGGAGGGTGGAAATAAAAAGAGAAACTGTTACACCTACTGCATGGCATGGTCTGATGGGAGGCAGCTCAAGTTTAGGGACGACAGAGGAGTGGGACGAGGCTATCAGAGAGAGAATAGCCCCTTGCAAATGCTGATAAGTGAGGGAAAGATATATTTGGTAGTGGAATGATACTGGAGGGGCCTGTAGGCTGGAAGATAATGCTGGAAATGGTTGAAATGACAAAGAATGTCAGAAGTGTCATGAGGTATTTGGAAAGAGACTGGACAAGGGAAGGAAAATAAAGACAAGAAAGGATGAAATAAATTCAGTAGGGCAGAAACAGCTGAAGTGTGCTGTTGGGGGGATTCTGAGGTAGGAAACTGCAGAGGTGACATCCACAGAGAAGATGAGGTCAGTTTCAGTTTTGGACCCAAAGGCTTTACTAGGTAGAGTCATGGCTTTACAGAAGATAAGGGGATGTGCCAGAGAGTTGCACATGCAAACAATTTTGACTCTCGCAAGAGAATACATTGAACTTTGAGACAGCAAATCGTAAATTTTTGAGACATTTGCTGGACTCCAAGGATTAAAACATGGAGAGGCAATACACAAACGAGGTCTCCTTTCCCTGGGACTTTACAAAAATGGTAATATTTAAAATCAGATGAAATATTCAAATATAAACAAGGGAGAACTTATGCCAGATGTAAACAATCAATTTCTGTCGGATGAAAAATCTGGGGCTAGGAGACAGAGTCAATGAAAACTGGAGTCAGACTTTCTGGAGTAAAATTAGGAACTACTTCCAAGAACAAAGGGCAGTTAACATTTGAAGCTGTCCTCTGTAAATGATGTTTGACCACTTGTCAATTTTAAATCTGAGATTCATGGAGTTTGTTCACCAAGGTAATATGATGTAATATGATCTTCCCTAAATCATAAGGTCAAACATGAGGATGTTCACTGATTGCACAATGTTCAACATCATTTACTACTCCTCAGATACTGAAGCAACCCATGTCCAAATGCAACACAATCTGGACAAGAAACAGGCTTGGGCTGACAACTGGCATTTAATTGCACCACACAAATGCCAAGCAATGACCATCACTCTTGACATTCATTGGTGTTACCATCACTGAATCTCCCACTACTATTGATTAGAAACTCAACTGGACTTGCCACATAAACACAATGTCTACAAGAGCAGGTAAGAGGCAAGGAATACTATGGTGAGTAATTCATCTGTCTCCCCAAAGGCTATCCACCGTTGATGAGGCACAAGTCATGGATGTAATGGAATACTTCCCACTTGCCTGTATGGGTGCAACTCCACCAACACTCAGGATTCTTGACACCATCCAAGACAAAGCAGTCCTCTTGATTGGCACCATATCTACAAGCATCCCCTCCTTCCACCACCAATGCACAGTAGCAGCAGTGTGATCTATGTACAAGATGCACTGCAGAAATCCTCAGACAGTACCTTCCCAATCCACAATCACTTACAAGGGCAGCAGATGCATAGCAACACTACCACCAAGAAATTACCTTCCAAGCCACTCACCATCCTGAGTTGGTAATATATTGTCATTTCTTATTGTCACTGGGTCAATATACTGGAATTTCCTCTCGATGGGCATTGTTGGTCAACCTACAATCTGTGGACTGCAGTGGTTCAAGAAAGCAGTTCATGACTCCTTTGGCAACTAGGGATGGATAATAAATGTTGGTCAACCAGCAGTGCCCAAATCCCAAGCTTCAATAATAATTTTAAAAATTGATAGTATATAGTAAAGTGCAATGGTTGGTGTGTGCTTCTGAGAAAGTTAATGTTGAATTGTTATTGTTAGCCCTATCAATTTGATGATATTGCAGTTATTATGGACAGAGTGAATTGAGTTCTGCATAAGTATCCAAAAGGAGCAGATGTATTCTGTACTGTTCCTGAGAGTCCTTAAGAATGATACCTAGCAAGTTATTGTAAACAGTTTATTTGGTATCATGCAATAAACCATTTTGCTAATGAGGCCATTTAGCCCATTGACTCTGTAGGGACCCTCCAAAAAGCATCTCTTCCCCAGACCCACCTCATCTCTGCAACCCCACATTTCCCATGGCTAACTCACCTATCCTACACATCCCTGGACACAATGGACAATTCAGCATAGCCAATCCAACTAACCTGCTTATCTTTGAATTGTTGGAGGAGGTCAGAGCACCACAGAGGAAACCCACACAGACATGGGTAGAATGTGCAAGCTCCACACAGACAGTTGCCTGAGGGTTGAATCAAACCCAGATCCGTGGCATTGTGAGGTAGTAGTACTAACCATTGAGCCACTGTGCTGCCCCAACATTAGCAAAATTCCCCAACCATGGGTCAAGTTTGAGACGCCAGTCCAACATAGCTTCCCTCAATTCTACTAGCCTCACTGCCTTCTTTTCTGTCTCCAGAACCAGTAACTTTCAGACCACTATATTTCTACCTCTCCACAGATCTTCCCAGACCTATTAAATATTTTTGACTCTTTTTGTTTTGTTTGAGGTTTTCAATGTCCATCATATTTTGCTTTATGATCAAAAAAGCTGAATTATCCAAAATCAACTGCAGTGATTGTTAAGATATTTGCTGTTCTTATGCATCAGACCCTACTGAATTCCTGAGCCATGTACATACACAGACATTGCCATGAAGTTTAAGCTTCCAATGCGTAGATCTGCATTGTCCAGATGTCTCCCAAAATGTACCCAAGTCTGACATCTATGTTTGATATTTGGAGCGTTCATGCAATTGTTATCTTAGCTAACCAAGCAAAATTTAAAATTTAAACAAAGCCTGATTCTTTTTGATAAAGCATATATTATTTTCACATGCCCTTCATGGAAATAAAAACCTGCCATCTTCACCCAGCCCTGCATGATGTGATTCCAGGCATGCAGCATTATATTTGACTCTTAACTGCCCTTTGAAATGGCCCAGCTTGTCACTTAGTTCAGGGGAAATTGAGGAAAATAAACAGACAAATGTACAAAATAGAAGCTGAAGTGGACATTCAGCCTCTTGAGCCTGCTCTGTCATTCAATATGATCATAGCTGGTCTTTTTGTGCTTCTAATTCGACATTTCCTTCTACTGTCAAGACTTCTGATATCATTGTCTAACTAGAATATATTTTAAAAAGAAAATAAAATGCCTTAAAAAAACGTGCAATGACTCTTATTTCCTCAGTCCTAAAAGGACAACCTTTTAACAGTGCCCCCTAATTCTGGATCCACCCTCAAGATGAAACATTCTTTCCATATCTGCCTTGTCGAGACCATTCAGGATTTTACGCAATCAACTTTTGTAAACTCCACTCATAACATGTTCAACCTTTCCTCATAAGACAAACCATTCAATCTGGGTATCTATTCAAACCTACTTCGAAACATCTCCAGTGAATTTTACATTTTTCCTTCACTAAGGAGACCAAAACTGCATAATGAATTTCATTTATGGTCTTATCAGTGTTTTATGACATATCTCACTGGGAACCCAGCTGAAAAATCAAGCCTCTATCTATTCCTGGAGTGGTTACAGAAGTTAGACATGTTATAAAAATGTGCAAAGTCCCCAGTTTATCAGTTGGATATACTCGGGTTAACAGAAAGCAGACTAGATTTTCGTAACAAAAACTTTGCTGGAAAAGCTCAGCAGGTCTGGCAGCATCTGTGAAGACAAATCAGAGTTAATGTTTCAGGTCTGATGACCATTCCTCAGAACTTCTGCACTCAACAAGAATTACTATTCTATAGATAGTGTCTAACTACTGCTAATTAACTAGGAACTGTTAACAGATGTCTCTAACAGGAGAAAGTGAGGACTGCAGATGCTAGAGATTTGAGTCGAGAGTGTGCTGCTGGAAAAACACAGCAGGTCAGGCAGCATCTGAGGACCAGGCGAATTGACATTTTGGACATAACCCCTTCATCACCGTCAATTCTCCTGATCCTCAGATACTGCCTGACCTGTTGTGCTTTTCTAGCACCACATATATCTCTAGTAGTTAAAGTGTGAGCCCCCTTCTAAACCCATATCCTCTATACAGAAAAACACAGTCAGATAACAAAACATTGGTGTTATCAGTGAAGGTGAAAACTATTGGGGCAATATTTCAAAGGCCCTAGTCCATAAAGCTTGCTGAGATGATTATTTTGCTTGTCATGAATTTCTGTTCTTTAAGCTATTTTTCTTTTTTCACTCTATTGCAGGTGATTGTTACACTCACTGCAAAGTTTCTTCAGCACATAGTGTGAAAGAAGTGAAAGCGAGTGGAAGAAAACAAGCTGATGTCCTTCAAGATTGGAAACTTTACTGGAGGGAGAGACCTACTATCTGTCCTTTCAGCATTTGGAAGGCTTCTGCTAGTATTGTTCACACCCACAAGCTATTCAGCTGCCTAGGAGCTAATCAGATAGTTATTGTCCTTTGTCAACCACAACTAGTCACAATTCAATAAACCAATCAACAACTTGTTGCTGGCCAAATCGCATATTGTAGACAAACTCTAGAGATGGGTTGTCTCCTCTTAAAGCTTTCCCTTCTACTTGCAAAACAACAGTGTAAACAAAGCTTGCAAGGAATTTCAGTAACTTGCTTTTTAAAAGTCAGGCAATGCCTCAGTCTTATAATATAAAAAGATAATTTTCCCAATGCAGTTCACAATAAAGAATAAAGTAAATCAAAAAGATATGGTCCTTGCACCGATAACTGAATCATAACATCTTTACTTTTCTCTTCAATGCCTTTATTAATAAAGGCTACTATCGCATTAGCCTTCATGTATAGTCTGCTATACATGCACTCTTGTACTTGAATACCTGTAGCTCAGTTTTACTCAGAAAGCTTTCATTAAGAGAATATGTTTCTTTATTCCTCTCAACAAAGTGTACAAATTCACACTTTCTCACATAGTTGTACATCTGCTCGATTTTTGTCCATTCACTCAATCTGTCTGCATGCAACTCCTGAATCTTTGTAACAGAGGAAAATGTAATAGTGGAAAATGTTAATAATAGAAGAATCATTAGATTACTTACAATGTGGAAACAGGCCCATCGGCCCAACAAGTCCACACCGACCCGCCGAAGAGCAACCCACCAATACCCCTACATTTACCCCTTTAACCTAACACTATGGGCAATTTAGCATGGCCAATTCACCTGACCCGCACATCTTTGGACTGTGGGAGGAAACCAGAGCACCCGGAGGAAACCCACGCAGACACGTGGAGAATGTGCAAACTCCACACAGTCAGTCGTCTGAGTCGGGAATTGAACCCGGGTCTCTGGCGCTGTGAGGCAACAGTGCTTACCACTGCTGAATTTAGCCTCTGCTAAATCATGCTGAATTCAAAATGTTAACCTTTTTTTTTCTCCAGAGAAGCTGCCAAATTTGCTGAATTTCTTTAGCATTGTCTGTGTTTCGAACATACTTATATTTTTTTCATATTATACTTCCATTTGTTAATTTAACAACACACCTTTGGCTCCTGTCAGCTATGTCATTACAATTTATGTCAAACTGTTGAGACCCTAGCAAAGACCCTTATGGAACACCATTCTTCCCATCAGCTAAATACCTGTTTATGGTAGAAATGGCTGTATTGCAGCATTGTTATTTAAAAGAATAGGAGAGGGTGGCATAGTGGCTCATTAGTTAGGACTATTGCCTCACAGCACCAGGGGCACAGGTTCAATTTCCAATCTCAGGTGACTCTGTGTGGAGTTTGCAAATTCTTCCTGTGTCTGTGTGGGTTTCCTTTGGGTGCTCTAGTTTCCTTCCATAGTCTAAAGATGTGCAGGTTAGGTGGATTGACCATTTTAAAATACCCATAGTGTGCGGGGATGTGAAGGCTAGATGGGTTAGCCATGGGAAATATGGGGTTGCAAGGATGGGCTGCGTCTGGATAGAATGCTCTTCAAAGGGTTGGTGTAGACTTGATGACCTGCTTCCAGATTGTAGGAATTCCATGAAGGCGGGCTAGTGGGCAGGAAATGGAAAAGTACAAATTTCCCCAACATCCAACAACTTTTCAAATGGTATACTAAGTTTACCAATAAGAATTGGTCAGAAGGTGGCCTTAATCAGACTATTAATAATTTAATTGAAAAGGAACATAGAACATAGAACATAGAAGAATACAGCGCAGTACAGGCCCTTTGGCCCTCGATTTGCGCCGATCCACGCCCACCTAACCTACACTAGCCCACTATCCTCCATATGCCTATCCAATGCCCACTTAAATGCCCATAATGAGGGAGAGTCCACCACTGCTACTGGCAGGGCATTCCATGAACTCACGACTCGCTGAGTAAAGAACCTACCCCGAACATCTGTGCTATACCTACCCCCCCCCCCCCTTAATTTAAAGCTATGCCCCCTCATAATAGCTGACTCCATACGTGGAAAAAAATTCTCACTGTCGACCC